>NW_026782664.1:0-385301 GCF_031769215.1 Ylistrum balloti | reverse complement strand
GAAAACCTCTTATATTCTAGCACTGAATAGCGCGTGAAATGTCCCTGTCTCATCTAGAAAACAAAGTTTATGGCACCAGGCGAGAATCCGTCAAACGCTAAGAGTCTTCATTACGCTACAATATTCTGTACTAACTTAACAATATTTACGTTATCGTGATCTAAAAGAAAGTAAAATGCAATGGAATGAATATATCAAAGTAGAAACAAAGACATCTCGATTAGATTACTGAAACTTTGAAGTTGTACTGACGAAATAACCAATATTGATGTACCTTGCCCTCGGCAGAACCATTAAACTATATAGATACATCATCATTAACAGCTTGTCGCTTATGTTGATATAATATAATTTAGTTATGGCCCTGGTGTTGAGGCACGTGATGATTTCGTTACTGGTCTGAGAAATGCTTGTAAGGTCAGGAAGTGTAGGTGGTATGTCCTACTATATCTCTGAAACGCTTGTAATTACTGTGTTAAGTACATTTTACATGTTTATTGAAAGAAGTTCTTAAAAACCAACAATCTTCTTTCTTCTTTTATCAATCAACACTTTATCTAAGAAGACAATTCTGGAAAGGTTTACAAATTTGATTAAATCAAGATTGGATTGCTTTGTTTTTACAAGGACGGAGTTCTTGGGCCAGTTTTCTATTGTCTTTTCAATTAGCCTGTATTTGGCATTTACTTGGGTAAAATTAGTTTCTTTTTTTTCCGTGCAGGCTAGGCGAGACTAAATGGTGGTGGTAAACAATAGGTCTTAATTACAGGTAATACAAGTATACAATTTTCGCGTATTTGTTGTCTATATCTGTGTCAATTAATGTCAACACAATTAATCAGAATTATTTGTACATATATAAAGAGAATTCTCAATAGAGTAATTTCGTGAATGAAAAAAGAAAACAAACAAAAACAAAAAACAAAAGACAAAATACCCCCCCCAAAAAAAAAACAAATAGGAAAAAAACAAAAACAAACAAAAAAACAAAAGACAAAATAACACCACCCCCTTAAAAACAAAACAAACGAACAAAAAACGAAAAAGAAAACGAACAAAAAATCTTTGGAGTAAATGAAACGCTTCCGATTGGCAACCAGTAATGTCTAGTCTTAAGGAAAACGCATATATATGTATGTGATATTTTATAGGCTAACTTCTGAGTGTTCAGCAAGGAAAGTTGCTTATTTTTAAAACGTGCAGCACCCAGGCTAGTCACAACTGATACATGAGGCTCTCTATGTCTTGGCTATGGGGAAATAGGGTTACAAATGTCCCTAACCTGCGAAACAGAATTTGTCATGTTTAACCCTGTCAGAACAATAACGTTGATATTTAGAATAAAGAATCAAGAACTCATATATTATTTCGAGTTTAAGTTTGAGTTTGAGTTTGCCCACCAAACTTGATCCTTCTATGGACGAAGCCAACAAGGTTTGGAATATTATAGAAATGGATGAAGGCGATGTACCTTTTTACAGTCGTTGTTATCGTCTCGTCGTCATTTTATAAAATACTGCCGAGAGTGTTTTCAGATGATTCAAAGTCTCGTGTTTTTTTAAGTTTAGATAAAAAATTATATATTTTATCAAGTTTGAATAAAAAAAAGTGTATTTCGTTAAGTTAAACTTAAACAGGTTGTATTTTCATCACGGACAAGTTATGAAAAAGATTTCTATTAAGTGGCGCCTGATATAAACCGATTTTCTGATATAAACTAATTGAACGGGAGATATCCAGTTGATATCACAATTTAACAAAAATCACTTTAGAGGAATTCATCCTATGACAGAACATATACAACCAAATATACATATAGATAATGATATGGGATAGGAAAACAAGCCTATAGATTATATTTATTCCTTTCCCCGAGTGCATAAAACAGCAGATACATCTTCGGAGCTGGAAACACTTTACTTGTATAGAATGAAAACAATAATAAAGTTTATCGATTAACATATGCAAATGTGGTGAATCATGACGTCATGGAATATGTATCGGTAGACACAAGTTACCTTATGTTGCTGAATATAAGTATATGATACTATACAGTAATTAACATATTTAAAAACAATGGGTGCAAAGATATTACCAAAAACATTTACTTAGTTTGAAGTCATTTTGGACTGTCAAAAAAAATTTCATCGTTTACAAATGTAGGTCAAAAGTCACGGTCAAGGTCACATGGTGTAAATTCTGGTACCATCAGACACAGGCACTCGAGGCCAGGATATTATTTTTTAAACATTGATTTTTGTTTTAGCACTCATGACTGACGTTATTTAAACGAAATATCAGCAGAATTCAAGTTTATGTGCCGGTTGACAAATCCAAGGTCCACGGTCATTAAAAATACACAAGGCAAGCAACTCCAGATTTTAAAAAATCGACCCCTCGCTTGGAAACTGGCTCAAAAAAGGTAGTTATGATAAGTTCCTTGTAAAACAATATGTATCCGTAGGTAGTGTGTATATTTACCTTTTATTTGGTGCATAACATTACAGGCAACGAGAAATTCACAATACGTACATGAGATTAACATCTCAATAATCGGAGATTTTATCGTCCATGTAATTATCTTTGACGGAAGTAACATGCCATTTCAAGGGCGGTCACTCCGACTTTTTGGGAGAGGAGTTCCGGATAGCACTATACCAGTGAACAGGTAAGAAAGGTTCCGATGTCATTTCGCGCGTAACTTAAAAATAGATATTTTTATTTCTACAAATACATTTGCGGGGATGGAAAAATAATGGCTGGGCAAAGAAAGTCCACAGTTGCCAACTCGGATACAATATCATGGTAAGGGATTATACAGAATGCATCAACTTTCAATCAAGCTGGCGGTAATGAGAATTTTTTTTCGAAAAAAAATCATGCAGATAATGAAAAAAGGGCGCAATTTATGAAAAATATCGTGGGGGAAATATATTAACTTAGAAATTGGAAATTAAATGATTTTTTTTCTATTTTTTTTTTATTTTGAAGTTACGCGCGTAATGACATCGGAACCTTTCTTACCTGTTCACTGGTATAGTGCTATCCGGAACTCCTCTCCCAAAAAGTCGGAGTGACCGCCCTTGAAATGGCATGTTACTTCCGTCAAAGATAATTACATGGACGATAAAATCTCCGATTATTGAGATGTTAATCTCATGTACGTATTGTGAATATCTCGTTGCCTGTAATGTTATGCACCAAATAAAAGGTAAATATACACACTACCTACGGATACATATTGTTTTACAAGGAACTTATCATAACTACTTTTTTTGAGCCAGTTTCCAAGCGAGGGGTCGATTTTTTAAAATCTGGAGTTGCTTGCCTTGTGTATTTTTAATGACCGTGGACCTCGGATTTGTCAACCGGCACATAAACTTGAATTCTGCTGATATTTCGTTTAAATAACGTCAGTCATGAGTGCTAAAACAAAAATCAATGTTTAAAAAATAATATCCTGGCCTCGAGTGCCTGTGCCATCAGAAAGGTCACAATGAACCCACATACTAGATATAAAAGTCCTACCTCTTATGATGCAATAGTTATGGCCAATGTTGAATTGAAATGCAGGTCAAAGGTCACGGTCAAGGACACCTGGTGAAAAATTGGTACTTCCGGAAAGGTACATAAGAAACACACAAGCCAAATATGAAAGCCCTACCTCTTATGCAATAGTTATGGGCAAGGTTAAAATGGACAACAGACAAACAGAAAGCACAATGGCAATATGTCCCCATTCTGTCGTTCCGGCGACTTAATAAGACGTGACAGTGATATATACTTTAAAATTATGATTGCGTGCTCATCTGCAGAGAAATCGCCCAACTTTATGCTGTTTGCTGTTGTTCCTTGGCGTACTACTTATCATTTTTGTAAAGTTTTCTTGCAATTAAGTCTGTTGCCTCGTTATGACCAATATCAGATCAATCGTGTCTCCGTTCTGATTGGTCCACCGTCTCCGGTTATAAAGTATCTGTTGAGTAATGAATGTGAATGTGATACGTTTTCAATCCTGTTGTCGTCTTGTGAAAACGCACTGTATATGATAAGTATCGTTCGTACAAAACACATCATCCGGCTTAAGAGTTAATGAGGCAGACAATAAAAAGGATGAATCTTTCTTCAATAAATGATTACCATCACAAAAGTTGCCTTTTCTATGAGCCAGAGGTCAATGAAAAGCATATAAGTAAACTTTTTTGTCCTGTGAATTCCGTGATTTTGTCAGATATACACGATTAATGTTTATGTCTTACGAGAATCTGATAAATATTAATTTTTTTACATAGATATGATATAATGTTCGATCATTTGAAAAATGTATGCAAAATAAATTCTATAATTAATCATCAACTATGTTATAAATTAATTTGATACATTACAATAGGTAAAAAAAACGGTCATCGTTTCAAGAATTTCGTTAGAAAGCACACATGTGTATGTCATATGACAGCAAACACGTTTTATAGCTCTGTACAACAACATTGTGAACTGTTTGAAATAAAATGTATTAAAACTTCATCAGATCTGTACTGTTGTTTTATGTGGCAGTATTTAGCAGCAAAGGGAACTTAAATACGGTCAACAACAGGAGGATGTCTACGGCTTCAGGAGAGAGAACTAATCTACAGCGAAGGAACGCAATTGTAATCAAGTCCCTCCCAAGAGGAGTAACTCGAGCGGACGAGTTCGCCTGACCACCGGCAGCCTATATCACACGGAGTAACCCGAGCGGATGAGATCGTCTGACCACCGGCAGACCTCGTCATACTAACACACGTAGTCGCCGTCAGTTTACGTCACACTAACACACGGAATCACCGGCAGTCTACGTCACACTAATACACGAAAACAATGGCGGCCTTCGTCACACTAATACACGTAGTCACCGGCAGTTTACGTCACACTATCACAGGTAGTCAATGGTGGCCTACGTCACACCAATACACGTAGTCACCGGCAGTTTACGTCACACTAACACAGATAGTCAATGGTGGCCTACGTCACAATAACACACATAGTCACCGACAGCTTACGTTACACTAACACTAGAAATCACTGGCAGTATACGTCACACTAATACGCGAAAATAATGGCGGCCTTAGTCACACTAATATACGTAGTCTCCAGCAGTTTACGTCACACTAACACAGGTAGTCAATGTCATTTACATCATTCGGAACGCTTCGCCACCGACCTATAGTTTTAGTCCATTATATCATTCGGGACGTTTCGCCGACCATCGATAGTTCTAGTTTCAGTCCACTATAATATTCTGAACGCTCTGCCATCCACCTATAGTTTAATTTCAGTCCATTATATCATTCGGTACGTTTCGCCGACTATCGATAGTTTTAGTTTTAGTCTATTACATCATTCGGAACGTTTCGTTACCCACCTATAGTTTTAGTTTCAGTCCACGATAGTTACTTTTTATCAATAATAGCATGCGGGTTGTTACGTCAGATTGTAGTGACTGTTTTATGATACTTTTATGTTTGTCTTATCTGACCGGTTCATAACACAACATCATCAAATATTATTTGATACATGAACATTATACCGTAAGAAACCAAAAGTAAGCGGACTTTGAGTTAGGACAATTCAATTTCTCGAATACTTAATTAAAAAGAGTGCAAGTAAATGGTGTAACTTTTGTTATTGTCGCGCATGTTCGCTACAACTTAACGTAATAAGAATAGATACGCACGTGGGGATATGTAGGCCCACACATCTGTTGATTTATATGTATCTTAGGCGTCTCGAGCTAACTGTAGCTGCTGTTGTTGATAATCAGCTGTCATCTATATCATCATTGTTAACTCTCGACACCTGAATTAAACGTTGGATTACATAGGTTAAACATATCTATATTTTCAGAAACATGAATGCATTTCAAGCTGATAACACTGTAACACCACCGACTCCACCCTGTCCATCTTATGAATTTCTTTACTCCTCGAAACCAAGCCTTAACTATTTGAATATCTAGAAAGCATCTCGCGTTTGTCAGAGGTTTCAAACAGGAACTCTTTAACGTGGAACACATTTTGATTTAGTGTTTGTCGATATTTAGGGATTTTAACGAGAAAACAAATTTCATGTGAAAATTTGACCTAAACAAATTTTACATGGCGAATTTTCAGTAGGAGAAACTGTGCGTGTACTCTTTGCTTACTTAGACTATTTGACCAAATATATATATATATAGGTCCATTTTTTTATATCTAAAACTAACCGGATTGCGGCGAAACATTGGGCAGAAATCAAAAGATTTTTGCCGAAGTCTCATTTCTCGTAATATGTCACAATTGAGACTCTTTTAAGGTCATATACATGTAACATTTCATATTGTTTGTTATGAAATACTTTCTTGTTGTAACATACGTAATAAGAAATTAGACATGAACGTGTAACACAACTTTTAATTATATACAGTTGAACCTTATTATCTCGAACTCGAAGACCCCGTTTAATTCGAAATGTTTTTGTCCCGGTCAAACTTTACACCAAACATTCGATCTCACTTAAATCGAATACTTGGAAACTCGAAGTATTCCAGCTGTCCCATCGACATCGAAATAATCAAGTTCGAATGTACATAAACAGATTACAATGAAAACTATAAGTTATAAGATATGCTGAGTCTAGCATCGCGTTCTACCTCAAAAATTAGGTATTTTATTGGGTAAGTACAGGGTATTTCGGATCGGAAATCAAATCATCGCCAAACTGTTAATCATGGCGTTTTTTTCGCTGACGAAGTGAACTGATACAGTTGATGTCCTTAGTAATGAATAAATCATTGATTCTGTCCACGTTATATAATGTATTCTTTCATATTCTATCGCATCGGCTCTATTGTTACAGAGTTAATTATTCTATAGCCTCGGTCTAGTGTAACTTTTGTCACAGTAGTCGACGGCAGTTTGGTAAAAACTACGTGTACGTGGCTATTATTGACAGACTGGTTTGGCACTAATTCAAGGAATTATCCCCTTTATCATAATTTCCGTGATTGCTGTAGACATCTGGTGAAAAACTACACCTTTTGGTTTGAAAAATGCTGGTTCATGACAACTTTTTGCTTTTCTGTAATACTCTGTTTCCTTCAGTTATACTCTGTTTCCTTCAGTTATACTCTGTTTCCTTCAGTTATACTCTGTTTCCTTCTGTTATACTCTGTTTCCTTCTCTTTCCTTCAGTTATACTCTGTTTCCTTCAGTTATACTCTGTTTCCTTCTGTTATACTCTGTTTCCTTCTGTTATACTCTGTTTCCTTCAGTTATACTCTGTTTCCTTCTGTTATACTCTGTTTCCTTCAGTTATACTCTGTTTCCTTCTGTTATGCTCTGTTTCCTTCTCTTTCCTTCAGTTATACTCTGTTTCCTTCAGTTATACTCTGTTTCCTTCTCTTTCCTTCAGTTATACTCTGTTTCCTTCAGTTATACTCTGTTTCCTTCTCTTTCCTTCAGTTATACTCTGTTTCCTTTAGTTATACTCTGTTTCCTTCAGTTATACTCTGTTTCCTTCTCTTTCCTTCAGTTATACTCTGTTTCCTTCAGTTATACTCTGTTTCCTTCAGTTATACTATGTTTCCTTCTGTTTCCTTCAGTTATACTTTGTTTCCTTCAGTTATACTCTGTTTCCTTCTGTTTCCTTCAGTTATACTCTGTTTCCTTCAGTTATACTCTGTTTCCTTCTGTTTCCTTCAGTTATACTCTGTTTCCTTCAGTTATACTCTGTTTCCTTCAGTTATACTCTGTTTCCTTCAGTTATACTCTGTTTCCTTCTGTTTCCTTCAGTTATACTCTGTTTCCTTCAGTTATACTCTGTTTCCTTCAGTTATAGTCTGTTTCCTTCAGTTATACTCTGTTTCCTTCAGTTATACTATGTTTCCTTCAGTTATACTCTGCTTCCTTCTCTTTCCTTCAGTTATACTCTGTTTCCTTCAGTTATACTCTGTTTCCTTCCGCTATACTCTGTTTCCTTCTGTAATACGTTCGTCATCCATGTACCTGTTTATATATACATGTATTGAGAACTTGGCAATTAATTATACTTAAGTTTTTATAAATTGTTTTGTCATCGTTCAAACAAATTACGCTCACACTCACTGAAGTCCCGGTTACTGTCCTTGCATCTTTTTAGGGACGTCTTTTCACCATTGTTTTGTCCCCTAATTTCTTATTAAAGAAAAGATCATAGTTTTGGTTGGCATCGATCTCTTGGTGTATATATGAAAACACATCTTAATAGGTCTTTTATAACAATTAAATGAAAACTTAGTCGCATGCTGATTAAGGACGAGATTCATGTTTCGCATTCTTGTACACGTTCTTTCAAAGTAGAAATCACAAATGTCGGATGTTGTTCTAGAAAATTGTGATTACAACATTTGTAAATTAAAAGTAAATTTGATAGAATTACAAGTATATCTAGGTGGCGTACGTAACAGCGCCTTACTTCACCTTCAGGAATAACACCCTTAAGTAAGTACAGAACCAATACATTTCATCGAGGTTTTTATTCTGCAGAAGAAACGTCTTCATATATTCATTAAATCGCTCGTGGAAATTAATCTTATCTTTGCAAAAAAATAAAATAATTCATTACAATGATAAAAACAATAAAGAAAATATCAACATGTGAAGGGATTCATAAATCAAACACAAACTAAGTGAAACTAGACTCCAGAAACAGTACAAGGAGAACAAGATCACGTGCGGGTAGAGCAAAATATGAACAAAAGAACGATTTACACGGAGACTCCAGAAACAGTACAAGGAGAACAAGACCACGTGCGGGTAGAGCAAAATATGAACAAAAGAACGATTAACACGGAGACTCCAGAAACAGTACAAGGAGAGAGAATACGACCACGTGCGGGTAGAGCAAAATATGAACAAAAGAACGATTTACACGGAGACTCCAGAAACAGTACAAGGAGAACAAGACCACGTGCGGGTAGAGCAAAATGAATATCATTTTTGTCAGGTGGGTTTTTCCATTTCTAGAATACACAATCAGCATCGTTTCGTGCTGTTCATGTATCACGATATATATAAGTTCGTCTGCCTAGAGTTCATCACTGACAGAGGGCGCCAGGATAACGACTCCGTGTTGTGTTTGATTTCCCATCATACCACTATCTGTGATCACACATAATACTTGACCTTTCTATAAAGTTTGGAATGTTATACAATTGTTTTGTTTACATGGCACTATACATAACGAGGGCTCCAATAACAGAATGATGGATTTTTTTTATAGGTAGGGCTTCAATCCGTGGGCGAGTTTTACTGATCTGTATTGGAGATAGCGACGATGATATTAGATAGACCACACCACGCCGAGACTGATAACACGACAGTGTTTACACAATATCACTGTTAGTCACGTGACTATCGTCAAGATTTATCCAATATTGCTGTCGGTCACGTGACGAATTAAGAATTTTATCCAATAGCAATCTTCGTCTTGTGAATAATTCAGAAGATTGTGTTCACTCGAATGGGAGATTAGTATATATTGTGTGTCTACATCAGTGTTACATGTGAATTAAATGTAGGTGATGATAAGTTTAGGCGTGCGGCCAAAAGTAAATTAACAATAGGTCACTGCTCCCTCACTTAAACTCTGTAAGTAACCCGATAAAGTTAGTGCGCTGTAGTCTGGTGTAATATAAGTAAATCATCAAAGTGTTTTTGTCCAGCCAAAAGGTCAACTAAGATATCAATGCTAACACCGGTAAATGTCAGTCCTTCCCAACTCTATCATATGACAGATATTAAAAGAACAATAGTCTTTTATCACCTTACCAACATTTCCAAATCTAATCAAAGAATTAGTCGCATTAATGGTGATAAGGCGAAGAATTTTCAAGCACCAAATTCAATATTTTTGCTGCAGGTCCGTTGTTAATGTTGTGACACAAAAAACGACCTGTGATAGGTTGTAGCTTCAAATTCTGACGCAACATAGATATGATCAGCTGTGACGTAATGCAGAGATGATAACCTGTGATGTAATACAGAGATGATAAGCTGTGACGTAATACAGAGACGAACGGTTGTGACGTATAAAAAGGCGATCGTTTGTGACGTAATAAAAAGATGGTCGGCAGTGATTTAATATAGAGAAGATCCGCGGTGACGTAACACCAATTCTTGTTACCCTGAGCACATCACTTATTAACGCAAGGTCCAGTTGTATTTCGTTGTCTGTTCAATTAAAAATGACCATTATATAAGTATCAACTCTTATACCCATATGGTTGGAATATGTTCAAAAGAACAATAATAATATCTATCAACATTTTTTAACAAACCGCACAGGTTATACGACCCCATCGCACACTTGCGCTCTAGATGCATGTACTGTAACGTGCGTGTGTACGCTCTATGTGCTAATGGAATTAACTTATTTTAACCTTCGCATCTGCTGTAATATATATATAAACACTTTATTTAGTATTTACATAGCTACCTATTCCGAGATCACACATTTTCCATATCACGATAAATCGAATTGCACAAGATTGAAACATGATAAAAATAACTCTGGTTTCCAGCCTGGCATTCCAAGGCTGTTTACGTGCCGTCGTACTAAGATATAAATGTCATAATGTTAACTTGATTTCAGTCCATATTGATCTACATAGAAAAACAGATGAAGTACAAAGGATTTTGATCCGGAAATAGGAAGTGAGGTAGCACAGTTATTAACGTTTTCACGTTTAGACCCACGTAAGCAGCTGATGATGAACACACAGGTATTTAATTTCAAGATTTTTGGTCACTTCAAACATGTATGGTCAATGAACTATCTAAAAAGCATGCCCTCTGTGTATCGTCATAAGGCATTCGAGAGACGAAGGAAAACACACATATCTTTTTATAGTCTCATTTAATGATATTCTTTTAATTTGTGCAACAGGAGTTGGATTTGTTTCAATTCAATTGGTACATTATATGTCTGACAATGTTCTCATTTGAGAACATGACATTTACTTGTTTAGATCGACCAATCACTTGCCTTGTACTTTTCAAAGGGTATGAGAGTGTAAATCTAGCTTTCACATGCTTTGTCAATGTTTCAAATTTAATAACTATTTTTTTCAAACATGTCGACTTTTTTTTTAATTGTTTTTGTCTCTATTGAAGACTCGGCAAAGTTGTTTTGAACAAAATGGAGGCCCTGGTGTATATCGTATGTTTCATAAAAAAAAAACGATACATACTCTCTTTCCAGGTCTGTCTAGTTTCACTCCCCGGCTTTATGCTTGCTATTTCTGGAGATGATTGATATATATGAAACTTTTAACAAAATCTCTTACGTTTCGCCCGGTCTTGCATGTCCAATAAGTTAATGAAAGGTTGTCAATTTTCAGCGCGACTCGTAGCAGGCTTTTTTTGGCTGATACATAAGAGATGCCTATTATGTTGTCACTTGTTTAAAAGCATTGGTAATTTTTGTCAGTCGTATATAAGTCTCATATCACTTAATACATGAAAGGTAAGTTATAACACTGGGTGCCTAGAAATAATAAATTACATATTTTTTTTTCAATACCAATCCAGGCGAACTTGCAAGGTCATTTATCTTTCATAGCATATAACAAGTCTGCGTTTAAGATGTTTTCGGATGTAAGATGGAATTAAGACGATTTGATAAAAAGGTATTAAATATTAGATTAATAAACACAAAGATGCTTTCATACATAGGCGTTGCCGATTCAAATATCTATAATTATAAACAGGGCTGTACATTGACAAGGATGTGTAAGTCAAAACATTAAGAAAAGGATTTCCCCCTACCCCCCAACAAACCCCCACCTCAAAAAATGCTTTGTGACAAGCTGTCTGTAAATAAATTTAAATACATTTGATAAATGTGTTTCAATACGAACTTGTATTTCTTTCCGAATTCAAATGTATCACTTTCACTGCGATGAATAACCTTAAAATATCAGTATCATTTAGATAACCATGTTAACTGTGGTAATTATATAGATTAGAAACAAATCTCAGGTTTACTCGCAGACGGGAAAGCTACCATCTGTGATAGTTCGGTAGAATTAGATGATGAAGACAGAAATTTTATGCTTTAATGGTAGTTGTCTAGCTGAGGGAACTCTTCTCATTGATTCCACTTAATCGCTAACGCCCTCCTGATTGTATTAAAATCCCACCCATTTCACAATCACGATAGTACGATGGCTTTACAAACAGGGAGCACAACAGCCGCTGTTTGCAAAAGCCATGACCAGTTACCTGAATCATGGGATGCTGTTTACTTTTCTCAGATAACGTTGATTGAATCAAGCAAATGTTTTCTTCTCGTGCTGAATGTGATTAAATTTCGATAACATTGTACAATATACTGCATAATTGAAAATGAATTAGCATAGTTTCCCTAACGACAGCTGTTCATTAAATGTTAACGGTGTTTACAGGTGTTTTGGGTTGGGAAGTGTTACCGTACCAGTCTACTAACACTCACGTTCTGTTGTCTGTCTTAATAATTAATCACTTACAGTCAGCATTAATGGATAGTCACTCTCATTGTCTCAGTACAATAACGGGTAAATATCAGTCACAGGAAATTTGCAGAATTTGGGGGTTTGTACATCATTCCGTCTATATAGACAATATATGGTCAGTGTCTTAAAATATAAGCTGTATTTTAGCGAGTGTGAAGAAGAGAAGAAAACAAGAAGCTCGCCATTTTTGTCTTCTTGTCCCAAGCCAAAATACAGTTTACATTTTAAAGACACTGACCATGTATTCTATTTATCTGCAACATTGACTGAAAATCGGACTATCAAAATGTCAACAGTTTTGTTGTTCAAACTGTCTTTACCTGACGTTACGCTGAATTTTGCCTGATGACAAATGCCAAAATGATTGCTCCGCGCGAAAATATATTTCCAAAGTTCAACGGATATGACAGCGATTTTATGAGTTTCCATAAATCAACTTGTACATTACAAGATGTGAAATCGCTTATTGCAACAAATATTTATATATTTTTAAACATTAGTTTTGAGTAAATTCAGAGAATAATTCTGTTGAATTCATGAACGTGCTAAAATACATTTGTTTCCTTCACAGCCGAATAGAGCAAACATATATCTGGCAGGTGTATTCCGACAATGACAACGCCATTTTCCAGGATACATTCTGATATTTGCTGGGACCATTATTGATTTTTCTCAGTCGTCTCCTAAGTTTTAAAATTTAGGCCCGAAGCATCACTGACGGGTCCTATTGGGAGGAAACAGCTGTATGATGCAGTTAATTTCATTATATTGCTTATCATATATATAAGAGGGGCTAACTCTATATATGTATTTTTTTTTCAATCTTAAATATATCGACAATTTTTGCTATTTTTTTTCAATTTTTCACCCATACCATGTAGAATATTTCTTCAGCTGCAATAAGATGACAAATTATGTGATAATGTGCAATTACCATTGACATAAGTACATATTATTTTAAACCTTTTCTCTCATTTTGGGTTATTTGTTTGTTTTTGTTTGTTTGCTTTCTTGTTTTTTTTAAGAACGCACATGATTGTATACCATAGTAATTTTTGTATATTTCTCAATACCTTCACCAGTGTAAAACATATCTTTGATTTTTTTAACAAGGTAAGCAATCCAAACATATCAATGAACGATTGTCGCTTAAATTAGTTTTAGGGTTGTTACCTGTCGTTGTGAATATGTATTAAATGCATCATTACATTTTATTTGAAACGATAAGAAATTCTTTTGTAAGTGTTATGAATTTCTGTGTGGTTTGTGCTGGTAAAAGTCACTGATAGAAGACTTCAGGTTACTCAAAGGTTAGGAAGAGTTAACCAGCGTTTACTTAAAAAAAATAAGTTGTTGCCACAGAAAATACAAGAGCGTTCAAGGCAATATCTAAGCTGTAAATATACCAGTCTGACCTTTGTTAACAAACTTTTAGACGTGATATTACAAAAAAAATGTTCTCAATTTTGTTTAATTCATTTTTGAAAATTTTCACTAACCGCTGTTTATCTCTAACCAGTCTTTGAACAACCGGGTCCATTTCTCCAGGTTTGCTGTAACCTGACGTTACGTTTTAGTCCATTTTGATGACGTCACAGCTCATACATAATTGTACTTGGTACTTTCGAGGTAATTCAATAATTTTTTTTCAATCGCCACTTACATTTCACAACGTCCTTAACAGCACTGAAGAGTCCTAGAATGTCAAAACAGTTGTATGGTGTGATTTAATTAATCGTTTGGTTTTGAATTGCATTTAATTCTAGTAATTAATTCTGTGCGGAAAGGTGCTGTTCACTTAAGCGACATCTGTACAAGTTGGTAATTAAATTTACTTATTTCTTTCAATTTAAACTACACGACAACTACCTGAATGCATGTTTTTTTCACGTAAATAAATTGAAGTTGTTATTTATAAAAGGGGTCGGCAATTGCGCGGTGCGAACATGTTACTGCGTTCTGACAATTTAATTCAAGCGAAACCAAATTTAGAGCCAGAGCCAGCGCTGACAACCATATAGAAATTAATTCAATGGCTACTGCGAAGTTTTAACCTAGTAACATTTGTCTCCGTCTCGTGAAAACTTCTTGTACTGTGTAGTTCAGCGTATTCTTCCTCATCTTCTGCATGTGAATTTGTCCTGGCAAACCTTTTTCACATCTTACAGAATGGCGAGAATATACACAAATGATTTGTGTAAATCATCGTTGCTACAGAAATATAGCTTACTGTGAAACACGTCATTAACACGGAGGTCCGTTCTCTATAAATACATAACCAATAACACTAGGTAATCCCTGTTTCGTCATTAATAAGCACTTAAGAATGAAAGTCTAATAAAAAAAACTGTTCCAAATGTGTGTAATAAGCCTGTGTTATCCATATCGTCATTAGTGGCTTATCATAAGAGATAGAGAATCGCTAATACGCCTTCGCAGATCGCCAGATTTGGATACGATGAAAGGTCATCATTAGGTATCTGTCGAGATTTCTCTAAGTAACTGATTAAGTGGCTTTATCTCAGTGCTAACAAGGTGCTCATACATCATCATGTTCATTCACCTAGAATCCATCTTTTATCTTTGTTACTTATTGGTTTTAATGTACAGCAAGCATGGTTAAAGTATAAAGCATAACATTTATTCTAAGAATTAGAGACAATGAAGTACCGGATGTGTATGTATTGGCTAGGAAACCTTAAATTGTTCAAGGTAACCCTCCCCCCTTTTATCTATTTAACCCACCCCACCCCCAATCCTATCCCCAACTGGGATTGAACCCTGGTCATCAAAGTGAAGTGTGTGCTTTAACAACCCTCTCCCCTCTCCCGAACCTCAGCCACATCCCTATCCCCTATTGTTTTAAATAAAGACACTGTTATATAGCCTCAATCCACTTCTTGCGTGTAATTCTATTGGCTTAGATTTTATTCATTGTTGAGATTCTTTCTCCCCCACCCCCTCCCCCTCCCTCTCTTTCCAGCAAACATTTACATTACGCCTTCACTTTGTCGGAAACATTAATCAAAACAGATATAAAACTGACATGCTTTAATAGCATCTATCCGTCCTGTTTCCCAAATAAACCTTTTTTCCCAATAGAGGACAATCCTGCAAAACACAGCTCACATGTGCAATCCTTTTGTCCTTTAAACAGTTTGAAAACAATCATCAATCATATTTTCCTCGACATATTTGACCAGAAATTATGTTCAATCACATCAGGCATTTTGAAAAAAAATTACTTGCAATCGACGAAGATTTATTCGTGAATATGATTAATATGAAGGCTGTTGCCAGAACAATCTATTTGACAGACAGTATGCACAAATCATTCTGTGTCCGCGATAAGCCAATCGGAAGAGTGTTGCCCAACGCAACCTCAGGTGTAGATTCAAGGTGTGATTTTACACTCACTATCCATTACGGTCTGTGTTCCTCGTGAAGCTGATAAAGGGATGGCCTATGTGATGTCGTTGTGTCTGCTCATGATTGGACTTGGCCTGCCTCTTTTATCCCGCTTTTTGAGCTAGCAACCAGCAACCACTTACCCTTTCAAAATGGCCTTGACTGATAACACGTGCGATACATCTAACAGTCTGAACACTTTTTCATTGATGTCATCCTCTGTATTCACCCGAATGTTTTAGAGCGAACAGTAGATGAGTATTTTTATATGATGTGTATAATAATAAGTAAAAAAAAAGCATTTTTTATAATGAGAATAACAAGGTAGCAGTTTGTCGTTTATGAAATTCATCAGATATGACAAAAATATTATTTTTTAAAACGACTAAGTATGAACCTGGCAATTGTTTAGCTGTAAGTTCGTTAAAGGCTTTCGGAAACCGACAGGGGACTTTTTAGTCTCCGACTGGAAAAAACGAATTTTCTATTCATACTCGGTGACACAGGGCACACTGGGAGAATGGATCCTTCATGTGCGTATGCTGTTAAGGTGTTGCTTGGTAGCAAGAAGAGATCCTTGTCTCTAAAAACTTCACCCCTGTGCTGTCATCTGTTGCAGGGTTGTTAGGTAGTAACGGGGAACAGAACACTCCAGCATTCTCATGTGTTTTAGTAATTTTATTTAAAATTTAAATTAACTATGACTGATTGTTGAAGTCAAGGAAGGGATGGAGGAAGCCTTATTATGTTCGCCTGACTTTATCATCTGTCATTTAACTTAATCGTATATGTCAATGACTGCATACAAGACATCCTCGATATTTCAGGAGTTAAACACTCCTGGAACATGTCATGGTTCCGCGTGCGACACCTTGTGCACAAGACGAAAAGACTAGTTTGACTCGTTGATGTCTATCAAACGAATCTCGGAGTCACATAAAGTTCTTTATGGCTTTGAAGTTGGATGTTGCTCTTTTCAAATCTTCAAAAGGAGCGTATAGACCTGTTATTGGTCAGTATTTACCTCCTGGATCCAATCAAATTACTTCGCTGTTGCCTTCCATTTTTCCATGGCATGTTCTAGGGGTACAGAGAGCGAACGTGATTGTAACCCCTGGAGTATTGAGGTTGCATATGAGATAAACAATGCATGATTATTTGTGTGCGATGCAAAGAAGTCAGTTATTCCGCCAAGTTTGTTAACCTGTTTCCCAAATTCAGATATTTAATTCCTTGTCTATCTTCGAACATTATATACATATACATAGTATTGTAAACTTACTAAGGCACAAACTTCATTTTATTTGCAGATTTTTTATAATCAAAATATAACTACATTCAAGACTTTTTATCTGCAAACCACATTTATATAATTAAAATACAGCTGTCACAGTGAAAATAACAGGATACATTCACCTGTTCACGTGTGTGAAGTACTCGAGGGTATTGACTTCCTGACTAAATGTTTTAAATAAGACACAGTTACAAAATATATATAACTCCATCACTTCTCGTATTAACTCAGTGGAATATTGTCACATCTCTTGTGTAAAACAACATCGATGCTATACGATCTTTATAACATGTATTTCTATTGGCTTTGAATTCCCTTTGATATTTGTCATCTCGATGGTTATTGGCTAGTATTTCAGCGTTTCATTTTATCAGAAGAAGGAGTATATTTCTGCATTATTTCGACGACGCTGATCTTCGACTTATCCGTGCTCATGAGATAGACAAAACCTCACATTCAATAAGCCGATAGGATTTCAATTACATACAGAACACAACTCAGTTCACAAACATTTCTGATATTTCTCTCTGAACGTGATATTCATAAATTGTAGAGCTGAATATGACTGTAACCTACATGTATTCCTCGTGTAAACGACATTCAGAATGTCCACATGACTTGTCTAACCACTTAGACTGACCTCGCCATCCTCTGAGCCGAAACAATGGGCACAAGACCACTCCTAACTAGCTAACCTGTCTGTTTATTGACTATTCTATGTATATATACACGACTTACTATTCTAAACATATGATCGATGCGCTGACAGAGACACGAGAATGAACATGTAAACGGCATTTCTTACACATACTTTCTGAATGTATCAGAGAAATCTTCGAGAGAGATATGACAAATTTTCCCATAAGAGTAATCAAACTTGCTGTCACCAGATACAGCTTATTACAGAAATGTTTCTCTCCATGAGGGAATGCGATTTGTCTAGCGAATGAATCCATTTGAAATCATTTGCCAAAATCAATTATATATCACAGCAGCCAAATGTACAAGTAGATCATTTGATTTCGTACTTAGATGGGCAAAATGTTTACCTTAAATCGGATTTTGTAAGTTAATGTGAATATAAGTATAGACTTATAATTGGATCCGAATGCCCAGTTGTGATATAATCTTCTAAACTTCATTTCGTTCAAAAGTCTAATATCTGACAATCCTATAGAAACATTTGGTTTAGAAAGTCTCACAGATCTGACATTACATTCTATATATTCATTTGGTTTAGAAAGTTTCGGATGTGACTATCAAATAATGGTTATTTGCAAAGGAATATGAATCATCTGATTGTTTCTCTTGATCAATGTCGTGTTGTCACCATAATTGTCAAAATTTACGGGTAATGCTGTATCGTAATAAAAATTTTACGGTTTCTTTACCGTTTTCAATTTAGTCACTTATAAGGGCTAGAGTTAGTGACAGCTAATGTCAGTTATTGTTGTAAAAATAGTAATATTTTTTTTAGTAATTCTTAAGACAATTTCCTGGTTAATTTTTTTGGTGTTGGGAATTAGATATTTTGTAGATAACCAGGTTTCTGCAATAGATTGTAAAGTCATTTTAAACTTCTGGGCATGAACTAGGAATCAGGTTTAGAGTCTCAACTGTTCTCGCTGTCACGAACATCTTGGTTTGATGAATAAACCACCATTTTTTGCGACATATTCGATTTTTGCCTGGTGGAAGCCATGTTAAAATGAGGGGAATTGCAGAGACGAATGAATGAGACTACAAAAGCTGATTAAGACAAAAACTGAGGAACTGTTGTAGAAAAACAGCAAGCAAATCAAACGTTGGGATGATAGACAATTGCAGGAAAAGGGGACGAAAGGACAATGGCAGTGTGGATGTCAAGGGAAAACATAGGACAAGTCGGAACAAAATATAAAACAGGAACAAACATGGCGTTAAATGAAAAACAAAAGTTCTGTCGACAAATGAGACCAACTCAGGCGTATAAGTAAAAAAATAAAAACGAAAAGAAATTTCGATAAATTTCCACAAAATTCCTTCAATAAATCTTGGACTGCGTCTTGTAAAAGAATATCCGTTATCAGCGACACGTGTCGAGACCTTTGATGTTGCTCGACCTCAGTGACACGTGTCGAGACCTTTGATGTGGCACGACCTCAGTGACGCGTGTCGAGACATTTGACGCTGCTCGACCGCAGCGACACGTGTCTAGACCTCAAATGCTGCTCGACCTCAGCGACACGTGTCGAGACCTTAGATGCTGCTCGACCGCAGCGACAGGTGTCAAGACATTTGATGTTGCTCGACCTCATCAACACGTGTCAAACCTTTGATGTGGCACGACCTGAACGACACATTTTAAAACCAATCGACATTTATAGGAGCTACCGAAGTCCTTTTAATAAATTGTAAAATGTCGCTTAAACTATTGCATGTGATGAAATGACGTCATTCCTCTAGAAAAATGGAAGGCACTAGCACTGCTCATTTGAGTTTTAATTCTATATAATATCTATAATTATTGCAAAATACAAACATAACACCAAACACACCGACTACCACTTTACTGTTTATTAACTCATCTGCTGTCCCCGGCTACTCCGCCAATGGGAATGACAGGCGATAATTTTGAATTTTGTTGAATTACAGTATTTCATTTCGAGAAATGGTAACGAACGTTTGGTGAACTTTTTATTGCCAATAGTCACATAACAAGGGATGACTTATGAGCAAATGAAGTAAAAAAGACAAATTAAAGTCACTGGAGATTCAATTTGCATGGAATGGTTTCAATATCAAGTTTACCGGTAGTTTGTGACGGTGTTTGAAGCGCTTTCGATCGTGAAAATTAAAGCAGCGCCATGCTAAAAACAAACAGGTAAAAAAAATCACAACAAAATTATTTTCTTATGAACTGATCGTAATTACGTACTGACAAATACAGAAATTACACATTATTTTTTTATCCATAATCATCAATTCCACGTCTTGATAATCAGGGAATTTCACACACGATAGTGTGTTTTTAATCATTGAAATAAATAGTTCATTTTTCTCAATACAATAAAGAAATGTTTTAACACGGAATTGAACTGGATACCATAACCATAACAGTAATTAACAGCTACAGTTGTTCCTTCTCTGGTCTTTGTCAATTATTTTAAACAGTGTTGAACGGTTCTCCACCGTCGACTCCTAAGTTGCCGAGGCTTCCATTACGTGCCTTCCCATATAAGATTTGTCTTGACTTTCTTAGTCGCATCCTAGGCTTAACATCACTGACAAGTCCAGGAAGGACGAAACAGCTGTATGATGCAGTTTGACTCATTCTTTGCCTTTACTGTATCTGATCGTTAATTTGTACTGTCAGGGATTATTTACAATATTTCGTACAATCTTTTCAATAATCTAAGCTCTTAGTATCGCTGAAGAATTCAAGAAGAACGAAACAGCTGTATGATGTAACATCACTGACGAATCCTAGAAGGACGAAACAGCTGTATGATGTAGCATCACTGACGAGTCCTAGAAGGACGAAACAGCTGTATGATGTAGCATCACTGACGAGTTCTTGTAGGACGAAACAGCTATATTATGTAGCATTACTGACGAGTCTTAGAAGGACGAAACAGCTATATGATGTAGCATTACTGACGAGTCCTAGAAGGACGAAACAGCTGTATGATGTATCATCATTGACGAATCCGAGAAGGACGAAACAGCTGTATGATGTAGCATCACTGACGAATCCTAGAAGGACGAAACAGCTGTATAATGTAGCATCACTGACGAGTTCTAGAAGGACGAAACAGCTGTATGATGTAGCATCACTGACGAGTCTTAGAAGGACGAAACAGCTGTATGATGTAACATCACTACGAGTCCTAGAAGGACGAAACAGCTGTATGATGTATCATCATTGACGAATCCTAGAAGGACGAAACAGCTGTATGATGTAGCATCACTGACGAGTCCTAGAAGAACGAAACAGCTGTATGATGTAACATCACTACGAGTCCTAATGATGTAGCATCAGACTCCTAGAAGGACGAAACAGCTGTATGATGTAGCATCACTGACGAGTCCTAGAAGGACGAAACAGCTGTATGATGTAACATCACTACGCTGTCTGTATGATGTAGCATCACTCCTAGAAGGACGAGTCATCTACGAAGAATCACGAAACAGCTGTATGATGTAGCATCACTGACGAGTCCTAGAAGGACGAAACAGCTGTATGATGTAGCATCATTGACGAAACAGCTGTATGATGTAGCATCACTGACGAAGGACAGCTGTATGATGTAGCATCACTGCCGTGTATGATGTAGCATCACTGACGAGTCCTAGAAGGACGAACCAGCCGTATGATGTAGCATCACTGACGAGTTCTAGAAGGACGAACCTGCCGTATGATGTAGAATCATCTGTATGATGTATCATCAATGACGAGTCCTGTAAGGACGAAACATCTGTATACCTCAGCATAACTGACAATGTTTAGAAGGTAGAAACAACTGTATGATGTCGTTTGCTCCCCTGATTTTGCTATGTTTCTTATCCTTAATTATCATTGGAATGTGCTGTTCTTTTTGTCTTTTGTTCAGTCGCTAGCATTTCATTGGAAATAACGTATTTTCTATCAACCTGGATAAGATGCACTGCCCATTGTCTGGGAGCGACAGTTATTCAGATAACGAACAAAGGAATGATGACTTCTGTGTCGATTGACACGATCATCGTATTGGAATGGAAATTGCTAAAAACAAAATGATTAAATCAAAATGACAAAGCCGGAGGTTTCCAGTATTGATGAATAACACAAGGTCGTAGAGATGTGACTCTGCTGTGTGTTTATCCCAGGAATACCACCAACAGACGAACGTGACATTTTGATAAAATTGTGTCAACACATTCTTACAGAGAAGCCGTGTTGATCGAGACATCTAGCAACTTAGCCTCAAAGTCAGATGACTCGAGTCACGTCATCAATATGACACAGAGGACAATGACCTCGCCAAACAGAACGAAACACAAATATATCTATTGAAAGCAATGTACCTTGTGTTCCATTGAATATTATGTCTGCATTCACGTCCAAAAGATAATGTCTTGCTTAAATTTGCAGAACGGTTAATATCACTTTTCGGAATAACTTCCCACCAACTGGATCGTAGTGGGAACGGACCTATATTTGTATGCTGCAGACTGTAGCGCTATGATTTCCATTGTCACGAATCAAATTAGGAAAGTATTTCTTTTTCATTATTATAATTGATAGACCACGCTATGGTAAAAACTAATCTACAGTTTGTTAAATATAATGTTTTTATGGCGTGGAATGAAAAAGAAATCACATTTGTCAATTGATAGTTTGATAACATCACGAAAGTATATATTAAAAATTAATTCAAGGAAAAAACAACCATTTTATAAATATGAAAACACCGAAAACGGAATCACTTCAAGTTAAACGATATTGTTTGTAGATTTTTTTTCAGAATAAACACGTGACTCTAAATATGAAGCCCAATAAACGTCAGTTCATATGTCATTGTGTTTGTAAGGGTGCTTTCTCTGACGTCACGGTGATTATAGGTACCGTTCTTACAATGAGTTACATAATCATAAGTCCCCCACGCCGATAAACCCCACAAAGTCGTTTATATTTAGCGGTATACTTTCGAAGAACGACATTTCCGGCTTTGAACCATAGATTAATTACACCAGAACGCAGATGCCCCCGAAACGAAAGTGCAAACAAATTGTGTATGTGATGGAAAGATAATTGTTCTGTTTCAATCTATAAATGTATACTCCTGGTATTAAAAACAAAGAAAACTAGAACGATCACAATGTCACTCTGACGTGATGAGATATCAGAACGACGCCACATATGGAGGCACGTAAAGACGAGGGCGCGTTTAAGTGTTCATATGGGTATAGGCAGTACCGTTCGACCCAGTCACGTGATTGTAGTTGTGCTATGATTTGTTTCTTTTTAGTTTTTGTTGCATTACGAAACAATTGAAGGTCAAACAGTTTAAAAGGTGAGGAAACAGAGCCTTATAGATTTGACCACCTCCTCATTCTAAAGACTAAAATACAGTTTTGTTCAGATTTGGGTATAAAAAGAAATTTCTGCTAGACCGGGCGTCTACGTGCCTTGAGACGGAGTCAAAAAACCTCGAAGTCATTGTCAGTCACTTTCAGGTATGTGACATCGTTTTCGGCAACAAAAAAAGGCAACTGTTGCAGAAACACAGAATCTTTTATTCATATCTATACAAATGATAAACAAGAAATTGTGTATAAAGATTGGAAAATCTATTTTGAATTAATTTCGTTTCTGATTATGATGTTTTCAAACGATGATGCTGATGATGATGACAGATTTCGATAATTAACACCAAATATTCTGCTTATGGTGAAATAACGATTTTATGATTTTATATAGTGTCATAAAGGTTGTATGAATGAATATGAATATCATAAAACGTTAAATAAGCGAAATAATGAATTAGATTGTCTCATACAGCCATTTCGTCTTAGTAGGACGTCAATGATGTCTGGTGTGTCCTCCCTCAACATTCTGATTTCCAGTAGTTATTGCCCTTTGTTTCATGTGTCGGTATAGTGATAAGCTTGACAGTCGATTAGGCCGAAAATGTACATTAATGGATTATACAAAAGATACACGAGTGAATAACACCTTTTCATACAAATCACATTTAGATACAGCCATTTAATAAATAAAACTCCATCATACAAGGGTTTCAGTGATACGTACCTAAATTCCTAGTGTAGAATCCGACGGAGGATAATAAAAAAACAAGTATGTTGCTTTAGTGGGGAAGTGAAATAGTCCTAAATATATTTCACAATAATCCAGTGTGTGCCAACAAACCAACACGTAAACAATTTGTGCTTAAACTGAAATTATTCACATCGGTGTTTTTTTTCAATGTGCGAAAACAATATGAAATTTTAAAATTCCTGTTTTTATTTGTATAGTCAAAACCTCATTATAAGAAATGTGTTAATATTTTGAATAATTTTGTAAGAAAAATACCATCTCTAACGTTGTTTTGTCTTCGGTCGCTCTCCTGAACTCACATAAATGACAGGCCATTTCAGCTGTAGAAGAAGCATAGTGTCGAATCACACGTTATTTTAGCAACTTCCAGATTTAACCTTTTGAGGTTAACAGTGTCTGGTAAGATGTGTTTCTATTTCCAGCATCGCTTTAGTGTGTATACATATGTCTCTACAAACCTGTACATTCCCTTCATTAACCACCATAAGGATAAAATTATATAAATTATTCAGAAAACTAGAAACTGGAGACTGACACCTCTCTGGGTATGCGGAGCAAGTTTTTTTTTAAAGCTCCATTTCCAAGAGGAAATGTACATGACGTAGTTCTGTCTTGTAAACACAACAATTGGCAGATCTTGCCTGTGATCATGGTAACCAAACGTAAATGGTAATTTTGTATAATAGAATTAATCAAGTGACGTTATTTGTTGCTAGTACTTTTATTAAGTTTCTGTGTGAAAAAAACTAATTAATATTCACTCACGGTTCTTTATTTTGAGTTCGGTGTTGGTGCCATTATTCAAAAAGATACTTATTGAATGGGTTATTCTCATTCGCTGCCTTATTGTAGTGACTTTATTGAGTAAATGAACGTAATAAAACGATCAATATATACAGCTGATGTTTTTATCGATCAATAAAAATAAATTAGTCCACTTGCGTACTGGGCGAGTCGTATTACTTCCGATGTCGGTAAAAAGTCTGAACTCTGTCTTAAATAATTGAATGAATATTTTACCTGATCAAGTCACCGATTGCTGAAATAATAGCCTGTAGGTCTCCGACTTCAAATTAATGTTTACCTGAGGTGAAAAGAAGAAAAAAAATACTTCCATTAGCAGGTAGTTCTCTACTTAATTTTTTAGAAGCAAAGATGAAAGTCAACACAGGTCTTTTTTTTTTCAAAAATGAATTGAATTTCGAAAATTGTTAACTTTAACATGCTATTTTAACACCAAAATAATGATTATTGACACGATTAACTCCAGTGTTGCTGAAAAGTTTCAGGGAAACAAATATTTCCTGTGTTTTAAATCAAACGGGTTTAGTTCGGATAATTGCTTCAGCTGTACGAGAAAAAAAGTACTTGACACAGGTAAGTCAATTATACCCTCCGTCACTCACTGCCAACATGCTGGTGCGTTCTTCTATGGAAAACAAAATTGTAGGCAGATATAACTGAGAGCAAGCGCCAGTTATGGCAATGTAAAGGAGCGACGAGGCGGGACACGTGCTGAGTGAATTTCCTCTATTAAGTTCTGAAGGAATCATTTTAATATGATGATATTTTTTTTCTTTTGATCAATTTTAGACATACACTCGCTTCATATTTTTCGAGTAACTTTCCAATTCAAGTTTCATTGTCACTTTTTCATTCAGAGATGTACATTGAAGATGATTATCGTTTGTTAAGAGCACCAAATTATCTTTCAATTGTATGGAGGTTGTGGAACTTTGGTGTTTTTCATCGGTGTAAAACAACTTCTTAGCACAGCGCTGAGAAACTGAAAATGAACAAGACATTATTCTTCTACAAAAAAAAAACCCACTAACTATTATACCTGATCCAGCTGGTTCGCGTCGGTCCAGTTACAAAATCATGCAAGTGCTGGTTTTTTTTAATTATGTATTTATTTTCTAATATTTCGACTTGTCTTCGGTCTGAATAAACAAATCGAGGTCAGTGGTCACGTGGTGTCGAGTTCTTTTGAAATTTTTCGAAGTTGCGAAATTTGTACTCTTAAAAGGAAGAAGACACGAAAATAAATATTCTATTCAAATTATTACACATGTTAACAATACTAAATGTAAAGGAATTATCTGTCCATCAAATATTTACCTGTTAGGAATTAGTGTTAGTACTCCTATTTCTAGCCTTGGCTATTGAGAACATCATTTGTTGTATGATAAACCAGACTAAGAAAATATCATGTGACCTAAGATTACATGTGATTTTTGCTTGAATCTTTTATACAGAAATTCGACTATTGTGATATGGATCTCCCTCGACTAAGGAACTGTCCCGAGAAAAGTTAGGATCGATCTATTAATCAGTGATATCCAAAATAGTTCAAATACGTCCAAAAAAGAAAAACAAAGTAGAAACTGGTGCAAAATATGGACAAAAGAAAGATTTATATCGAAACCCTTATAAAGGTACAAGAAGAATAATACCAAGTGTTCCTGAAGAATAAGCGTCTTCTGCTTCATCAACGACACTTGTCATGACAGTCTTGGTCAATCCAAATCAGTAATGTCTTGTTTGTAAACTAGGTACCGATTGATTACCTAAATAACGTCAAACATATTTAATTCCTTATCTCATAAAGATGATAGATTAACTCTCAGTGAGATCATTATATCGACCAAAGAATATCTCCATAACTTTCACAAAGTTGGATATTTATGCCCTGTGCTTTGAGTTGACCTACCGACTATGGGAATTTTTCAAGAAATTCGTGATATTAGGAACACGTCCTGTAAAATAAAATCATCTTGGACATGGAAAAAAAAATTGAGTTAGGAAGCTGGAGAGTTGCTATCTGGAAAAAGAAAATACCAATAGAATGATATAAATCATCAAGGATATTATACAGTATAGAGGAGAGCTGTCTTTGTTGGTTTTGTTTAAGGAGAAGATGGAGGTAACTATTATACATTACCTTTTTTATGATATTACCACATAATTATTAATATATATGAATTAAAATTCATATCACTTGACTGATTTATTTACGTTCAGTGATAAAAATGAAAATACCAACATGGCAACATAATCATAATTCAAACCCAAATTCCATAAAACTAGGGCAAAACATGAACAAAGAAAGATTTACATGGAGACTTCTGAAAATGTACAAGGAGAATAACACCGGGTGTTTCGAAAGAGTAAGCGTCTTCTGCTTCATCGACGACACCTGTCATGTAAACCTTTGTCAATCGAATTAAATTATGTCACATTCTCAAATGAGAACACGGTATACAAAAACGGAACCAACAGGCAAACTAATGAGCATCAAACACGTCCAGCTTCATATTACAGAAAGAAATTTTCCCATAAAGTTCATGAACCTGCACCTTTTGAACGCCTTTATTGCGAGTTTGTCCGTCAGCCGGAGGAAAGCTTCCATTTGATATCAATAAAGATATATCAATATCCAATATAGATTCTAGATATGTCCTGTCCATATCTTCTTTTGTTTTCAGTGAAGTTTGCTGTATATAGATATAACTTACATATTTTCGTACATCTTGAATTTTATCAATTTTCCGACTTGTCATCATTCGCAATTGCCGTTACAATGATCCACCTATGGTGCAATGACTCACTTTCTTCACAGAATCGCCGTCAGTCTCTGCTTTTAAAAACGAATTCCTCATACGGAATACGCTATAAGGAAATTTGTCACTCTCCAAAAAACAAAACTCAGTTAAATTTGATTTCAAGTGTCAGTGCGCAATGATTGATAATCCTATCTTAACGAAGTCTCTCATGGGTCTGCTTACGCATGCGCCAAAGTTTCCATCAAAGATCATTTGTGTAATAAGTTAAAATGCTTGGATTAATTAGAGGCTGTTATGTCACACCTAAAATTAAAAACAAAGGCCATCATCTCATTGATTTAAACAACTATTGACAGGGAGAAAGAGAACTTAAAAACTTTACCCACTGGTAAACCAGTGATCTGCAGATCAGTTGTGTTCACCCACCGAAACTTGTTACAATTGTTACATTACGTGTTAGGACACATGAATGGTTGGGCTTAATTTCATCGCTCGTTACCATTTGAATTGAATGCATCACCAATATCTCCATAATTACAATGTTTACTGATCAATACATCCATTGTGATAAAAAATTATTTTCAAACCCAATTGTGTTTTTCACGCATCAGTAATGATAGATTCCTGAAGGTACTTTATCCGCTCTATTTAATCAACGTTGACATCGTCAATGGTATATTTCATCTATATTTGGAATGACCTAGATAATTGTTTTTGAGTCTGAGCAACGTTTATAATAACTGTTAAAGCTGACGAAACTGGTGTAGCAGTAAGAGAATACCATCACCAAATCAAAGCATGGTTCAAATTCCTATTCCGTAAAACAAGGACAAAATCTTTATGAATTATGTGTTTACTGTCACTTTTAGTCAAAATAGGAACCAATTTTTCAGAACGTCGTCAAAATGTAATTAAAAGAAGAGGACAAAATACTACAGAACTTTTTTTATTGCTATAATAAAGTAGGACCATTGAATGACACAGCCACAACACGTGGTTTCAAGAGATACAGCTTCGTGATCTCATTTAGAAATATTCCGTTTTCTTTGCACGTTTTCATTTGTACTATTTGATGCCCACTAGTTTATCTGGGGTTCCGTTTTCTATTCCTTTGTTCTCATTTGAGAGTGTTACATTACATACCTGGATTGATCAAGATTTACATTGCGCTTACCCTTCCGAAACACCTAGTCTTATTCTCCTCGTGCTTGTTCAAGAGAGTCTGGGTAATTTGTGATTCTTCAATTAACAACTTGCATTTTAGTTGCAGGAAAATATGTCCATGTATACAAAACATTTAAAGTCTTTACTAGCAATAGTGTCAGATTTTGTGTAATAGTGATTGGAAAAAATAATAAAACCAGTGTACTTGTATATGTACTTTTTATCTTACAGACTATGTACATGAACTGATGGCAGAAGTGCTACAAGTGGCAGAAAAAAGTACGATGCAAGTGGAGGATATGCTACTTAAAGACCAACCCCCACCACTCTGTAGTGGTTTTGTCAGACCTGTAAAAATGGAAGCTGTCGCATTGATGGAATCAAGATTTAACATGAACATTTAAAATACATACATGTACATGAATTTTCATCTGTTTTTTAATATGGTCTGCAAGTCTGTTTTACTTTACACACACAACTGACGTATATTATATATATTATAGAGAGAAAGTATTTTCAATTTCGACAAAATGCACATTTCCCAAGGAGTTTTTAAAAACGTACCTACTGGTAATCCTCCGTTTTCATAGTTATGATTGTTCAAGTTAAGTGGTATGTTCTATAGGTCACATGACGAGACTTACAGATCCTATTACAGTTTCAAGTGTATATATGAATAAAAAACAACAATCAGATATCAATTATAATTTTATTGTTTCATGTCATTCTTTCAATGTTTTCAACACATATTTTTAATGCACAAAATTAAAACCTTTAAAATTTCCATTTGGTGCAGGAAATGTTTCTCTAATAATCTTCACAGCACACGCAGGTAATGGCACTCTTATGCTTTTTCCCAAGTACCCCCAACACCATCTCACAAATTGTCTGTATGCTGTATAGCGGTATCTCCTGATAAAACAAGAACAATATATTCTGTAATCATTGTTAATGCCAAGTTTGCCATTAATCTGCGGAGGATGCAAGCACTAGTGAATTATGGTAAACACAAGTAACTCTACAATACATATGTGTAACAATTCCAAACCAGATTTTCAGAAATGTTGACTTATTATTGAAAATCTATTTTATCTTGTCTGGTTATTGGTTCTTTTGCAGTATTTTAGACCTGTAGCTTGATAGACAAGTTTGTAACATCATTTTTAAAATATCTTCTTAACAAATGAATTATTTTATTATGTTTCAAGTTTTATAATAATAAATTTGATGCTGTAGATAAACATCATAACTTACTCAGGGCATTCTGGTATCTCTCCATGAAGTTGTCTGTACTGGAAATAAGATGTTCTCAGCACATAAATATCCAAACAGACTGGCCCAAATCCAGGATGGTCTGTTATGCACTGTATCCCTGGTATGTCGTCTTTTGTGTTCAGTACACTGTGTATCTCACTACAGCACCTGCACTCCTCAATGGTAGGCATAAGACAGTTACCGCAAAGACACCTGTAACATATAAAATTTTCTGTGTTTTATACATAATTCACTAGTATGTTGGTGTGAAAATACCTTTAAAATGTCTTGTTAGAAGTTTTCTATTCAACACTTTATAGTACATACCAGTACCATTTGACATAGCAAAAGAATACACTTTGTTTCCAGGAAATGTTCTCCTTTGTAAAAAGAAATGCTATGCACATTAATTTATGTAACACAAAATATTTATAAATATTTGTAAATGCAAAAAAAAGGCATTGGCTGTTATTATCTCGACAAAGTCGGACTTGTGAGGTTGAGCAAGTGGAGAAAAAATCCTGAAAATCCGCATTTGTTAACATGCACGATGCATTTTGAAAAGGGAAAATTCCTGGAAAAAAAATAATCATACGTGAAAGCTAACATCTCTGAACATACCAGTCTAAGGATCCCAGGCGATCAGCATTATCATCGCTACGTGTAGACGACGCAGGTGAAGATGGACTGCTTTCACCATCTACCTCGGGTTCAAATTGGTATGGTTGAATACCAGCTTGTCTCTCTATAACCTCCGTGTCGTAATCAGAAGATTCAAAGCTTAAATTCAGGCTGCATTCTTCCGAATTGTTTGAGTCTTCGAACCACTCGCACTCGCTGTTATCACTGTCCGACATTATCATTTCTTAGACCAAGCGCTACCCTTGTGACGTCACGGGATTTTCCGGTCTGTTAACCGGAAGTTGGGAAGTGTGTTAATTAGCCTCCATCGACAGGTGCAAACCGGTTCCGAACGGTGAATTTAACGACAAATATCTCAAAAACTAAGCGACAAATTTTGACCGGGTTTCCGATTTTTTTAATAAGAAAGGAAACATAATTAATATTAATTAATACTATACCGTAATCTAGGTACACTTTAATACTTTTCCCTTGTACCTAATTATTGAATTTGAGCTTGGATTATGATTATGTTGACATATTGGTATTTTCTTGTTGATATGACATTGACACGAAGGTTGAACGTCAAATAATAGATAACTGATGAAAACTTTCAACAACAACTAAATTATTCATGTCTATATATAAATATATATACATATCAATATAGATAAAGATTATTGCTATATTGATATACACACACACACATATATATATATATATATAGAGAGAGAGAATTAATCACTTAACATGACAATCAAATATATCACTAACGTTTTCGGGTCTCGCGGCCATCTTCAGGTGATTAAATATTTATATATAGACATGAATAATTTAGTTGTTGTTGAAAGTTTTCAGCAGTTGTCGATTTCTATCAGAAACATAATTTTTTTAAATAACATGAAATTTGTCTCATTTATCCTTTAGATTAGTGAAAAGCTCTACCTGTCGGTCATGTTTAATGCCAAAAAAATTGTCAAATATTTTTCATCTTAGTCGAAAGCCGCAATTGTCATGAGGGAAGTAAACGTCGTTTTTGATGGGAAACGATACAAACGATATTATCCGCAATCTCGCTATTTTGCAGATATTTCATTTCATTGTGAATTTGAAGGTCTTCGCAAGGTCTTAAAACATCTAGATTGATTAGGAAACAAATCATACAAGTAATGAGAATAGACATGAGTTGTCCCTATTTATATCTATATATCTTCTATAGAATGCAACAAATCCATTGTCAACCGTCAGATCGATCGTATTTCTTTACAATCTTGGTTTTTTACAGCAAGTGTTACTTAATGTGTTTTCATGAAAGGTTTACAAGCGCATATGTTATCTGTGCTTGTAAAATTAGAGAACAATCTCTGTGCTGATTCAGATCAGCAAACCAAGTATGTGGTATGATGGTCTATGGCTGAAGAAAGACCCAAACTACAAGTATATATATAATAAAGTAGTTTCTTAGGAAGAGATATTGTTCTTAATTGATCTAATGAAGCGATATTTCATACAAAAACATAATAACAAAACGACTGTAAGACTGATAGAATGATATGAGGATAGAGTTAATATTCTTTGGATCCCTCAAAAAAAAATTATAATGCATGTGAATTAAGAAACAAGTAAGTTTCTAGGTCGTTTGGCATAATTTTAGCGTAAAATCGTCTTCCATTAAACACAGAAAGAGACACCATTTAAATGATCCTGGAATTGTTTTAGATGATCTGTACGACCATCTAGGTATCTTAATACCATCTGGGGAAAATATAAAAATGTATCGTGATACTTATATACTTAGAAACCGGACTTTTAATACGTTACCAAGTCTGTCTGTTTCTTTTATTGCATGAACGTGACGGACCTGTTACTTAATTTGCAGACACAAATCAAAATGTCACAGCAATCGTATAAAAATGTACTCAACTTACTGACAACTGAATGTTATTAGGAGATGCTTTTCTTTTTTAACTTCACGCTATCTCACAGAAAATACCAACACGTGAACATAATAATAACACAAATTCAATAAAACAAAGACAAAACATGATTTAAAGCAAGATTTACACGGGGACTTCTGAAAAAGAACAAAGGAGAGTATGATTAGGTGTTCCGGAAGAGCAAGCGTCTTCTGCTTCATCGACGATAGGACATCATAACACGTTTGTACAATATCGCCATCGTTTGCTAACGAACTGTAATGGTTATTTAGGCAGAGAAGAAGAAATCACAATACTGCTGAACCAATACATGTCAAATACACACTCGGGGGAAAAGTACTCGTTCTTCCGTAGTTATCAGATCCATGAAAGCTATGAAATCTATTGAATAAGAGGAGGGGGCACCGATCTGTCTTGATTGATCAATTTGGATTTTTCTCAGTCGCTCTTAGAAGGTCGAAGCAGCTGTATGATGTATCGTCACTGACGAGTCCTATATGGGTAAAACGGCTGTATGATGTAGCATCACTGACGAGTCCTATGTTGACAAAACAGCTGTATGATATAGCATTACTGAGGAGTCTTAGAAGGACGAAACAGCTGTATGATGTAGTTTAATTCATTTATCTCGAAGACTTATAGATTGATATAATGTCTTCTCTCCTTATAAAAAAAAATAACAAAAACGAAAACCCAAAAAAAGCTAAAACTTTTTCCATGTAAAGCAAACAATGATATGTAGTTATCTAGCAACCATCAGAAGTAGTTAATATTTGACTGTTTAATTGAATTGTACATGTAAATTTAAGTTAAATAGCAGAAACGTTATTTTCGTGAGTAGTAAAGAAGACAATACCATCATTTAGAACTCCATAAAATATGAAAACATTTAACGAAAATTAGAATGAAATAATCAGAAAAAAAAAGGTTTATTCCAAGCGATTTAGTTAATATAACACGTGGGCGCGAATCAATTGTAGGAGACAAATCAAACTGTCTTGTTTTCGGAATCTTGTGACAAGTGTATATTGTGTTGATTAGCCGGGCCTGCTAACTCACGAGCATCTGATATATATAGTGAGAGACAGCTTTTATCACCACGACACTGATTGATAACCACTTCTCTTTCTCCGGATATTCGGAAATACTAGAAATCAGGTCAACACATATCTGTCTGTAAGATTGCCGAACAAATTTTCCGTCCTGACATGACGGATAAGTGAGGTGAGTTTGTGTAGAATTAAACGGATGTCGCGCTTAACTCCTTCTGTCTCCATCACCGGTCTGGTAACATCGTGTCTTACTACAATTCATAACATAATATTTCTGTTGGATTACAGAAGCCCGTTTTTGCCACTCCAAGGTTGTTCGACATATTCGATTATAATAAATTGAAAAAAAACAGAGCGTTGATAACGGTAAATAAGTTTAAGAACTTGCCTCGCACCCAATTGGTTTTGTAACAATAGAATTATGTAAAAATGTTGTCGGATGGCGCAGTGGTAGCGCACTCGCCTGTCACCTAGGCGTCCGCAGTTCGATTCCCGGCGCCATGTCAAAAATTGTCATGTGCATTGAATCTTCATTTTAATTCAAATCGATGACATGAAGACGATACATCACAGAAATATTATCTACAGGGAGATCCTAATGTAACAAGACGAGGTATTCAGAAAGGGTTAGCGTTTTTTTTGCAAATGTCTTTTCCTGACTTTCTAAGACGGATCAAGGCATAGAACTCTCCATATATTACTAAAGATACGATCAGGAAATCTCAGCATTTTGAATCAGTTGTCCAAAAGGGGTCTCGGAAACCCGCTACTGCTTTTGATTATTTTCTTTTTTTTTTTTTTTTTTACTTCAAAAACCTGATTGGCCAGCATTCATTCAATTAATTACGTGTGTAGATATGCGACCTGTCGATTAATAGGCGTTCCTTTAAAATAGAATTTGTGATGTTTGCTTTTTGTTGGACGTGACAGAAAAAATAATATTCAAAGTGTTGTTTTTCTTAGCACCACCTAGTATCGCCTGAATAATATCGACATTAATTGTAATGCATCAAACGAAATTAGCTACACATGTAAAGTAAAGTGTATCGACTCAATACATATTGCCTATTTGAATTTTCCCGACATGTTCCCATTTATCTTCTGTGGTGTGAAATCAATATTTGTAAATATATGATGACACAGCCCGCCTGTTATCCGGCGAACTTGCACGTGTAATATTTTTGCGTAATTTTCGATTGACTACGCTAAGCAGAAATTGATTGTGATGTCATAAGATGGACTGACGTAACGTCATGAATTGAGAATGGTGCATCAAAATGGCTGCCACCGTCTGACTTTATCCTCCACATTTTGACTTTAAAACCTGTCAAAAAGTATTTTCTTTTCGAGTTATGTGATAATTAATGTTTTTAAAAGTTGTTTTCATTTCACATGAGGATTAGCGAAATTCGTCTCGAATTTTTGTTTTTGCTGTCAAATATTCTACGTCTCGTTTCTTAAAACCTCCGGTGAAATGAAATCCAAATGAAGAATTTACTTTGTACAGTTAGCATGTCTGACCGGAACTGGAACATAATTCAATGAAAATGAAATTAAGCGATATATCTTGAACTTTTGTGTTTTTAATATACCTTTTATCTATAGTTGTGCTTATGAGCTGAAAAGGGGGGATATATGAAATTTCGTTCATGGACTACATATTTTGACGGCGTAGATGCCGGCGTAATTTGGTTAACAGTGTCAAAATGTAAACGTTTTTTTCCGTTGCTTAGTTACTTATTTCTGTTGAGTGTAACTCAGTGTGGTTAGATTTCATCTAAATTTTGCTAGATTTGTCACCACAGTTCACAGATTCCAAATTCGTAAATTCTTGATTTTGGAAAACTGACTATTGTTGTGAAAATTGCAAATAATTGCACGGCGACCTTATCCATGAAAAAAGTTAAATGCTAGAAGATAGTCAAACAAAGGATTTCAGCCATTTTCTTTTTAATTCGGGTGTTTTATTATCATGTTGCTATGCAATTTTAAGCTCATTAAATAAAATAAGAAATTAGCATTTTGTTTTTTTGTTTTCCTTCTCTTCATACCCAAATTTTATACGATTCCATTTCCATAAAAGACGACAAAAAGGATATTGATGTTTTTGCTTTTAAATATATTTCTAAAAATCTTACCTTTCTAAAGATCACCACCAGAAAAAATTCTTTTGTGTGTGTGTGTGTGTATATTTTTTTTTGCTTTTTTTTTTTTTCTTTTTACTTTTCATTGGGTACATCCTTCAGATTCTTATCATATTCAACATATGAGAGAAAAGTTTAAAGGATGTAAAACCATTTATTAAGGATCTGACGGTGTTTTGATATAGAAAGTGATATTTACTTATTGAAACATACCTGTTTGTTGATGGGTTTTTCTCCAGATTGTTGTGTGTCATGCATGTTGTTGTCGTTCGCTGCAGTACCCCTTTTTTCTATTATAAAAACAATACCAAGCACTCTTTTTTCAACGAAAACATAAAAGTTTTGAAAAAGTCAAATTCCGTACCTTGTCAAATACAGGACCTAAGCATTTTCCTGCAAAGCTTACATTTATCTGTTGCTATAGAGATTTGAGGCAGTCAAATAAAATTGAAAATTAGCATTTTGAGATTGTGTTTTACTCATTATCTCAAAATTAGTCTATTGTATTGTAATTCTTGTAACAAACATCGCCTCTGATATTAACAAGAATACTATTTATCTTGAAAAATTATGAAAAAGAAGCAAAAAAAAAGTGTAATTCTGACGCCTGCAGTGGTAAAAGAAGTGTAGCAACTTATTTATTTTTATTTGTTTGTTTGTTGTTCTAAATCACTTCCTCATCTAACTTTTTAAAATTCATATCTAGAACAAAACAAAAGTCATAGAAGTTTTTAACGTTCGAGTTACATACATCCTTTAAGAAGTTTCACTTACTTACTTATATTAATATACAAACATTTATACGGCGGGTTTGTTATCTGTCACCTGATTCGTCACGTGTCTATTTTCAACGGTTTCATCTTATCCTCGGAAAAAAAATGAAAAATAAAGCTCTTCGCAACTAGAGAGATTTACCGCCTCTTTCTAAGGTTCACTAAGTACATATTTCATCGATAAATTATCATCGTTCTATCGATTTGCTTCAGATCTACAATCTTATTCACATGTCGGTAATCACGCGTTGTTCTTAAAATATAATTATAGGTCTGCTTACGAATTAGTTATTTTGAATTAAGTCATTATCAAGCGTTTCCTAATTCAATAGCACTTTGAAACCAACTAACATATCGTAGTTTTAAAAAAGTAAAAATCGAAACGACGTGTTTATAGGAAAAGGACTGTTACATGTTTGCGTCTAATTGAATTTCAATAATTTATTCGTTTACGCTCTAAATCTCTACGTATGGCAATTACGGCTTGCCGAGAATATACGGTCTTGTCCTTGTTTATACCGGTGGTAAAAATGCACGTGTTTGCTTGCATCAATATTTTTTTATAAAAAAGTGGATTAATTATTCAGATACTTAGATGCATTGGTACATTATATATACGTTTATCTACAGAATTTCTTTTTTTTAAAATCCAAATTAGACCGTTATGAGTATGACAATCATACAACTTAAAGTTGACAATGCTTGTTAAAAAAACAACTTCCATTTTGATGTGAAAAAAAGTATGAAGCTTTTATGATGCTTCCGAGACCAGGCGTAATTGTTATAATATACAGCTGACTTTAACTTCGGGCGGTCAATGTTAAAATGCAAACTGGTTTGACAAGTTGCAAGCCTTTTAAACCCTGGAATGCCCATACTCGTTTCCAAGCAAGGCTTGGACTAAAATGTCGACCGCTTCCTTCGATACGCTGACCGGAAGATCTCATTATCATGGCGGGCTTCTCCGAAGCTTATGAGAAACGGAATTTTTTTTTTTTTTTTGATCTGAAAATGAATGATTTTTTAATTGGTATTGTTAGTTTTTAATCATAATTTTTTTTCAATCTGCGTCTCTCGAAATCCTGTCATGTAAGTCTGTTATCTGCCAATATTTTGCACCTAATTCTTTATATTTGGAGCAACTGTCACCTGTCAGCACCATAGTTACAGATTTTGCTGTATAGAAACGGGAAATTCGCAATGGGAAAACTACCACGTTCAGTATAAAATTGGAGCACAGTTTTCCCACATGGTTTCATTGTAGGAAAAGATCGAGATAAGCAGCTGATGTAGAAGAGTCTGTTGTGTCCTTGATATTTCTATATCTGAGGAGTTTATACAATGGACGTGATATGAGATTCATTATTCATTAACTGATGTATCTGTTCTTTTACATCATAATCTAACGTTCTTGTAACATACATGTCTACTCCGTTTTGTGTTCTGTTTAAGTTCACCCGTGTCACAAGGATCAACACTCCTATTACCACAATCGTCGTCATCAATGATAAATCCCACCAAACATCCACAACTGTTAAATAGCCGAGATCTACAGGAATTAACACATCAGAATTACAAAATAACAAGGAGTGTTCATGGAGTCGGAGATCAGTGACGCCTGTGTATAGACTGTTCCTGGAGTCGGAGATCAGTGACGGCAGTGTAAAGACTGTCCCTGGAGTCAGAGATCAGTGACGAGAGTGTATAGACTGTCCCTGGAGTCGGAGATCAGTGACGACAGTGTATGGACTGTCCCTGGAGTCGGAGATCAGTGACGACAGTGTATAGACTGTCCCTGGAGTCGGAGATCAGTGACGACAGTGTATGGACTGTCCCTGGAGTCGGAGATCAGTGACGACAGTGTATGGACTGTCCCTGGAGTCGGAGATCAGTGACGACAGTGTATAGACTGTCCCTGGAGTCGGAGATCAGTGACGACAGTGTATAGACTGTCCCTGGAGTCGGAGATCAGTGACGACAGTGTATAGACTGTCCCTGGAGTCGGAGATCAGTGACCGCAGTGTATAGACTGTCCCTGGAGTCGGAGATCAGTGACCGCAGTGTATAGACTGTCCCTGGAGTCGGAGATCAGTGACGACAGTGTATAGACTGTCCCTGGAGTCGGAGATCAGTGACGACAGTGTATAGACTGTCCCTGGAGTCGGAGATCAGTGACGACAGTGTATAGACTGTCCCTGGAGTCGGAGATCAGTGACGACAGTGTATAGACTGTCCCTGGAGTCGGATATCAATAACGGCAGGTTCCTTTGTTATGGTAGATTTAATAACGACAGGTCCCTGTGTTGTGCTTTCCCTGCTGACATGAAATACTTTTGACTCTAAACATAATTTTGCAGCAATACATATCCCAGGAATATCGACATGACATCTATAACAATAGGTTTTGTCACCTACGCCTTACTGTCTTGACACCTAAAACACAATGTGTTGTCACCTACGCCTTACTGTCTTGACACCTAAAACAGTGTGTTGTCACCTACGCCTTACTGTCTTGACACCTAAAACACAATGTGTTGTCACCTACGCCTTACTGTCTTGACACCTAAAACACAATGTGTTGTCACCTACGCCTTACTGTTTTGACACCTAAAACACAACGTGTTGTCACCTACGCCTTACTGTCTTGACACCTAAAACAGTGTGTTGTCACCTACGCCTTACTGTCTTGACACCTAAAACACAATGTGTTGTCACCTACGCCTTACTGTCTTGACACCTAAAACACAATGTGTTGTCACCTACGCCTTACTGTCTTGACACCTAAAACAGTGTGTTGTCACCTACGCCTTACTGTCTTGACACCTAAAACACAATGTGTTGTCACCTACGCCTTACTGTCTTGACACCTAAAACACAATGTGTTGTCACCTACGCCTTACTGTTTTGACACCTAAAACACAATGTGTTGTCACCTACGCCTTACTGTCTTGACACCTAAAACAGTGTGTTGTCACCTACGCCTTACTGTCTTGACACCTAAAACACAATGTGTTGTCACCTACGCCTTACTGTCTTGACACCTAAAACACAATGTGTTGTCACCTACGCCTTACTGTCTTGACACCTAAAACACAATGTGTTGTCACCTACGCCTTACTGTCTTGACACCTAAAACACAATGTGTTGTCACCTACGCCTTACTGTCTTGACACCTAAAACACAATGTGTTGTCACCTACGCCTTACTGTTTTGACACCTAAAACACAATGTGTTGTCACCTACGCCTTACTGTCTTGACACCTAAAACAGTGTGTCACCTACGCCTTACTGTCTTGACACCTAAAACAAAATGTGTTGTCACCTACGCCTTACTGTCTTGACACCTAAAACACAACGTGTTGTCACCTACGCCTTACTGTCTTGACACCTAAAACACAACGTGTTGTCACCTACGCCTTACCGTCTTGACACCTAAAACACAATGTGTTTTCACCTACGCCTTACTGTCTTGACACCTAAAACACTATTTTGTCGTCACCCTACAGCATGTATTGACACCTAAAACACAATGCGATGTCACATACAGAATACTATGCTGATACATATAGTTCACTGTGTTGACACGGGTTATCATCTAGATACTCACATGTTTACACGTGTAAATGCTGACACTTCTAACATACGCATTCTGTCACATGCACAACATATTTGATGTAATATCATTTTTTCTAGAAAGAAAATGTAAGATCACTTGTTTCAGTTAACAAATCTTTATCCCTGAGACGTTTGACTGATAGATTGAGGTTATTTACTTCATCAAGTGGTAAATGAACTCAACGTTGATCTGTCATGGTGATTATCGTATCACAGAGGTCAGTTTTATAATTACTGTTATTAAATAGCTTATCGGACGAAACGCTACGCCTTCCTGTCAAGATCTCAAGTCCACGAGGCACTGCTCCATTGGGCTATATCTCAAACCCCCTATAATTATTGCACACACATCTAACTATGGTAACTGTTACACACATCTCAATACAACTTCCGATGTTAATGATAAAACGAAATTATCTTTGGTGACAATATCACACACACCTATGTCTGGTAACTTTAGCATACACCTTCCTATGGTAACTTTACCACACACATGTCCCTATGGTAACTATACCACACACATATCCCTATGGTAACTACACCACACACATCTCCCTATGGTAACTACACCATATACATGTCCATATGGTAACTATACCACACACATCTCCCTATGGTAACTACACCACACACACATATCTCCCTATGGTAACTATACCACACACATCTCCCTATGGTAACTACACCACACACACATATCTCCCTATGATAACTATACCACACACATATCTCCCTATGGTAACTATACCACACACATCTCCCTATGGTAACTGTACAATACAGTAGTGTTCAGTACGAATCACACACATCCTATATAGTCGTTCTGTGATAGTATAATAGTGCCAATCGTTACCATTTAGCAGACGACACATACCTGGTTTATATAGCGACTGCTCAGATCAGCTTGCATTGACTCGAGCTAGCCAAGGTGATGAAGCTCGCGGTCGGCCAGGACTCGCTCCGGAGACTTGTCAGTTTATGATATGGAGAAAAATTCACAGGAGAACTCTACAACTTACTACCCAAATATGGACCAGGGGAGTGTACCTGAGTATTACAGTCAAGATCAGGTTTATTTGAATAATTCACCTCTTCACCCAAACAGAACCAGTTTATATAATGTATCTGAAGAGTACCTTGATTATGACTACGTCATAGATTACTCGCAATACGACTACTTAAAACCCCTTAAGTCTGTGCCCCTGCTTGAAGCGGTCATAAAAGTGGCCGTGTATTCCAACATTATTTTACTGGCCGCTGTGGGCAATGTCCTAATAATTCTCGTGGTTATATGGAATAAACAACTACGAACAACTACGAACTTTTATATCGTCAATTTGGCGGTGTCGGATTTGTTGGTAACGCTCGCATGCTCTTGGGTTCATGTTGTCGACGATCTGACAGAGGGATGGATTCTGGGAACGTTTTTCTGCAAGTTCAACAGCTTTGCGCAAGGTACGTATATATCAATTATTAATAACTGCACTCATCTCAACTTTTGTCAATATTCACTGAACGGAAACAGCATGGCATCAAACAGAGCAAGTACAAAAAGAAAACGATACTTTGTTCGTAACCTCAAATATTGCCAGTTTTTCTTTTTAATACTCTCGTGACATTCAAAGTTAAAAGGATTGTTCTATAGATCATTTCGCCTTAAAAAATCACCTGATACCACATCTCCGGTCCAATTTCGCGTCATTCCAATAAATATTTGTTTATTCGATCCACCAATAAAATCCAAAATGCACGTGCTGTCCGCTTATATCCAAACTCGGGTTAATGGGACTGTAATGCATGGCGAAAATCACTGAAATGTACGCAAATCGCAACTGCGCAATGAAACAGAAAAAAAAAATTATGGCACGAACTCTACTGGGTAAAGCCACGCGATGGCAAAATGGCGGTAACTCAATTTGTTTTCTCGAAGAGACAGAGCTGCGAATAAACTCTCAAAGGACATAGGAACCGGAAATCACTTATATTGACAGGTTTTAGAAACAGGAACCTTATAGTTTGTATTAAAAAACACTGACACTAAATTTTATACTACACAAAACAAAACTTTCTGAGACCGAAATTTGTACTGAGCAACACCGAGTCAGTCTGTTTACATTTTTGTTTTACACAGCACTTTCGAGAAACTTAAGTTTGTACTACACAACACATAGACTAAAGTTTGTACTACACAACACTGATAACGAAGGTTATACTACACAACACTGATAACAAAGTGTATACTATACAACACTGATAACAAAGTTTGTACTACACAACACTGATAACAAAGTTTGTACTACACAACACTGATAACAAAGTTTGTACTACACAACACTGATAACAAAGTTTGTACTACACAACACTGATAACAAAGTTTGTACTACACAACAACACAACACTGATAACAAAGTTTGTACTACACAACACTGATAACACAGTTTGAACTACAACACTGATAACAAAGTTTGTACTACACAACACTGATAACAAAGTTTGTACTACACAACACTGATAACAAAGTTTGTACTACACAACACTGATAACAAAGTTTGTACTACACAACACTGATAACAAAGTTTGTACTACACAACACTGATAACAAAGTTTGTACTACACAACACTGAGAAAAAAGTTTGTACTACACAACACTGATAACAAAGTTTGTACTACACAACACTGATAACAAAGTTTGTACTACACAACACTGAGTTTGTACTACACAACACTGATAACAAAGTTTGTACTACAGTTTGTACTACACAACACTGATAACAAAGTGTACAAAGTTTGTACTACACAACACTGATAACAAAGTTTGTACTACACAACACTGATAACAAAGTTTGTACTACACAACACTGATAACAAAGTTTGTACTACACAACACTGACACAACACTGATACACAACACTGATAACAAAGTTTGTACTACACAACACTGATAACAAAGTTTGTACTACACAACACTGATAACAAAGTTTGTACTACACAACACTGATAACAAAGTTTGTACTAACACTGATAACAAAGTTTGTACTACACAACACTGATAACAAAGTTTGTACTACACAACACTGATAACAAAGTTTGTACTACACAACACTGATAACAAAGTTTGTACTACACAACACTGAGACTAAAGTTTGTACTACACAACACTGAGACTGAAGTTTGTACTACACAACACTGATAACAAAGTTTATACTACACAACACTGATAACAAAGTTTGTACTACACAACACAGAGACTAAAGTTTGTACAACACAACACTGATAACGAAGGTTATACTACACAACACTGATAACAAATTTGTACACACAACACTAACAAAGTTTGTACTACACAACACTGATAACAAAGTTTGTACTACACAACACTGATAACAAAGTTTGTACTACACCACACTGATAACAAATTTTGTACTACACAACACAGACTAAAGTTTGTACTACACAACACTGACAACCAAGTTTGAACTACACAACACTGGTAACAAAGTTTGTACTACACAACACTGAGACTAAAGTTTGTACTACACAACACTGATAACAAAGTTTGTACTACACAACACTGATAACAAAGTTTGTACTACACAACACTGATAACAAAGTTTGTACTACACAACACTGATAACAAAGTTTGTACTACACAACACTGATAACAAAGTTTGTACTACACAACACTGAGACTAAAGTTTGTACTACACAACACTGATAACAAAGTTTGTACTACACAACACTGATAACAAAGTTTGTACTACACAACACTGATAACAAAGTTTGTACTACACAACACTGATAACAAAGTTTGTACTACACAACACTGATAACAAAGTTTGTACTACACAACATTGATAACAAAGTTTGTACTACACAACACTGTTCACAAAGTTTGAACTACACAACACTGATAACAAAGTTTGTACTACACAACACTGATAACAAAGTTTGTACTACACAACACTGATAACAAAGTTTGTACTACACAACACTGATAACAAAGTTTGTACTACACAACACTGATAACAAAGTTTGTACTACACAACACTGATAACAAAGTTTGTACTACACAACACTGATAACAAATTTTGTACACACACATAACAAAGTTTGTACACAACACTGATAACAAAGTTTGTACTACACAACACTGATAACAAAGTTTGTACTACACAACACTGATAACAAAGTTTGTACTATACAACACTGATAACAAAGTTTGTACTACACAACACTGATAACAAAGTTTGTACTACACAACACAGAGACTAAAGTTTGTACTACACAACACTGATAACAAACTGTATACTACACAACACTCCCGTTAAAGTTTGTACTACACAACACAGAGACTAAAGTGTGTACTACACAACACTGATAACAAACTGTATACTACACAACACTGAGACTAACGTTTGTACTACACAACACTGATAACAAAGTTTGTACTACACACAACACTGATAACCAAGTTTGAACTACACAACACTGATAACAAAGTTTGCACTACACAACACTGATAACAAAGTTTGTACTACGCAACATTGATAACAAAGTTTGTACTACACAACACTGATAACAAAGTTTGTACTACACAACACTGATAACAAAGTTTGTACTACACAACACTGATAACAAAGTTTGTACTACACAACACTGATAACAAAGTTTGTACTACACAACACTGATAACAAAGTTTGTACTACACAACACTGATAACAAAGTTTGTACTACACAACACTGATAACAAAGTTTGAACTACACAACACTGATAACAAAGTTTGTACTACACAACACTGATAACAAAGTTTGTACTACACAACATTGATAACAAAGTTTTTACTACATAAAATGATAATAAAGTTTGTACTACACAACACTGATAACAAAGTTTGTACTACACAACACTGATAACAAAGTTTGTACTACACAACACTGATAACAAAGTTTGTACTACACAACACTGATAACAAAGTTTGTACTACACAACACTGATAACAAAGTTTGTACTACACAACACAGTGACTAAAGTGTGTATTACACAACACTGAGACTAAAGGTATGATAAATGAGAAGAGATTTAATTCTGGATTTTCCACAGTGTCTTTGTATAATGAAATTTTTCGGTATCGTTTTTTTGAGGTTATGCCATCAAATCCCTAAAATGACTTCACCAATAAACGCTCTGTTATTCTTCTTTTTTGACATATTTACGAAATTTCGTGTCCTCGGAGATCTAAGTCTCAATGTTGGAAACTTTTGTTATATAATTTTTAATTAATCTATAAACAATTCTTAGTGTACTTTGGTGTTACAATTAACTAGACTTGCTTGATGCTGTCCGAGTCTCAAAATAGTATTGATTCTTGTATAAAAGATCGAAATTATAGCTATCCCGTGTAACACCAAAATCTGCCATATACCCGTAATGACAGTCAGATAGTTGTCCTTTTAACAGAGATTATAGTTTTGGTGGCTTAACAATCATCTACCTTAGTTAATTGTAAGAGAAAGAATAGGCCTGGATTAATAGGATCTTTCAATAGGTCGAGGGAGGGATAGAGAAATTTCTACCCGAGGAGGAGATCAATGCACAAGGAAATGATCTCTGCTACCCGTTATCTCCAACATTCTGGAGATAGAATAACGAGACAAATATGGAAACAAAATCAGACAAATAAGGAATTTTGCTTTTATTTTGACCTATTAATAATCTACATCTTTTATTGTACAAAGACAAAATTTGTTTGAATAAAGAGAAAGGTCTGCTGCTCTCATACAGCGATATTAATCTTATCTTAAACTGTCAATATCAATCAGTCATGTCTCTTTACGTCCCAAATTTACAACTTCCGGTTTAGCACGTGTTTATATTCTGTGCATGCAGACTTTCTTACTTCGGCAAGATAGAGATATCTTACTATTACGGGAAGTGTTGATATTTCTGTCCGACGAGATAGAATGATAAAATCGGGAGAAGATTACAGAGCTGTCAAACAGCAGACCTCGTGTTTGATAACTTAATCAAATTCCCCCTCGGGTTTAGTTTTTCTATCTCATCCTAAAAGGGGTAAATGATTATTACTATCTTACCCTGTTTTCCTTGTTCGAGTGCAAGATGAAGTGTATTGTGTGTAAAAAATACCATGTGCATGGCGTATGAAAAGTGACGAGCCCCGCACCATAGACGTCTCACGCATTAGGATTTAGTCATACTCGTAATATAGTTCTGTACTGCAAATAACGTCAAATAAAATTAAACTTTTGATATTTTATGTACATTATGATTAATAAGTTGTGGATAAAGATGAATTTCAGTTTTGATGATAACACAGGATTTACAGTTTTGAGGATTTCAGTAACACACGAAGCAGAAGAACTGTATGTATTTGACCTCATAAAAGTAGTTCCACTTCCGGGTGACATAAGTGACGTTACTAAAATTGTTTTCAGAACATGCAAAGAGTAGGTGTAGCTTGTTTCAAAACTATGGTGAGTTTAATAAAATTGGTTACCTATAACTGAGGGGTTAAGATCCATCTATCTCACCTTCAAGAGAATGAAATAACCTTTTTATCTTAACCCCGTCCATTCTCACAGCAGAGGATATACCCAGTCCTTTCTCACAGTAGAGTACTAAACCCAGTCCTTTCTCACAGCGGAGGACTAAACCTAATCCTTTTTCACAGCAGAGGACTAAACCCAGTTCTTTCTCACAGCGGAGGACTAAACCCAGTCCTTTCTCACAGTAGAGGACTAAACTCAGTCCTTTCTCACAGTAGAGGACTAAACCCAGTCCTTTCTCACAGTAGAGGACTAAACTCAGTCCTTTCTCACAGTAGAGGACTAAACTCAGTCCTTTCTCACAGTAGAGGACTAAACCCAGTCCTTTCTCACAGTAGAGGACTAAACTCAGTCCTTTCTCACAGTAGAGGACGTCCTTTCTCACAGCGGAGAACTAAACCCAGTCCTTTCTCACAGCGGATGACTAAACCCAGTCCTTTATCACAGTAGAGGATTAACCCAGTCCTTTCTCACAGCGGAGGACTAAACCCAGTCCTTTCTCACAGTAGAGGACTAAACTCAGTCCTTTCTCACAGTAGAGGACTAAACCAGTCTTTCTCACAGCGGAGGACTAAACCCAGTCCTTTCTCACAGCGGAGAACTAAACCCAGTCCTTTCTCACAGCGGATGACTAAACCTAATCCTTTCTCACAGCGGATGACTAAACCCAGTCCTTTCTCACAGTAGAGGATTAACCCAGTCCTTTCTCACAGCAGAGGACTAAACCCAGTCCTTTCTCATGGTGGAGGATAAACCCAGTCCTTTCTCACAGCAGAGGACTAAACTCAGTCCTTTCTCACAGTAGAGGACTAAACCCAGTCCTTTCTCACAGTAGAGGACTAAACCCAGTCCTTTCTCACAGTAGAGAACTAAACCACTAAACACAGTCCTTTCTCACAGCGGCGAAAGTGTATTAAAGATCAAAGCAATGAAGCCATGTCACTGAAGATTCACCATTTAGATGTGCCCGTTCATTGTGAAGCACTTTGATTTAACATTTCCGTGATACTTTCATTCGGTAATGAAATTTAGAGCAGTGAAAGCTCTATGTTTTAAAATCCACACAAAATGGCTTCAGTGTATTAAAAAAACGCACCCTTTCAGATGTGTTAGGTAATGTATGAGGGTGTTCCCAATAAAACACTGCATTAAAAACCATTGGATTAGTTTCTAGCTTTGTCTAAAGACGGGCAACAAAACCAATTGATCTTAATGTGTTCACTAAATCTTACTCGCTAATCTTTGGCAGCCTATCATTCCCATAGAAGTGTACATCACTGGGTATCTTACAATAGCACACAGGTAACCCACTGTCTTCCATTTAAAGTCGGAAGACGAGGCGCGTTTTATTGCACAGTCTCCTATATATAAACAGCTACAGTCATATTAGGACGCACTCTCTGGGAGTACACGTGCGTTGAGTGCGTATGCTGAGTGCGTGTTTTGAGTGCAGGTGTTGAGTGCATGTGTTGAATGCGTGTGTTGAGTACGTTTGTGTTGAGTACGTTTGTGTTGAGTGCATGTGTTGAGTTTGTGCGTTTATTGCGTGTGTTGAGTTCGTGTTTTGACTGCGTGTTTTGAGTGCGTATGTTGGGTGCATGTGTTGAGTGCATGTGTTAAGTGCATGTGTTGTGTGTGTTTTGAGTGTATGTTTGAGTGCAGGTGTTGAGTGCGTGCGTGCATGTGAGTATCCTTTTAATAGTGCGGAACTGAAGTATGCCACCACCTGGACATTCCGCAGGGTCACATAAATCTTGACAACGTGCGAACTAATCGTTATACTACGACAATGCTGAGCGTTAAGCAATTAGCAACTGTCTTGGCTTGGGGGCAGAACTCAAAGTCTTCCTCATAGGAGCGAACTCTGAGCTAAAGGTCAAATGTGGGGGAGGGAATAACGTATTTCTGAAAAGTGGGACCAACAAGTCCTTGGTGATAAATATCATTATATCTTTCTAATATATATTTAGTGATCCGTATTAAGATCCGTTATTAAAACGTAAATGGTTTCTTCAGTTTACCAACACTACAAACTTTAACTTCGACTGAATTATTTTGTAACTCCGTGTCATATTTGTTAATTGTAATCTTATGTAGCGTTAAAGATTGTCGTATGGTCGTTCGTCTGAGGATAATTGGACGCATTTGAGTGACATTATATAGTGACGGGATGGTATCACTTACAGAATTCAAACTTTATGTCCTTGTCACGTGACAAGGTCATGTGATGAATCACGTGACAAAGTTTGATGTAGACTGACAATGGCCGATGATTAGTGTGTCTTGATTTTACTAAAACCACATTGAGCATGCGTAGATATAATCTATAGGTGTCATGCAAATCGATCGAGTTGATACCTACCTGAAACGGATCGTATGAACGATATCAGTGCTGATTGACTGCACGCATGGCACGATAATTGCTGTTCAGTGCGGTAAAATCCACGTGCTCTATTCGACGCTATCTTCTTAATTGGTAATTAATCATGGTTGTTTATATCATATTTACGAACAAACAATGAAATATTTATTTATTCATATATCTAAATCATTCATGGGTGATCTTCCGTGGAGCATTGTCCCTCAGCTTTCCCCATTTTTAGACAGTGAAGAAAGAAAAATAAAAAAATATAACGGTTCACTCTATATGGTGGAAAAAATATTTGGAAATTAGCTATAACAGTTTATCCTGAAACTACTTTGTTTCGTGTCGACAATGTGACAGAAGACATATGTCATAATCAGATAGCACATTACACCCTGTCACTCAAGTTATTGATTCGGGAGTTCCGGGAGACTGCTAGTACACCTAACGACAGCCAAAAAGACACGTGCAATTTGTGTTAAATGGCATGGATAACTGGGTCATATATAATGAAATCTGTTGATTGTCATTACAGCTGATCTTAGTTCTCGGGTTTTTTTCCTTCGTGATATATCAGTGAGTGATAATCAGTGCTCGGAATTAACACTAATGTACTCATGATTTACCGACAGTGAAATAAATAAGTGGTATTTGGCGAAAAGCGAATAGTTGAGAAGATGAATGGTTTTTTTTATCTTCCTATCGTCCAGATCTGAGAGTCCAGTAACGATTTCTTGTTTTGTATGTAACGTGTAGCATGATTAGGCTGTGATCACATAAATCATTTACACCTCTTTCTGCGTTTACAAAAATCACAGATTTGGTAGTCTATGTTTCTTAGAATCATTCTTTGAATCGCAATGAAAAAAGGAACAGCAGTTTCAACACACGAGGACAATATCTGGCGCGGCGTAAACAAATGAGGATTATAGCACTTGGCTAAGATCGAGACCTGCATTTTTGTTACCCCTGGATTTATCAACCGAAAGACAATATCATATTGGCCGAGATCAAACCCTGGATTTATGTGAGATATGTCAAATGTTAACGCGAGGATGAAATATTGTGCGATAGAGCCAAAATACCCCCAACGACAACACACCAGAAAGAAGTTATTCAAAATTTCAAAACATAACGTTGACGTGATAGCAATAATCGGCCGGACGGACGGACGTACGATCATTGTCTTGCTGCTTCGTTGATGGCGGGGATGAGAATATTTATTGATATGTTGCCTCATTGATGGTGGGGATGAGAACGTTAAGCGGTCTGTTGTGTTGTTGATGGCGAGGATGAGAACGTTAAGCGATCTGTTGTGTTGTTGATAGCTGGGACGAGAACATTTAGTGATATGTTACGTCGTTGATGGCGGGGACGAGAACGTTAAGCGAACTGTTGTGTTGTTCATGGCGGTGATGAGAACGTTAAGCGAACTGTTGCCTCGTTGATGGCGGGGACGAGATTGTTAAGCGAACTGTTGTGTTGTTCATGGCGGGGATGAGAACGTTAAGCGAACTGTTTCCACGTTGATGGCGGGGATGAGAACGTTAAGCGATCTGTTGTGTTGTTGATGGCGGGGATGAGACCGTTTAGCGATCTGTGCGTCGTTGATGGCGGGGATGAGTACGTTTAGCGATCTGTTGTGTCTATGTCAAATGCCGTTTTAGTATCTATGGTATGAGCATTTGGCGACTTGGCTTCGGTTGCTCAAAAGTTAGTTCGTGTTATCCAGCTGTTAGTGAAAAATTCAAATCGTTGCCACTAAAAAATCAAGAACTTGAAAAAGCAAACTTGACACTTCAAAATATCAAGGTGGTCTTTGTCAACAAATCTGTATTTGTGAAATGATAAAGGGTGTTCGCAAATTCGTTTTATTGGTATTTCAAAATTTTCACTAACTACTGGTTATCTGTAACGAACATTTGAAGAACCAGGGCCAGTTCAAAACGTGGTTAAGATTTACCTGTTGTTAGCGAAAATGTGCAGATATGAACCAAACACAATTGGGAACTTTCGGTTTCATAACTCAAGATTTATGAAGTCAAGTCAGATTAATATATTTTGAGTATTATTTGAAATGTCAACTAACCTCTTTCTAACACAAATCACAGAAGGTGGGTTTTTTTCCAAATCTGTAGAGACAAGTCGGATTAATATGCTTCGAGTATTATCTTTTCATAGTGGAAACATCCTCCTGGTTTGCAGATTCCCACGCTGAAGAGTTTAACCGATACGAAATTGAGCTAATTTCTTTTCTGAAACACTGGCAAGAAAGCATGCACTTGTAGATTGATTTGGCGAATAACTGGTCACGTGGGATTTTGCCATCGAAGCACTACCTGCCTTTTACATAGAAATACTTTCGATCACTGAGTTTTGAGGAACATAGATGAAGACGTAACAGCTGTTCAAGTGTATTAGTATAACTATCCAATTTGAAACCTATTTAAAACGATTATTTTTTCACTTTTATTATCAGTTGTTTTCGCCGAAATATGCACATAGAGAGGTTAATTAATCTATTGATGTCTGTTGATCGGAGTCTGGGTATGTATTTTTTGCGTTATATATGATAACGCATGCGCACAAAACGCCGTCGCTTGTTAACAAAACCGCTTCCAATCTGAATAGGTCGCGACAGTGTTGGCGACTAAAGTCTTTTATTTCGTAAATATGAATTGACTTAGAGCTTTCAAATAACATCATTTTTTCACACCAGTATTAAAATCCTTAAAAATTGGATTATACTTTGTCACTTTTGTCGGTGTCATTTCAACATGTGTTCGTGTTTACTCAAATTTCGAGACTACTGTATCGTTTTCAATATTATCGCGTGCATTATCATCGCTAAATTTGAAAGCCTCACAGAGGGGTTTCCTGAACCGAAGAAGTGGTCAAACTGGACAATGGAAATCGACTGTGAATATCGGGGTTACATAGAAACATAACTGGAAGTATATAAAACACATACAATCAATAAACAAAACAAACAAAAAACAAACAAAAAAAAAACAAAAAAAAAAAAAAAAAAAAAAAAACAAAACAAAACAAAACAAAACAAAAAATCATGTTTACCGTGATGACCCTCTAACCCTAGCCGAAACTGGTAATATCTCGCTGAAGGTAAGAATTTCTCAACTAAACGATAAAGGGATCGAAGGTCACAAATAAATGTCCGGCAAAATTTCTGGTAATTTCATATTTTTTTTAATCAAATCAAAGAACAAATATTTTATTCGAAATATTTGTTACAATCGGTTTTTATCCGGAACTACATTTAGATAGGAACAACAAAAATATGACGTTTTTACTGATCTTATAACAACAAATTACCTTTACGTAATATAAATAAAACACGTGTCTGTCGACCAACGTCCATAGAAAAAAACACGTGTCTGTCGACCAACGTCCATAGAAAAAAACACGTGTCCGTCGACCAACGTCCATAGAAGAAAACACGTGTCCGTCGATCAACGTCCATAGAAAAAAACACGTGTCCGTCGACCAACGTCCATAGAAAAAAAAACACGTGTCTGTCGACCAATGTCCATAGAAAAAACACGTGTCCGTCGACCAACGTCCATAGAAAAAAAACACGTGTCTGTCGACCAATGTCCATAGAAAAAACACGTGTCCGTCGACCAACGTCCATAGAAAAAAAACACGTGTCTGTCGACCAATGTCCATGAAAAAAAAATTATCTTTTTTACAAACGCGTCCTTGCAAAGAAACTGTCAACGGTACCTCGAATAAATATAGACCTGTAGTTCAGTTGCTCGTTATGTTTACATGATGAGGGTAATCGAAAATGAACTACTGATATCAAAGATTTTACAAAAGACACACAAGTGATTACCACCTTTTGAATATTTAGAGTTAGATACAGTAGAGCCAAACAGTTAATTAAACTGCATCACACAACTGTTTCGTCCTTTTAGGACTCGTTAGTAATGCTAAGAGCCTAAATTTTGAAGCCAACAAGGCGACTGAGGAAAACACAAAGTGATCGAAAGAAAAAGAAAATATCTAGACGGGGAGGTGCAGCAGTCCCATAATTAGATCTCGTAATTTTCATGTGTCAGACACCTTCAGATTATCGTCAAGTACAGGTGTATGAATTAAAACTTAGCATGCAGATTACGGCAAACCTGAAAGACATAAGGTTAACCTCCAGTGTCTACCACCTGCTATCTTCAAGATTGTACAAAAGAAAACACAAGTGAAAAAAACAAAATTTTAAATGTGAACTTCTCCAAACTTTTATGTCATAAGAGTCCTTGTAAACGGATTGCTCTTCACAATTGCCTCACATGAGATCTTGGAAATACGTTATTCGTGTTAACAGAACAGAGAATTCTGGGGGGAAAAAACCTAGAATCGGACTTTGTGGATATACATTTATCGCTTTTTCAGGTTTAAAGCGTAAAGATACCCTGAAAATAAACAATAATCAAAGCAAATGTCTCGAGAAGTACAACAGACATAAACTGATGATCAAACGAATCCACATAAAGGTGAATTTCACATCAAACAGCTCTCAGACACAGCAATTCAAGTACATTTACGCGATTTGTAAAAGATAAAGAATGACATCAAGATCGACATCAACGAGACAAATATGCACTATCACTCAAGATGAAGACGTTGTGATGACGGTGACACAAAGGTTTATTGGTCTGGCCCTTTTGAAGCGTGGCTACATAAGGAATAGCTACAACAGCTACATGGTTCGATTGGCCTGTCAGATGAAGATCCGTGGTACATGGTTCGATTGGCCTGTCAGATGAAGATAAGAGGTGCATGGTTCGATTGGCCTGTCAGATGAAGATAAGAGGTGCATGGTTCGATTGGCCTGTCAGATGAAGATCAGAGGTGCATGGTTCGATTGGCCTGTCAGATGAAGGTTTTCATATGTAATGTGCATTTGTCATGCAAATTATGTAACACGCGTGTAAGCTACTGACGGTTGAAATTCCTGTCGGGGTCGTCCGTCCAGGGAAATCCATCGAAGAATTTTTGCTCATTTTCTAATTAATTCGATGTACGTGATAGATGTATTACAATTCCACGGCTTTCGTTGCATCAAATTGGTGATTTAATTTTATAAGTTCAGTGACACAACCATTTATAGAAGTTCCACTATCTGAGTTTACACACAAAAAAGGCAGATAAAAATGTCACGTGTGCGTCATTTTCTCAACTGATCCAGATAATACTTTGCTTTCTCGGATTGGCTCCTTAAGGTGAATATGATCTGTCAATTCAGCGTGACTTCAACATGTTTGAACCCATGTCAATTCTCACCACGCAAACAATTCAATGCTCTCAACGATACGTGCAAAAAATACAAGAAACGGTACACTTTCTATTGTTTATTTTTTTAACAACCCTTGCTTGATACATGAACACATTTTCCATTGTCATTGTATGGAGATTGGACATCAGAAAGATTTTTTTCGTAACAAATTAACATGATAGGGGCATTGGATTTTCCTTCACATCTAAATGTAATTGTCTCGCTCCCATTATACACTTTCCGCAAAATCAATATTAGAGGTGTGAAGTCTGAATTCCCCAGGTATTCAATCCCGGCATAAGTTATGCAATCACCCAGACGTGTCCAATGTGTGAGAGGATCGCTGGAGAACATATCGAGACGGTTTCGTCTTTCTGGTAACATGCTGGTATTGTAAAAGTAGATTAAGGTTTTGACCTCTGTGATAAAGTCAACAGTGATAACATAACACCCGTTGTTGTTTAATACATGGGGGCAAAATTAGTAAACAAAATAGAGGGGAACTCTTATCGCTGGTAAACGGTCTGGGCAATAAAACATAACACGATGAATACACAAATCAACATTGTGCAAATCACGTGACACAATTGACGCCATTGTCGGTACAGATCACAGGCCGAAGGGAAATGATTCCAATACCAACACGAAATAGGTTTGACGGTTTTACAAATATTGATGGCGTGAAACAACTATTTTGCTACCTGAGTTTTCCAAAATAAACAGATATAGACTAGTCAGGCTATCGAATAAATACATTTGTCTGTCTGGACGTATGTTATGTCGAGAATAAGAACAGCAGTCGTTAGCTTTTAAAGACAGTTGCTATCAGAAAAACGCATCATCATAATCGTTTTAGTTTTTGGCTGGTTGGGATGTTCTACGCTTTTGTTTTTGTTTATTTTATTATTTGTATCTTTCAGAAGTTCTCAAAGGAAACAGTGGGAAATTAGTAAATGTTTAATCTACGTTTACAAGAAGAGTAAAAAACAATCTAGAACATTTCTAAGCATTCAAACGATTATGATGAAGCGTCTTTCTGATCGCGATTGTCGATGCAAACAGACAACAGCTTTTCTTATTCTCGACATGTCTATTAATTTCTCAGCAGGAATGGCCCATATATTGGGGGCCAATCCAATAAACTATTTCCCGACTCTTGCGGATGAAACAACTGTATATTTATGTACTTAGACCTCCCTTCCCCCATCCCACCCCGATTTTCAAAACGTTTTCTCGAAGGAACACTGAAGAGTGAGAAGGACTGACCTAGCTGTAGGATGCAGTATCGTCCATTTATTAGAAAATAATCCATTTATTACTATATTCACACGTGAAGTTGGTTTTTTTTTACTTATGTGTATTTTTTTCACGATCGTCAATATAGAAAACTTAACTAAATCTATGTCATTCGAAATTTGTAAAGACATCGCCTTTGATTTTATTACCTACACTCAGATCGAGTGATTACAGTTTACGGCCAGTGTCTCACGCCGTGTAAACCCTGTAATCTACACTTCATGACAAACGTTGTTTCAAATCGTCTCGTATCTCACTTCAATTATTTGTATTGCTGTCGTCAGTGATGGTATTGTTTAAATAGTGTTTTGTCGGTGCGAGAAATCGCGGACTAATTTTCCCATTATCTCTGCCTCTGTGTCAGAACAACGCTTAATTTCCTCTTGTCAGTCAGAGGGCGCAATGATCGCGACACGATAAAAATGACGTCACAATATTTACTTTAGTACAATGTGACGATATGCCATTATCTAGCATCTTTAGAGATAAACCGTAATCACGTGAAGTTTGTCCTAAAGAAGACATTTTTTTCTTCTTGGAAAAATGATTTGCACTCTTTTCTTGTTTAAGTATACGTAGGACGTGAAAAGATACACAAACTGCACCTATAAATACAAAAAGCAAAAAAAGTTGGCAAAAAGGAAACAATTTGATACAAGTTTAACGATTTGTTTCTGGATTTTTAATTTGCAAAACTAAAAACGTTGTTTGTTGTAACTGTTATAAAATACAGTTTTTGCTGAAAGTGACAGTAATTCTTTTACATCTCTTTAATATATTTAACTTTTGTTTGTTATATTTTTTGCTCATTGATACAACATATACAAAGCTGCCGGAAACTTGACACGATTTCTACTCCAAATTTAGAAATTTGTGGGGAATTTCTGTACTGCCTTTTATTATAGTTCTCATAGAAAAAAAGTTATTCGCACGTTCTTGCAGACGATATAAATTTTAAACACTGTGTTGTAATATTAGCTTTTTTGAGGATGGAGGTTGTTGGTGTTAAGTTTTAACTGTAATCGTGCTGTACGTCTATTTAAACCAGTGTCCACAGTGTCCTCTCAAATAGATGCACAGCATATACCTTCTGTATCCAAACGGCATTAATGACTGACTTTATTATAAAGCTAATGATTATTGACATTTATTACATAAACACGTAATTAAACAGATGAACATGATAATATCGGCTAGTGTCTGGATGATATTTGGTCCAGGGGATATATCCTGTCTGATCTTATCTGCACTTGTTTTGTCACTTCCCCTTGGTCAAATGCAATTGTTCGGGAAACGATTCCAATATCCATCGAAAAATAATTTGCATAAGCACGTGCACTATTAAATAGATAATATCATAAACAGATTCAGTTACAATTCCATTTATTCTCAAAATTTCACTCGATATCGTTTCTCATGCATTATCATGCACGTGGTCCTGCTTTTGAATCCGTATTTCGCGATAAGATTATTTTTTTTCGCGTTCATAAATAGTTTTCATGTTTGTAGAAATGTTGTGTACGAGAATACACGTAATTGGCATGAGACATCTTTATCCTACAAGTAACTATCATTTATTGGGTTCCATTATGGTGACAACAAGTCTGATATTGTACACAAATATAATAAATCCCTGTTTGCGTGCGCTCTCCTGATACCTCACACTCACCGCTTTTGCTCCCTATTTGACCTTTGTCGTTTCTTTTTTTTTCTAGCTTTGAATAAAAAAAAAAATTACATTTAGAATTTCCGCACCTTTCACTGGAGAATATACACCGAGATTATCTCCAGGCATTCGCTGGCACGAAACATTTCAGTAATTCCCGAATGACATTACGTGTATGTTACTATATATAGGATAGAAGAAGCATTAACTAGAGTCCGTTTTAGCAATATTGATGACGTCATAGCCATTGGAGTACACGACATCACACCTGTTATTGACAGAGTTCAGACGAGTTTGTCGCCGGCGCTTTTAACTCCACGCGATATGTTGTAATAAAAAAGTGACAGACACGATGATTGCGATACAACGATGTGTACACCAGCATCATGATATCGTTTACTTAACAACTGAAGTTTGGTCGTGTTTCAAGATGAAGGTATCCGAACGCGGTAACGTATTGATCCGCTCATTGCTTGTCTGATTCATCCTCTGTTACATTAAAACAAAGTATAAATTATATTATATTAAATCTTATTATATAATGTGGCTGTATGCCTTCTGTCATTAAATGAAATCCTTATATGTGACTTTTGTTAAAATATGATATCACTGGATATTTCCAGTTCAACCAGTTAATATCGGGAAACCAATTAATATTAGAAAACCGGTTAATATCGGGCGCCGCTAATAATATATTCTGGAAATACCCTAACATCCGGGCTCCTGTTACCGCAACGACGACCTGAAGAGATGGAGTCGGGTGGTATGTCTGCTCCTCCTGCACAGAGAAAAAGAAATGCGCTTTGCCTTCAGGCTGATATCACAACATGGTGACCAAGTAAAAAGTCCAAAATTGTATGATATTAAATTAGATCAAATTATGTTATGTTAAGTGTTGTCGAGGTTTCGCTCACAATCCCATATGTATGTTATAGTGTGATTGCTTTTTCCGGTTCCACAACATCCTGTGTTTTACACCTCACTGCTGTCGATGGTTTAGTATATGATATCATGTTTATCGACATGTACACTGGTTGATGATGTATTTTCGTCTGTTTCACATTTTGGTCAAAAATTAAAGGACAGAAATAAAGGCTTCCTTAGCATAGTTATGATCTTGTACTCCTTCACCAAACGAGTCTCCACAATTGTTCCTTTTAACGAGCCTCTGGCAAGAAACATGTATTTAGTTTAATTTCGTGTCTATTTCAGTGTTCAGTGTCGTTGTGGTTAAACTACAGTTCCGTATATTTTTCACTTTTCAGTGTTGTCGAGGATTAACTACAATTCCGTTTCTATTTCACTGTTCGATGTTGTCGAGGATTTACTACAATCCCGTATCTTATTTACTGTTCGATGTTGTCGAGGATTTACTACAATCCCGTATCTTATTTACTGTTCGATGTTGTCGAGGATTTACTACAATCCCGTATCTTAATCACTGTTCCATGTTGTCGAGGATTTACTACAATCCCGTATCTTATTTACTGTTTGATGTTGTCGAGGATTTACTACAATCCCGTATCTTATTCACTGTTCCATGTTGTCGAGGATTTACTACAATCCCGTATCTTATTCACTGTTCAATGTTGTCGAGGATTTACTACAATCCCGTATCTTATTCACTGTTCGATGTTGTCGAGGATTTACTACAATCCCGTATCTTATTCACTGTTCCATGTTGTCGAGGATTTACTACAATCCCGTATCTTATTCACTGTTCGATGTTGTCGAGGATTTACTACAATCCCGTATCTTATTCACTGTTCAATGTTGTCGAGGATTTACTACATTTTCGTCTCTATTTCACTGTTTACTGTTGTCGAGCTTTCACTACAATTTCGTGAATAGTTTGCTATTGAATTTTGTCGAGGATGTACTTTAATTCCATGTCTGTTTCTGTTTTCATTGTCGTTTAGGTTTTACTACAATTCCGTGTCTATTTTACTATTCTTTCTATTGTACTGTTCAATGTTGTCGAGGATACACTACAATGCCGCGTCTATTTCATTGCTGTAGAGGATTTACTACAATTTTTTGTCTATTTTACTATTCAATGTTGTTGAGATTTTACCACAATTCCGTGTCTACTTCCATTTCGGATCTGTTTCAATGTTCAGTGTCGTTGAGGATTTAACACAATTTCGGATCTGTTTCAATGTTCAGTGTCGTTGAGGATTTAACACAATTTCGGATCTGTTTCACTGTTCAGTGTTGTTGAGGATTTAACACAATTTCGGATCTGTTTCACTGTTCAGTGTTGTTAAAGATTTACTACAATTTCGGATCTGTTTCACTGTTCAGTGTTGTAAAAGATTTACTACAATTTCGGATCTGTTTCACTGTTCAGTGTTGAGGATTTCCAACAATTTCGGATCTGTTTCACTGTTCAGTGTTGTTAAAGATTTAACACAATTTCGGATCTGTTTCACTGTTCAGTGTTGTTGAGGATTTACTACAATTTCGGATCTGTTTCACTGTTCAGTGTTGTTGAGGATTTACCGCAATTTCGGATCTGTTTCACTGTTCAGTGTTGTAAAAGATTTACTACAATTTCGGATCTGTTTCACTGTTCAGTGTTGAGGATTTCCAACAATTTCGGATCTGTTTCACTGTTCAGTGTTGTTAAAGATTTAACACAATTTCGGATCTGTTTCACTGTTCAGTGTTGTTAAAGATTTACTACAATTTCGGATCTGTTTTACTGTTCAGTGTTGTTGAGGATTTACTACAATTTCGGATCTGTTTCACTGTTCAGTGTTGTTGAGGATTTCCAACAATTTCGGATCTGTTTCACTGTTCAGTGTCGTTGAGGATTTACTACAATTTCGGATCTGTTTCACTGTTCAGTGTTGAGGATTTCCAACAATTTCGGATCTGTTTCACTGTTCAGTGTTGTTAAAGATTTACTATAATTTCGGATCTGTTTCACTGTTCAGTGTTGTTAAAGATTTACTACAATTTCGGATCTGTTTCACTGTTCAGTGTTGTTAAGGATTTACCACAATTTCGGATCTGTTTCGCTGTTCAGTGTTGTTAAAGATTTACTACAATTTCGGATCTGTTTCACTGTTCAGTGTCGTTGAGGATTTACCGCAATTTCGAATCTGTTTCACTGTTCAGTGTTGTAAAAGATTTACTACAATTTCGGATCTGTTTCACTGTTCAGTGTTGTTAAAGATTTACTACAATTTCGGATCTGTTTCACTGTTCAGTGTTGTAAAAGATTTACTACAATTTCGGATCTGTTTCACTGTTCAGTGTTGTTAAAGATTTACTACAATTTCGGATCTGTTTCACTGTTCAGTGTTGTTAAAGATTTACCACAATTTCGGATCTGTTTCACTGTTCAGTGTTGTTGAGGATTTACCACAATTTCGGATCTGTTTCACTGTTCAGTGTTGTTGAGGATTTACCACAATTTCGGATCTGTTTCACTGTTCAGTGTTGTTGAGGATTTACTACAATTTCGGATCTGTTTCACTGTTCAGTGTTGTTGAGGATTTACCGCAATTTCGGATCTGTTTCACTGTTCAGTGTTGTTAAAGATTTACTACAATTTCGGATCTGTTTCACTGTTCAGTGTTGTAAAAGATTTACTACAATTTCGGATCTGTTTCACTGTTCAGTGTTGTTTAGGATTTCCAACAATTTCGGATCTGTTTCACTGTTCAATGTTGTTGAGGATTTACCACAATTCTGTTTCTATTTTACTATTAAATGCTGTCGAGGTTTTTACTACAATTCCGTGTCTATTTTTTTCGGGTCTTTTCAAGTTTATTACAAGTGTTTCCTGTGTTTTACTACCACTCGTGTCTTCTTTAGAGTACACGATAAGAAATCTACGACTTTGGAAATAATTTCACAATTTATTATGGTTCTCATCATAAACTGCCTTTTTTCTACTACAAAACAGTTATGTACCTTATTTTTTTTATAGAGAACGGATAGCTGAAGTCAGTGATAGACTTATATAAAACTAAATGACTGAATGCTTTCCGGAACTCTCGACAGGATATATCAATTTTAAGGAAAAAAAAAAGATATCTATTTTGATTTTCATCATAAACCAGTTTCAATTCAGATAAGTTACGCCAAATCTTTGAGTGATGAGAAGGTTAAAGTCAACGACTGAGAGAGATCGAGTTCCAAAGTTTTAATGCTGAAATATAAGGGGTCCAGGAAGACGGTGGTCTTTGGTGAATTAAAATTATGAGGTTGAAAACGTTTAATTCAAACGAAAAACCGATTGCACGACATTCAGATATGAATTTAGAACAAATGTTCAAAGAAATCCTTGAAAAAAAATATATCATTCGTTCCGGAAGGGTAAGCGTCCTATGCTTCATCGACAAAATCCAGCTTGTAAATCTTAGTCATTCAAAACATTGAAACAAAGGCATACCATTGGGTATTAAACACATTTAACTTCACATGGCATAAGGAGATTTCCCAGTTAGATGATGATATCGACCATATAATTTCCCCCATAATCTTTACCGACGTGCATGTCCTTAAACCATGTGTTACAAATTTTATGCATCGAAATGATCTACAGAACAAGGCCCTGAGTATTCAATCAAATGCGACAAATAAACATTGTAAGTTGGGAAGCGGGTTGTTACTATCTAGAAATGGAAAGTTCATTCTTTATATCTTATCATACAGTTAAGCTGTTCCGGAGGATATTTCATCTTCCGAATAATTATATACACCCCTGACTTACGGCTTCTTGATAATGTATCATCCATATTTTGTTCTTTTGTTCTCTTGCAGTGACATCCCTGGTCTCCAGCGTCATGTCCTTGACATTGATAGCGTGCGATCGTTTTTTCGGGATTGTGTTTGCTATGAAGGCCCATATCATAGAGCGACGTGCATTTCATAGCATACTTGTAATATGGGTTATTTCCCTTGCTATGGGGGCGCCCATGTTGGTCGTACGAACAGTCCACAGACGACAATGGCGTGACCATTTGGAACTTTGGTGTGAGGGTGATTGGCCAGTTGTCCAGAGAGTGTCGCCTGAAACTGGACAGAGGATGGACCATCGTCCAGGTCGAGTGGCTTACTTAACAATAATTACTGTCGTCCTGTTTTTCCTTCCGATGTTGATAATGCTAGGCACATATGTCGGTATTATCAAAACCTTATGGCAAGCGAAAGTTCCCGGGGAACGACTGTCTAGCGATGTCAAAGTGGAAACAAAAGTCAAACGAAAGGTATGTCATCGTACAGAACAGTGAATGACATGTGTAATATGAAAGTGTCGATATTCAAGCATTTAACCACTTTCCTTTGGCATTCACGGAGAAATGAAAATCAACAAGATCGGGACATAGTCATTATGAATTTGTCTTTATCCTGTTAGCAATACCTCCCAGCCCAGGAATGTCAAGTAAAAGTAGTCAAAGGTTCATATTTATCAATTTTTATTTTCATTTTGCTAAAGGCAACACCATTTGTTTATATTGATTGCTACGCTGATGGCAGTTCATGAGCTGGTAATACACAACTGACTTAGGTATGGTTACAATTCATGCAGGGTGTTAACATTAATGGGTATAGCAGCTCAATACAGCTGGTTTATTCTTTGGAAACGAAAGTGGGGAAACCAATCAGGAAGGTTCGCACAATGTTAATATACCGGTATCGATGTGAAAAAAATAACTCCCACTCATAATTTTATCAATTTAATTGCCTTCCATTTTGAAAATTGTCAAAAACATCAAATAAGTTAGTGCGAGATTCAAATGATTAAAAAATTGTTCTATTAACTAGGGAAACAAAACCGAACAAGGTCTTTGTAGCATACTGTGGATTTCAATCCTGTACTTCAGTATAACGTTAAATAACTCATTACCTAGATTTTTAAAAAATCATTTAAATGTCGCCCATATACTTATATGTAGGGACAGCTTGATGAATGTCCAAATATCTACTTTTTAACCTCAAACACGTGTGAGACTAAACTAGATATCTTATACAAAGGAAATTATTTAGAAATCTAATCTAGTAAATTAGGTATTTTATTTAGTAAATCGGAAATCTCATTAACTTAAAAAAAATTTTCTTTAAAACAACAATTAGATATCATCAGGCGTCCGGGGTTCGATTCCCCGGAATGGGCGTGAAAAGGTATGGGGTTATCTACCCGACCGCGTGGGTCTCTCACCGGTGGTCCGGTTTCTTCCCACGATAAGTTACCTCGCGCGCTTGCATCCGGGCCAAGAAAGGTGATTAATATAAGCTCGGAGCTTGTTTCGCATGTTGGCCTGGCAAGCCATGCGCAGGTGTTAGTTTTTAACTATCATTAGTGAAAGCGCTATTAGGAAATAGATATAATTTGATTCTGTTACACATCCTGTCAGCTGTCACGGTCTACATGACCTTGATACTAAAACATTACTGTTTTAGTTCCAATATCACCACAGGGAAATGTGCCTTAAAGATGGAGGCGGAAAATACCTCATCAAGTGATGCCCTCCAAATATATCTCTAGAATTTAATTACAAATCAAGTAGGAAATTAATCTCCTTTGAAAGAACTGATTTGTATGTTTTTAGAATCTGAATGACTTCATGTTTCGGTTTCTATTGGCAATACAAGAAATTATCACCACACCACTTCCCATACAAATATAGAAACGCATCGTCACTGCAATTGATTATCTTCACGCATACTGCCTTAAGGGACCCGACAAAAGCTGAATGTCTGAAGCCTGTAACATATATATACTGTCCAAAGAGGCCTAAAATCCTTTAGATGGCGCAATTGCTTGTTGAGAGAATGTCGCGCTAACAGCAAATTATCTGTAAAGTTTCGGATCTCAGGAACCTCGGTGGTCATTTTATGAATTAGATATGTATCGATTACTATTTTATCAATTTTTGATGACGGAACGGATATTTTTGTTTATTTATTTATTAATTTGTACTTTTTGGTGTCCAGTTTCACATTTCCTAATTTTTCGGTTTTTTTTTTTTGTTTTTTTTTTTTGGGGGGGGGGGGGGGGGGGGGGGGGGGGGAGGGATTTTATGATTTTTAGAATGACAGTAATTAACATTTCCAAATATAATCCCACGGAATGCAAGAATAAGAAAAAAATACTGGATACAGTATGACAAAAGGGGGAAGCGATGGTTTGTCTTCAAATATATCGTGATCACATTTTGAAAAATATGAAAACCTCTTTCCAGATTTAAAATTCATCAACTTATAAATAAAATAAGGTTACTCTTACACACTTCTTATTTATTTATAACAGTGACGTTTTTTTTTATATCGGCGATTTCAATTTATGATTGGGTTGAGAATTTGAACGTAGCACTCAAACGTAAATTGTACTGAATTCATTCAAAGTGTAAGACAAGGTTATAGGTACTGTGCACCACCACCAGTGTAGATTTTGCGATTTCGGGCAGGGTTGAGGTGCCCATTAGAGACGAGAGCGTGTCTTATCCAAAAAGGGAAATGTGTTCCTGGCCATTTCTACCTATATATCCGAATTCTTCAGGTCATAACTTGGTTTATACTTGGTCAGTCTCGTTGATCAAACACCCATTGGTAAGATAAACATTTTCTTTTCAAACTAATGTGTGTATTAGAGATCTACTACCCTTAGAATAAAAAAAAAAACAAACAAAAAATATATAATTGAAAAAAATATATATACATTTTTTTCTTCTCGGGAGTTACATCCCTTGTCACTATAATACATACATATGGACCGTGGACCGGGAATTCTTGCCAAATCCCTGTGTAAGTAAGTGGTATTATTATGTTTTAATACACCACAAACTCAGAAATCGACTAAAGGTTTTGGATGTTATGGTGTATTTGTCTGCCTGAAACACGCTCCTTTTGAAACCGTTAATGTTCATGATGACGTATATTAGCATATTCTTTGAAATGTAATGATGATTAATCTACAGAAATTATGTGTAAAATGTGCTTTATATTTCACCAACAGAACACGACGGCGTGATGATTAGTCATTTTAATGGCAGTATGTATATTTTATGATTGTTTTCGAAAAGGTCGAGTCATGTCTTCAGCTGCGAAGAAATGAATTTTATTGCCCCGGAGACGCAAATATTGGTTGTTTCTAGGCTAGTACAGGACGTGAAATGGAATCCATGAACAATATTATATAGTGCTTGTAAGAGAATATGAGGGCTACAAATCTGACGATAGTTAATACCTAGATCAGAAGTTACCGATAAAGTGACACCCTTGATATCAAATTATGACGACAATTATTGGGAGTTTTTTTTTTCTTGTTTTTTGTTTTTTTTTTTTTTTTTTCTTGCTTTGACATTACAAATGTGAATAATACGGACAGGATTTTAACAGTATGTGATCAGGCATTTGGACATTTGTGATCTTTTAGTTTTGAATTTAAAAACAAAGTGCAGTCAAGTACTGCTTCAAAAGCCTACAGTGTTTTATGTATTTCAAATGATTCGATCTTCAAGGGTTTGTTTTTAATATCACGATGGCCGTGATGCAAATTGACCACAAATCCGAGGTTTCGAGAGGGATTAAATAAGGCTATGATAAATTTGTTTGGCCTCCATTATGATCTCAGTAGGAATAACTTATATCTTTATAAGATATGAAATTAGCTCGTTACGTGCCTGTTGGTTACTTAGATATTGCCACGGCTCCAATTTTGAGATCGTGACATTATATGTACTTAGCTAATTGTACACTGAAAGTATCGTCGATTAAGTAGAAAACGTTAAAATCTACTGATCATCTTATCTTGTTCTCTATTTATTCTTCTTATAAACACTCTTTTTAAATATTTCAGTTTTCTTCGCATTACGTTTTGTAAATTTTGAGCTTTGATTTAAAATTTGATTCCCCTGTCGTGTCTTTAATATGATTCTAAAAACATCTCCGATTAATGAGAAATGCAGGCGATGCATATTTGCCTGTCAAAGCAGCATCCAAATTTGTCTGTATAAAACATTGTCAGAAGAATTTTATATCCAGAAATTATTATTGACATGTAAAAAGCACAAAAATTGTAACTATTTTGGGCTCGTTACATAACGATATGAGCTCCAGGTGAGTTATTTTTAGATCATAATACATTACTTGCCACAGATATAGATTTTAGTAGCTGCAATGAAATATTATTAGATAATATAACAGTGGTTATTTTTAATTACGTTGGTTGTGGAAAAGAACGTATCAATATGGGATATGATTAAGATATGTAATGTTCATATCGATGTCGCGAGGATGAGGAACGTCGAGGAGGAGGAGGAGGAGGGCGACGACGATTAGGAACGAGGAGGAGGAGGGCGACCACGATTAGGAACGACGAGGAGGAGGGCGACGACGATGAAAAACGACGACGAGGAAGAGGAGAAGGAGGAGGGCGACGACGATGAAAAACGACGACGAGGAAGAGGAGAAGGAGGAGGCGACGATCATGAGGGACGAGGAGAAAGAGGGCGACGACGATGAGGGACGAGGAGGAGGGCGACAACGATGAGGGACGCGGAGGATGAGGAGGGCGACAACGATGAGGGACGAGGAGATGCAGGAGGACGACGACGACAACAACGACAAGGAAAGACGAGGAAAAGGACAAGGGGAAGAAAATGGACGACGGGGATCAGTAGTGGCACCACTAGCAGTAGGGACGGTGGGGTGGGAGTTGGGGTTGGGGTTGGGGATGGGGGCGGGGATTGGGGTGGGGATGGAGGTACAAGGAGTTGATATCTATATGTTATTGCAACTGCGCTTTTGATCGTGTAAAGACTGTAAATCCATTTAATTCTTTTTAAATATAAAACATCATTTCTTTCCTGATATTCTGTAAAAATTAAAAGTGAATTGGAATACTGCCAGTTTTTTAATAATGGAAGCTCTTTAAACCTAGTCACATTTTCATTTCATTTTAACTCGCCAAAATATGTTGACATCTTTTTTATTTCTTTCATTTGCTCGATATGAAATTAAAACCAATATTTTATCACGCGTAGTTAAAATATCTCACCACTCTGTGTTTTCAAATTTGTAAAACATTATTGCAACATACAATTTAAAAAAAAAAACTTGAATCGATACCGAGTTTGTGTTAATTATGAAAATAGCGCGTGACAATTTTGTGCAATGAAGTTCGTCGATTCTATATATAACCCTTACGTAAGCAGATCAAAATAAGGAAGATTACATCTAATCAATTATACAAGGAGTTTGTTATTTACAAGTTTTTGTCCTATTTCATGCGTTAACCTGTGAAGCAAATTTATGGTAGCTGGACATTATTCAACAAATTCTGGTACTACCAGAACACTCTCATTAAAATGTAGCGTTCACTCCTAACACAAAACCTTAATGATGTTATCCTTTTTAGTAATATGTTATAAGAATGATTTGGGCTTCGTTGTCATAGTAATTCACTTGTGTTTACGACCAAATTGGCTCTTCCTGTACCAGACATTTATGTTGTAATAATTTGAAAAATTACGAAATAATGTGTGATGGATTTGTATGTAATGTGTCTTGCGTTGTAAACTGAAATTTTGTTGCGAAATCAGCATCGCAACATGTGCCATATTTTCTGACTTTTTTCCAGTCTCACTGTCCAGCATACAAAAGATTCCCCACTTTGAGAATAAAGACAGTATCTCCCAGAGTGCATTGCGGTACCCCAATAACACCTCCATTGACGGCTCATGTCATTTCAAGATTCTTGAAAACGTATTTGTGTCAAATGATAAAATAATTCATTATTTATCTGTTTTGTAATTTGCATTATTATTTCGAAAATAAATGTTTGTTCATCAGGAAAATGACTGATTTATTTAATATGGTTGTAAACATGACGGATTATATCGCGTTAGATTAACATTGCGTAAACAGTCACCAACCGTCGTGAATATAATTTGTACTTTCACTTTTCAACTACCGACGTGTTCTCGAGATACATGTTGATACGCTGTGATATGTTGATATCCTGTGATATCCGATAACTAGTGGTAATTTGGCTATAATATTGGCACGTGACCTCTCAAAAAGTGCAAATGATGCCTTAATGCAGATCTGTGTCCTTCGTTGGTGTACTCAAGGATGCCGCCATAGTTTTGCATGACGTCAAACTTTGATCCCTGACCGCAATATGAACTATTGGTAGATCGTGAGCCGTTTAGAGAGGTGAGGTGTGACTGTTAAGGATTGGAATGAACTCTAATTAAAAATTGAGTTACTTCCCCTTTGATAATGACTAGCAGGGTTATGATTCTCCACAATGTTGTGTTGCGTTGTAGACTGGGATTCTGTTGGAAAATCAGCACAGCAACACGTGCTATCTTTTCGAAGTCTCATTACAATATCACTTTTTGTTCTTCCATACAAAAGAATTCCCACTCAGGGAGTTAACACTAAATGAGAATTGAATTACTTCCCCTTTGATCATGACTAACATCATTTCATTAAGTCAACATTACATTTACTCTTATTTTGGTGAACACTTCGTCCTTCTGGTGGTAGCCGATAATAAGTTTGTCGTGTTGCACGCTGCAGGTTCAATCGGAGTAAAAAGGTTGTGATGTTTATTTCCTCCTCGTCAACAGCCATGGCCATTTTCAGGTGGTTTCTTCTTGAAGCTGGTGATTGCCTCACCGAACAACATGCGGGAGACTCGATGCATCCTATCAAATGCAAATGGGGTAAAGTGGACAATCACAACAGCACAGGAAGATCCGTGATCTCAACTTTTAAGTAGGGACCGAACCACAGACTTCCGGACTTCATCTGGAATTCCAATACTCCACCGTCTGTAAAAATGATGTTTGGCTTATTTGTGGAACATAGCAGTGACTATATATATATATACTAGCATTATCTTCATAATGCGTTCCTGCTGTGAGTCGTTTTATCTGACACAAACAGACATTTTGTGTTGATTGTTTATCCGGCCACCCCTAACGTTGTGGTCCCCGAGTTTGTCACTGTCAGGATGACGCCACAATAGCGGTCACCTTCAGAATCAACCTTTGCTCATTACCACTCTTCCGGTTTGGGCAACAGGAATCGGAAATGAATTAAATCCAGAAAGGCAGAGGATATGAATTTGCCCAGTGAAACTAATTACCGCTTCCGTTTGTTCGACCGCCATGTCATTTAATCTAAAAATATCATAAAAAATCAAAGCCGGCGTTGACTATTGCTTTTAACAACAACAACAACAACAATATTTATGTATAAAAATCGGCGGATATCTTATATTTATATCATAGTTTCGTAAAAGCAATATTTATGTTTAGGTGACATTACAGGAAAACGATTTTTTTTCTTACCGTTTTTTTTTCTCTTTTTCGTTTTAATTATTGCATATGTGTGTGTGTGTGTGTGTGTGTGTGTGTGTGTGTGTGTGTGTGTGTGTGTGTGTGTGTGTGTGTGTGTGTGTGTGTGTGTGTGTGTGTGTGGGTGTGTGTGTGTGTGTGAGAGAGAGAGTGAAATGTATTACCTTATGAAACAATGACATCAAGGTTTCACTGAGATATTAACATAAACAGTTAATTATTGAAAAAAGGAAATCTTTGTTGATCAACAGTCAGGATATTTTTTACGTCAAATATGATAACTTATGCTCACAAAACACGTTCGCCTGTAAAAAACAAAATGGCTTCCTACCTGAACCGGTTGGCGATTAATGTTGATTATTACTGAATTGACTTCGAGGTATTAAATAACATTTGCCACACCCATAACATGCTAAAAAAGGGGATTTTACTTAATGTGTCACTACTGTCGCTGTAATTTCTGATGGCCATCATGTGTTCATGTTTACAAAATAAACTGCCTCGTTTTCAAAACTATCGCGTGAGGTCAACCGCGCTCAATTTCAGAGGAGTTTCCCGAACCAAAAAAGCGGTTCAGCTGGACATTGGAAATCGAATGTGAATATCGGAATAGCATAGAAACATCATTGGAAGTGTATAAACATGTTGTCACCTTGCCGTCCTGGGTTCGATTCCCGGAATTGACGAAAAAATGTATAAGGTAACTTGCCTGACCGTGGGTTTTTCCCGGGTACTCTGGTTTCCTCCCAAAGTAAGACCCCTCGCGCGCTTCCATCCAGGCCAACAAGAGTAATTAATATAAGTAGGAAAAACTCGTTCGAAATTGTTAAACAAATAAAGTTAATTTATTTATCTAACATTTTACCATGATGTCGCTTTAATGCATTGTAACTTTTTCGTGAATAGTAAAACGATAAGGTCAGCAACTGTGGTCTCCTAATGTAAGCCTAAACCTGATTTGTATGGCCTTAGAATTGTCACGTGATGTTAGAGTGCTCTTTAAAAAACTTAAATAAGTTTCCTACATTTTGTACTGTCAAAATCATGACTATCATGAAAACCATACGTGGTGCCCGGCTTTAGAATCCCTAATGAGCCCCGACATCGGTAATTGATAGTCGAGATATCTGTGTATTATTACGTAAGGGAGAGAAGACATGAAGATTGCTTCGATTACAACTGTGCACTATGTATAGAGTGAAAATGGAATATTTGTGGTTTGAATTTAGTGGAAAGAAGTCAATGAGTTAAATACAAAATGGAAATGAACAATATGAAAACATATTAATATTTCATTGTAACATTAATATAGATTTGTATATATTTCATAGTCACAGTAAACATTCGAACTTACTTAAATCAAATACTCGGATAACTCGTCACTTCGACTCTCTACTGTAGTTTGTTTATCGATTAAACAGGCAATGAAATTAACATTTATCGTAATTGTGATCGGTGCTTTTGTTTATGACGAACCTTTAGCAATATAAAATAATTCTCGAAACTGTATGGTGATTTTTTTTTCAAATCAGGCTTTCACTAAATGCTGCCTCATTCTATGTTTTACGACTTTGCTGACTCAAATCTACAAAGGATCGAAAAAAAACCGACACGTTTCACAAAATCCCATTTGCAATAAAAACTCCACACTTTATGATGTTATTCTCTTCAGCGTTTTGCTGCCGTTTTCCCGCATTTTGGAACAATATCGTGTTACCGTTTTCTACATGTTTAGAACAATATCGTGTTACCGTTTTCTACATGTTAAGAACAATATCGTGTTACCGTTTTCCCGCATTTTGGACATGTTTAGAACAATATCGTGTTACCGTTTTCTACATGTTAAGAACAATATCGTGTTACCGTTTCCTGCATATTAAGAACAATATCTTGTTACCGTTTTCTACATGTTAAGAACAATATCGTGTTACCGTTTTCTACATGTTAAGAACAATATCGTGTTACCGTTTTCCTATTGAGACGGTTGTTACTACATCTATAATTGTTTTGTCACGTTTTCTATTTTACTTTTTTAATCCCTATTTTTTACCACACTTGTTCTCGTATTCTTTACGCAGGCATGCATGCATATGAACCATATATCTAGCATAATCAGTTGATTCATGCCCTATCATGTATTGTTATATGTGGTAGCTTATAAGCTGGTTTACTTATTTAACTTCCATCTTTAATATTTTCCGCCTGATTTGACTTTTTCAAATGGGAAACAGTTTTCTTTCAGTGTAATCAAAATTTGGAATATTTAATTATCTCCCTTGTTTTGATGTTTATTGCCACAGGTGGTGTTCATGCTGGTAATAATTATGGTGCTGTTTTTCGTCTGCTGGTTTCCTCTCCAGTTTTCCGTTTTATACGATACATACAGACCTAATCAAAATAGTCCGGTAAGTTTATACATACAGACGAAATCAAAATAGTGCGGTAAGTTTATACCTGCAGTCTTAATAATAATAGTGCGGTAAGTTTATACCTACAGTCTTAATAATAATAGTGCGGTAAGTTTATACCTACAGACCTGATCAAAATAGTGCAGTAAGTTTATATTATATATATTATATCTACAAACCACATCAAAAAAGTGCGGTAAGTTTGTACGTGCAGACCAAATCAAAATTGTGCGGTAAGTTTATACCTACAGACCAAATCTAAATTGTGCGGTAAGTTTATACCTACAGACCAAATCTAAATTGTGCGGTAAGTTTATACCTACAGACCAAATCTAAATTGTGCGGTAAGTTTATACCTACAGACCAAATCTAAATAGTGCGGTAAGTTTATGCCTACAGACTTAATAAAAAGGTGCGGTAAGTTTATACCTACAGACCTAATGAAAATAGTGCGGTAAGTTTATACCTACAGACCACATCAAAATAGTGCGGTAAGTTTATACCTACAGACCAAATCTAAATAGTGCGGTAAGTTTATACCTACAGACCAAACCAAAATAGCCCGTATTTTCTCAATAGCAAATCGTCTTGTCAACATCAATATTTTACTATTTTTAGAAAGTGCTGCATATTCATAAATTATTTGAAATAATTTGCCCGTTTTCGAATTACAGGTTGTAGAAATGGGTTTATTATCAAATTTCGACAAATAATGATGCAAACTATACACAACTTGCAAAATTTGACGGTTAATATTTTTTTGAAAATATATTAATGTATCTTTGGTCATTTTTTTCAGGTTTAAATAAAAAAATTATAAACATATGTGGTTACAAAGACTGAGTCCAATGTTTTTCCAACACACTATCTCTGGTGGAATATTTTTGGCAAAGTTGTACTGTATTTTAGTTGATGTTGCAATATTGTAAATTTCATTCATCCATTGTTTGCTGGTTAAGATGTCTTGGATTTTTTACCTTCAGGCTTTAAAAAGGTCGCAGTTTGTACCAGGCCAACACGCCCTAATGTGTGACAACAGATATACATATATATATTTACATCTTCAGACCTAAAAACACTTTAGTTTGTACCTTACCAGCACACCCTAATTTTTGACAACAAATTATGTTCTGGGAAAGAATCTTTAATCTGATTTTTTTCTGTGAACAGCTGGCAGCCTGGTACAAGGACTTCACCTTTTTCGCTAAACTCTTAGCTTTTTCAAACAGTGCCATGAACCCGATCATCTACGCTGGATTCAACAATAATTTCCGGAAAGGTGAGATATTCAAATGTTGATGATGCAAACATGAAAATATTAATCTGATGATTTTTGTCAGATAAGCTGTCATTTATTCCTCACCATTGCATACCAATAGTTCATCTGAGATGTTATGCTGCGGGCGTTTTGTATTGTCATTTCTGCCATTCTCTGGTTGAAATACAGGAAGAGGGAAAAGCATTGTTTTTTTAGTTGTTTCTTTTTTTCTGTTTGGTGACTAAACATTTAACATTTCTGTTCTCTTGAGGGAGTCCCACACAACTTTTCGACCATAAATACAGATTGAACGGAGTACAGGAATTGATTATATTCAGATGAGAAATATATTTCCAATATGAAACTGCTCTCTTCATTGTGTAAATAGATTCTTACAAATAAATGAATTGTGTTAAATGTTGCGGTGAACAGCTTCCAGCCGTCGGCTTTCATAAACACATGGGTTTATTACACATTCTATCGATATATTAAGTTGTATTACACAGCTTACTGACAAATACAATTACACAGCTTACTGTCATAAAAAGTATCACACAGCCTATTGACAAAAAGAATTACACAGCTTACTGACAAAAAGAATTACACAGCTTACTGACATAAAAAGTATTACACACCCTACCGACATAAAAATATTACACCGCCTGCTTATGTTAAAGTATTACACATCCTACCGACATAAAAATATTACACCGCTTACTTATGTTAAAGTATTACACATCCTACCGACATAAAATATTATACCGCCTGCTTATGTTAAAAGTATTACACATCCTACTGACATAAAAAGTATTACACATCCTACCGACATAAAAATATTACACCACATACTTATGTTAAAAGTATGACACATCCTACCGACATAAAAAATATTACACCGCCTACTTGCGTTAAAATTATTACACATCCTACTGACATAAAACGTATTATACCGCCTACTTATGTTAAAGTATTACACATCCTACCGACATAAAATATTATACCGCCTGCTTATGTTAAAGTATTACACATCCTACCGACATAAAATATTATACCGCCTGCTTATGTTAAAAGTATTACACATCCTACCGACATAAAATATTATACCGCCTACTTATGTTAAAAGTATTACACATCCTACCGACATAAAAATATTACACCGCCTACTTATGTTAAAGTATTACACATCCTACTGACATAAAAATATTACACCGCCTACTTATGTTAAAGTATTACACAGCCTACTTATGTTAAAGTATTACACATCCTACCGACATAAAAATATTACACCGCCTACTTATGTTAAAAGTATTACACAGCCTACTGACATGAAAAGTTGTATTACACAGCCTACTGACATAAAAATTGTATTACACAGCCTACTAACATGAAACTATTACACATAATCAAACATTCGTTAACAAGCCGATCTCAAAAATAAGCCTATCCTGAAAATAAGGCTGTAATATTTCATATAGAATATGCATTTGTTTATCATTAAAGAAAATAAGCATTGTCTTATCTTAGATTTTTGGGGTAAAAATAAAGCAATAATGTGCTGCATTGTTTGATCTCAAACGTTATCCAATCAAAACACGAGGTGAAACATCAATAGGATTTCACTTTTGTAATATATCTAAATAATATTTTGGCGTGTGCAATGTGTGTGCTTAAAAACCATTTTCAAATGGAGCTTGAATTTTCTAAACATTTGGAGTTTCCCACAATAGCAACAAAATAAAGTACATTTGTGTACTGCTATCGTCACATCCCATAATATTAACAAAAGTAAACAACAACTATAGGAAGCATTAAAATCACCTACAACAAAGTAAGTTAGGAAGACAGTTTGGCAAGGGCACCATCTACAACTAGGGGAGTTAGGAAGACAGTTTGGTAAGGGCACCATCTACAACTAGGGGAGTTAGGAAGACAGTTTGGTAAGGGCACCATCTGCAACTAGGGGAGTTAGGAAGACAGTTTGGTAAGGGCACCATCTACAACTAGGGGAGTTAGGAAGACAGTTTGGTAAGGGCACCATCTACAACTAGAGGAGTTAGGAAGACAGTTTGGTAAGGGCACCATCTACAACAAGGGGAGTTGGGAAGACAGTTTGGCAAGGGCACCATCTACAACTAGGGGAGTTAGGAAGACAGTTTGGTAAGGGCACCATCTACAACTAGGGGAGTTAGGAAGACAGTTTGGTAAGGGCACCATCTACAACTAGGGGAGTTAGGAAGACAGTTTGGTAAGGGCACCATCTACAACTAGGGGAGTTAGGAAGACAGTTTGGTAAGTGCACCATCTACAACTAGAGGAGTTAGGAAGACAGTTTGGTAAGGGCACCATCTACAACAAGGGGAGTTAGGAAGACAGTTTGGTAAGGGCACCATCTACAACAAGGGGAGTTGGGAAGACAGTTTGGTAAGGGCACCATCTACAACAAGGGGAGTTAGGAAGACAGTTTGGTAAGGGCACCATCTACAACTAGGGGAGTTGGGAAGACAGTTTGGTAAGGGCACCATCTGCAACTAGGGGAGTTAGGAAGACAGTTTGGTAAGGGCACCATCTACAACTAGGGGAGTTAGGAAGACAGTTTGGTAAGGGCACCATCTACAACTAGGGGAGTTAGGAAGACAGTTTGGTAAGGGCACCATCTACAACTAGGGGAGTTAGGAAGACAGTTAGGTAAGGGCACCATCTACAACAAGGGGAGTTAGGAAGACAGTTTTGTAAGGGCACCATCTACAACTAGAGGAGTTAGGAAGACAGTTTGGTAAGGGCACCATCTACAACTAGAGGAGTTAGGAAGACAGTTTGGTAAGGGCACCATCTACAACAAGAGAAGTTAGGAAGACAGTTTGGTAAGGGCACCATCTACAACAAGGGGAGTTAGGAAGACAGTTTGGTAAGGGCACCATCTACAACAAGGGAAGTTAGGAAGACAGTTTGGTAAGGGCACCAGCAGAGGACGCTTACTCATCCAGAACACCTGGTCGTATTCTCTTTGTACTTTTTCCTTTCTTCATATTTTCACAAGTGGCATTGTTTTTTTAGCTTAGATTAAGATTATATTGATAGTAATTTTTCTTGTTGTTTATTGTGCATTAAAAAATCGATATGTTGATATTTTATTTATTTATTTCCACTATACCATGAAAACATGGAATCAAAACAATGATACCATTTGTTAGAGTTTTGAGTTTTCTGCATTCACTGCATATGCTTTTAATATTTTGTCACACCTTGATGAAATACTTTATTTTCAACAGTAATCACCACTTTCAATTCTTTCGCTAAATCCTTTGTAACTAGTATTTAAAATGCTTTATCAGTTGATATTATGTTCTCTCGTCATCCTTATTTGATCCGCGAAGAAATTTACAAACTGATGAATTATCTCGTCCACAACCCCAAGAGCATCAAATACTAAAGAATTGTGGTAAATTATATTTTCTAAACTATTTTTATTACAGGTTTCAAAATTATGTTCGGTTGTTACAAGAAACAACGTTACACAACTTTATCAAAGATGGACGACTCGAGCCATAGTGCTACAGGACTTACCATGACAAACGCAACCACGCACTGCACCCGGATTTAGGACAAGGTACCCGAATATTTGGTCGTTGCACCCGGGTGGTTGGTCGGCACCCAGATGTTCCATCGCTGTACCCGGATGTTCCATCGCTGTACCCGGATGTTTGGTCTTTGTACCTAAATTTAGACTGATGCACTATGATGCAGGATTTTCCTTAAATATGTTCATATCATTTATCTAATTTATTTAAATCTCAAGGAAATAGCTTCCGAGTTGGCATTTTGTTTAAGTCATAAGATTTTAATCCGGAATTACCCTAGGGTCTAAAACAACACAATAGAACAAGCTATGTGTCAACTTCTTACAAAATAAAACAAAAAGAGCTTCATTTTTATTTCATACAGGTTTCAAATCAATCTCATTGTCAGGATATGATAACGTCGACTTTATGTCTTTAAAAGCGACAGTGGTCAGCCACCAGTGATGTGTTTGAAATATTGTCAACCTACAAAAAATGTGTTTAGGAGGTCAACTTACCAATAATGTGTATTAAAAAGTTACCAGCGTAATTCAAAAGATTGTCGTCAAATCTTCGATGCTGTGAAATGAATTGTCGGCTATTCGTGTGTAGTGACAACTGATACTTTGTTTTAAAAATGATGTGTAAACTGATGATGTGATAAAAAGTGACGTAAATGGAGTGTTTAAGTGGACAACTACCATTGATGTATATAAAAAAAATGTCGATCTATCTATTAGTCAAAAGGAGTTTGGTTGACTAGCTGAGGATATGCATTAAGGACAGACCAGCTTACTGACAGAGAGATTTAAATGAGATAGTAAGACATTGTGTATATCGCTTTTGGTTGAATGTGAACCACGCTATAATATATTGATCTAATGGTCTCGCTGAGAATCATGCTACTGGGATACATATCAAAATAAAAACAGTGTATGTGTGATATATTGGTTTTATTGTACTAAATGTGTTTGATATTTGTTTACTGGCTGAAAGGTGGATGGTGACTAAACAATGCGATAAAAGTCACGGTTTTAGGTTGATGGTGACTAAACAATGCGATAAAAGTCGCGGTTTAAGGATGATGGTGACTAAACAATGCGATAAAAGTCACGGTTTAAGGTTGATGGTGACTAAACAATGCGATAAAAGTCAAGGTTTAAGGTTGATGGTGACTAAATGTGATAAAAGTCAAGGTTTAAGGTTGATGGTGACTAAACAAAGCGATAAAAGTCACGGTTTAAGGTTGATGGTGACTAAACAAAGCGATAAAAGTCACGGTTTAAGGTTGATGGTGACTAAATGTGATAAAAGTCAAGGTTTAAGGTTGATGGTGACTAAATGTGATAAAAGTCAAGGTTTAAGGTTGATGGTGACTAAACAAACGATAAAAGTCAAGGTTTAAGGTTGATGGTGACTAAACAAAGCGATAAAAGTCACGGTTTAAGGTTGATGGTGACTAAATAATGCGATAAAAGTCACGGTTTAAGGTTGATGGTGACTAAACAATGCGATAAAAGTCAAGGTTTAAGGTTGATGGTGACTAAATAATGTGATAAAAGTCAAGGTTTAAGGTTGATGGTGACTAAACAATGCGATAAAAGTCAAGGTTTAAGGTTGATGGTGACTAAATAATGTGATAAAAGTCACGGTTTAAGGTTGATGGTGACTAAACAAAGCGATAAAAGTCACGGTTTAAGGCTGATGGTGACTAAATAATGCGATAAAAGTCACGGTTTAAGGTTGATGGTGACTAAACAATGCGATAAAAGTCACGGTTTAAGGTTGATGGTGACTAAATGTGATAAAAGTCAAGGTTTAAGGTTGTTGGTGACTAAACAAACGATAAAAGTCACGGTTTAAGGTTGATGGTGACTAAATAATGTGATAAAAGTCACGGTTTAAGGTTGATGGTGACTAAACAATGCGATAAAAGTCACAGTTTAAGGTTGATGGTGACTAAACAATGCGATAAAAGTCACGGTTTAAGGTTGATGGTGACTAAACAATGCGATAAAAGTCACGGTTTAAGGTTGATGGTGACTAAACAATGCGATAAAAGTCACCGATTAAGCGGTTTAAGGTTGATGGTGACTAAACAAAGCGATAAAAGTCACGGTTTAAGGTTGATGGTGACTAAACAATGCGATAAAAGTCACGGTTTAAGGTTGATGGTGACTAAACAATGCGATAAAAGTCACGGTTTAAGGTTGATGGTGACTAAATGTGATAAAAGTCAAGGTTTAAGGTTGTTGGTGACTAAACAATGCGATAAAAGTCACAGTTTAAGGTTGATGGTGACTAAACAAAGCGATAAAAATCACGGTTTAAGGTTGATGGTGACTAAACAAAGCGATAAAAGTCACCGTTTAAGCAGTTTAAGGTTGATGGTGACTAAACAATGTAAAAGTCACGGTAAGGTTGATGGTGACTAAACAAAGCGATAAAAGTCACGGTTTAAGGTTGATGGTGACTAAATGTGATAAAAGTCAAGGTTTAAGGTTGATGGTGACTAAATGTGATAAAAGTCAAGGTTTAAGGTTGATGGTGACTAAACAAACGATAAAAGTCAAGGTTTAAGGTTGATGGTGACTAAACAAAGCGATAAAAGTCACGGTTTAAGGTTGATGGTGACTAAATAATGCGATAAAAGTCACGGTTTAAGGTTGATGGTGACTAAACAATGCGATAAAAGTCAAGGTTTAAGGTTGATGGTGACTAAATGTGATAAAAGTCAAAGTTTAAGGTTGTTGGTGACTAAACAAACGATAAAAGTCAAGGTTTAAGGTTGATGGTGACTAAATAATGCGATAAAAGTCACGGTTTAAGGTTGATGGTGACTAAACAATGCGATAAAAGTCACGGTTTAAGGTTGATGGTGACTAAATAATGTGATAAAAGTCAAGGTTTAAGGTTGATGGTGACTAAACAATGCGATAAAAGTCACGGTTTAAGGTTGATGGTGACTAAATGTGATAAAAGTCAAGGTTTAAGGTTGTTGGTGACTAAACAAACGATAAAAGTCACGGTTTAAGGTTGATGGTGACTAAATAATGTGATAAAAGTCACGGTTTAAGGTTGATGGTGACTAAACAATGCGATAAAAGTCACAGTTTAAGGTTGATGGTGACTAAACAATGCGATAAAAGTCACGGTTTAAGGTTGATGGTGACTAAACAAAGCGATAAAAGTCACGGTTTAAGGTTGATGGTGACTAAACAATGCGATAAAAGTCACGGTTTAAGGTTGATGGTGACTAAACAATGCGATAAAAGTCACCGTTTAAGCGGTTTAAGGTTGATGGTGACTAAACAATTTAATCACAGTCACGGGTTACAGCTGCTCCAAACCATTTAACATTATAGTCATTTAATATCGTTTTATCTGAAAATGGTTCTCTTGCCAAAGGGCACTCATTTTTAGTAATTATGTTGAAGAATTTATTAACGATCGAATATTACAACCCCTGAAGTATAAACACCGAGATCAAATGAAATTGATTATACTTTTCACAGATTCTGCTGAATTATGCATTGAGGCCGTTAGTAATGAAGAGTTTTAAAAGTCGACCCTGTTACCATGCTAGGGATATTGAAAAATTGCGTTTTACATGAAATGTTGAATGTCCTCTATTTTAATCTCAAGGCTACAGTCGGTATGATTCTTCCAGGATATTACTCAAATGTCGGCTTGTGTCATTTGTTATTTGGCTGAGTGGCTGAGAATCCGTTAATAAGTATATTTGTATCGCTTATTGCAGTGCGAGACTAATAAAATTCCAAGCGGGGTAGGATATTTTTCAGTCGAAGACATCAATTGAATACCAAATTCCTCTGCGGGGCCCATACAGAGCTGTCGATATCACAAATTCATAAGTCACGTCTCTTACCTGGTTTGCATCCTCACACAATCAAGCAGAAATTTGATCATACATCAACTTTACGTTCGACGCTCAAAGCTGAGTTTATGAACTTACAGAATCTTAGGTCGAGACTCAAGCCGACTTAGCCAGCATCTATAATCTCAAACCGAAACTTTTGACGTCACAAAATATAATAACGAGTTACAATTCGTGATTTTCTAGTAGCAGTACCTTTAATCGATGTCAAAACCGTTGTTACTTCGTTCTTTACGATTTTGTGTCATATCACCCGAGTAAGCTGTAAATTCGTGTTACTTGTCAACTAAGGATGAACCAATTTCAAAAGCATCTCTCGTAGAAAGTAGTTACGAACGACCAGACCCTGATAGAAACATACCAGTAACAGGGAAAAAGTAATGCCTCCATCAGTGTATCAGTGTTGAATGCAATTAAAACGCTCACAATAATTTATAACATTCTGGATGAAGAAAAAAAAGCGTTATTCTAATTACGTCACGGAACGCAACAGAGCACCCGATAACCTTTTAGAGTCTACGGCAGATTCTCGAAAACTGGAATCAGTTCATGCAGTCCATAATTACATAAAAATCAAAACTTAGCTGATCTATCACAGTAACAAAGACACATCCAAAGATTACAAATATGATTTATCTATAGGGAAATGTAATTCAGTTGATACGAAATAATCGTCTTTTGCGAAACACACACACACACACACACACACCCATCGACACACACACACCCTCCCTCACCCACACACAAACACACACTCAACCACACACTCAACCACACACACACACACACACACACATCGACACCCACACCCACACACACACTCACCCACACACAAACACACACTCAACCACACACACACACACACACATCGACACACACACACACACAACCAACCACACACACACACACACACACACACACACACACACACACACCCTCACCCACACACACACACTCAACCACACACACACACACACACTCTCTCTCTCTCTCTCTCACACACACACAACCACACACACACACACAACCACACACACACACACACAAAACCTCACACACACACACACAACCACACATACACTCAAACACACACAACCACACACACACACACACGCAACCACACACATACACCACACACACAACAACACACACAAACAAAACCACACACACACAACCACACACACACACACAAAACCACACACACACCACCACACACACACACACACACACACACACACACACACACACCCACACACACACACACACACACACACAGATATATATATATATATCATTACATTGAATATAGAAGAATTACCACTTAATAGGTGAAAGAAAACATCTACCTGAGTAAACTGAGAAGAACATTGATCAAATGATGGAAACCACCACACACCAAACTACCGAGGTAAGACTGTGTAGATACCACACACCAAACTACCGAGGTAAGACTGTGTAGATACCACACACCAAACTACCGAGGTAAGACTGTGTAGATACCACACACCAGACTACCGAGGTAAGACTGTGTAGATACCACACACCAGACTACCGAGGTAAGACTGTGTAGAAACCACACACCAGACTACCGAGGTAAGACTGTGTAGATACCACACACCAGACTACCGAGGTAAGACTGTGTAGATACCACACACCAAACTACCGAGGTAAGACTGTGTAGATACCACACACCAGACTACCGAGGTACCACACACCAAACTACCGAGGTAAGACTGTGTAGATACCACACACCAGACTACCGAGGTAAGACTGTGACTACCGAGGTAGATGTGTACCACACACCAGACTACCGAGGTAAGACTGTGTAGATACCACACACCAGACTACCGAGGTAAGACTGTGTAGATACCACACACCAAACTACCGAGGTAAGACTGTGTAGATACCACACACCAGACTACCGAGGTAAGACTGTGTAGATACCACACACCAGACTACCGAGGTAAGACTGTGTAGATACCACACACCAGACTACCACACACCAGACTACCGGTAAGACTGTGTAGATACCACACACCAGACTACCGAGGTAAGACTGTGTAGATACCACACACCAGACTACCGAGGTAAGACTGTGTAGATACCACACACCAAACTACCGAGGTAAGACTGTGTAGAAACCACACACCAGACTACCGAGGTAAGACTGTGTAGATACCACACACCAGACTACCGAGGTAAGACTGTGTAGATACCACACACCAGACTACCGAGGTAAGACTGTGTAGATACCACACACCAGACTACCGAGGTAAGACTGTGTAGATACCACACACCAAACTACCGAGGTAAGACTGCGTAGATACCACACACCAGACTACCGAGGTAAGACTGCGTAGATACCACACACCAGACTACCGAGGTAAGACTGTGTAGATACCACACACCAGACTACCGAGGTAAGACTGTGTAGATACCACACACCAGACTAGCTAGGCAAGACTGTGTAGATACCACACACCAGACTACCGAGGCAAGACTGTGTAGATACCACACACCAGACTACCGAGGCAAGACTGTGTAGATACCACACACCAAACTACCGAGGTAAGACTATGTAGATATCTAAGAAGACACTGATATCATCTTCGATACTCCAGGGCTTACAATAATTTTCCTTTCGCTCTCTGCACCCCTGGAACATGTCATGCTAAAATCGAAGGCAAACGCAAAGTAATGTTATTGGTTCCAGGAGAAAAAAACCTGATCAATCACAGCTTGATAATTACCAAGATAACGAATGAGCGACACCCAACTTCAAAGCCATTACAATATATCGTTATGCAACCTCGAGATTCGTTTGATGTACATCAAAGGATCAAACTAGTCCTTTCGTCTTGTCCACAAGGTGTCGCACACGGAACATTAAGTTTTGCCATGACATGTTCAAGGAGTGTATGGAGCAAAAGTGATTGTAACCCCTCGAGAATCGAGTACGCTTTTGCAATAAACTCAACAAAAATCCCAAATACCGTTTTGAATAAATCTCCAAATTAAATTTTATTTATTTTACAAAAAATGCGAAGTAGCAAATTCCAACATATATCAATTTCTCTTCTTGCCTTCTTGCGTGACGAGTCTTATTGTTGGAGTACCAGAGTAGACCGATCCCAAACATCTGAGCGAAAGACGAATGTGTTGCGTGTACTAATGCTCTTACGTCGAAGACCATCAGAAAATTCGACATATAACGAATTCCAACGCCAATACGTGGTGAACCCACTGCTGACTATATCGACAACGGTAACTGTATAAGGGAATTGCAAAATGAGACTTCCATCTCGCGCTCTTTAATAGACACCTTCTTACTGAAGAATCCGTCAGCAGGCATTTCCATTGATCAATCCAAATAAATCTCATTTCACATCTTAAATGGTTTTAAGGTTTTACGAAAACAGCAAAAATTACTTTAATGAACTCTTTAATGTATAATCAATAATCTTGTCGCTAAGCTACTTACAATAATAAAACTGAAGAAGGCAGCATCCTTTAAGCTAAAACAACAGACACGTTGTTCCAACACTGGTCTCACCTAAACAACAGGTCAGTTATTCCAACATTAGTCTCACCTAAACAACAGACCAGTTATTCCAACACTGGTCTCGCCTAAACAACAGGTCAGTTATTCCAACATTAGTCTCACCTAAACAACAGGTCAGTTATTCCAACACTGGTCTCGCCTAAACAACAGACCAGTTGTTCCAACACTAGGCTCACCTTAACAACAGACCAGTTATTCCAACACTAGTCCTACCTAAACAACAGGCTAGTTATTCAAATACTTTAACATACCTCAACAACAGACCAGTTATTCTAACACTGGTCTCGCCTAAACAACAGGCCAGTTATTCCAACACTGGTCTCACCTAAACAACAGGTCAGTTATTCCAACACTGGTCTCACCTAAACAACAGACCAGTTATTCCAACACTAGTTTCACCTCAACAACAGACCAGTTATTCCAACACTAGTCTCACCTCAACAACAGACCAGTTATTCCAACACTAGTCCAAAACAACAGGCCGGTTGTTCTAATACTAGTCCTACCTAAACAACAGGCCAGTTATTCCAACACTAGTCCTAAACAACAAGCCAGTTATTCTAATACTAGTCCTACCTAAACAACAGGCCAGTTATTCCAACACTAGTCCTAAACAACAGGCCAGTTATTCCAACACTAGTCCTACCTAAACAACAGGCCAGTTATTCCAACACTAGTCCTAAACAACCTGCCAGTTATTCCAACACTAGTCCTACCTAAACAACAGGCCAGTTATTCCAACACTAGTCCTAAACAACAAGCCAGTTATTCTAATACTAGTCCTACCTTAACAACAAGCCAGTTATTCCAACACTAGTTACCTAAACAACAGGCCAGTTATTCCAACACTAGTCCTAAACAACAGACCAGTTATTCCAACACTAGTCCTAAACAACAGGCCGGTTGTTCTAACACTGGTCTCACCAAAACAACAGACCAGTTATTCCAACACTAGTTACCTAAACAACAGGCCAGTTATTCCAACACTAGTTACCTAAACAACAGGCCAGTTATTCCAACACTAGTCCTAAACAACAGACCAGTTATTCCAACACTAGTTACCTAAACAACAGGCCAGTTATTCCAACACTAGTTACCTAAACAACAGGCCAGTTATTCCAACACTAGTCCTAAACAACAGGCCGGTTGTTCTAACACTGGTCTCACCAAAACAACAGACCAGTTATTCCAACACTAGTTACCTAAACAACAGGCCAGTTATTCCAACACTAGTTACCTAAACAACAGGCCAGTTATTCCAACACTAGTCCTAAACAACAGACCAGTTATTCCAACACTAGTTACCTAAACAACAGGCCAGTTATTCCAACACTAGTTACCTAAACAACAGGCCAGTTATTCCAACACTAGTCCTAAACAACAGGCCAGTTATTCCAACATTAGTCCTAAACAACAGGCCGGTTGTTCTAACACTGGTCTCACCAAAACAACAGACCAGTTATTCCAACACTAGTTACCTAAACAACAGGCCAGTTATTCCAACACTAGTCCTAAACAACAGACCAGTTATTCCAACACTAGTCCTAAACAACAGACCAGTTATTCCAACACTAGTTACCTAAACAACAGGCCAGTTATTCCAACACTAGTTACCTAAACAACAGGCCAGTTATTCCAACACTAGTTACCTAAACAACAGGCCAGTTATTCCAACGCTAGTCCTAAACAACAGACCAGTTATTCCAACACTAGTCCTAAACAACAGACCAGTTATTCCAACACTAGTCCTAAACAACAGACCAGTTATTCCAACACTAGTCCTAAACAACAGACCAGTTATTCCAACACTAGTCCTAAACAACAGGCCAGTTATTCCAACACTAGTCCTAAACAACAGGCCGGTTGTTCTAACACTGGTCTCACCAAAACAACAGGCCAGTTATTCCAACACTAGTCCTAAACAACAGGCCAGTTATTCCAACACTAGTCCTAAACAACAGGCCGGTTGTTCTAACACTGGTCTCACCAAAACAACAGACCAGTTATTCCAACACTAGTCCTAAACAACAGGCCAGTTATTCCAACACTAGTCCTAAACAACAGACCAGTTATTCCAACACTAGTCCTAAACAACAGGCCGGTTGTTCTAACACTGGTCTCACCAAAACAACAGGCCAGTTATTCCAACACTAGTCCTAAACAACAGACCAGTTATTCCAACACTAGTCCTAAACAACAGACCAGTTATTCCAACACTAGTCCTAAACAACAGGCCAGTTATTCCAACACTAGTCCTAAACAACAGGCCGGTTGTTCTAACACTGGTCTCACCAAAACAACAGACCAGTTATTCCAACACTAGTCCTAAACAACAGACCAGTTATTCCAACACTAGTCCTAAACAACAGACCAGTTATTCCAACACTAGTCCTAAACAACAGGCCGGTTGTTCTAACACTGGTCTCACCAAAACAACAGGCCAGTTATTCCAACACTAGTCCTAAACAACAGACCAGTTATTCCAACACTAGTCCTAAACAACAGGCCAGTTATTCCAACACTAGTCCTAAACAACAGACCAGTTATTATAATACTAGTTACCTAAGCAGTTGGCCAGTTATTCCAACGCTAGTCCTAAACAACAGACCAGTTATTCAAATACAAGTCTCACCTAAACACGATTTGATATGTATTACTTTGGTAAATAATGTCCCACCCTGTTTATGGTAAATATGTTTTTCTTGTTTGCGGTAAATAAAATTACCTATTTGCGGTAAATGATATTTTCCTGTTTGTTGTAAACAATGTTTTCTTATTTGTGTTATATATTGTTTTCCTGTTTGTGGTAAAAATACGTTCCTGTTTGTGGCAAACAATGTTTTCCTGTTTGTGGTAAAAATACGTTCCTGTTTGTGGCAAACAATGTTTTCCTGTTTGTGGTAAAAATACGTTCCTGTTTGTGTCAAACAATGTTTTCCTGTTTGTGGTAAAAATACGTTCCTGTTTGTGGCAAACAATGTTTTCCTGTTTGTGGTAAAAATACGTTCCTGTTTGTGATAAATACAGTTTTCATGTTTGTGGGTAAATAATTTTTTCCTGTTTGTGGTAAATAATGTTTTCCTTTTGTGGCAAATAATGTTTTTATGTTTGTGGGTAAATAATGTTTTCCTGTTTGTGGTAAATACAGTTTTCATGTTTGTGGGTAAATAATGTTTTCCTGTTTGTGGTAAATAGTGTTTTCCTGTTTGTGGTAAATACAGTTTTCCTGTTTGTGGTAAATACAGTTTTCCTGTTTGTGGTAAATACAGCTTTCCTATTTGTGGTAAATACAGTTTTCATGTTTGTGGGTAAATAATGTTTTCCTATTTGTGGTAAATAATGTTTTCCTGTTTGTGGTAAATAATGTTTTCCTATTTGTGGTAAATAATGTTTCCCTGTTTGCGGTAAATACAGTTTTCCTGTTTGTGGTAAATAGTGTTTTCCTATTTGTGGTAAATAATGTTTCCCTGTTTGTGGTAAATACAGTTTTCCTGTTTGTGGTAAATAGTGTTTTCCTATTTGTGGTAAATAATGTTTCCCTGTTTGTGGTAAATACAGTTTTCCTGTTTGTGGTAAATACAGTTTTCCTGTTTGTGGTAAATAATGTTTCCCTGTTTGTGGTAAATAATGTCTTTTCTATCTATGGTAAATAAGGTTGTCGTTATAGTGGTAAATAATGTTTTCACATTTATTCATATCCTTAAGGTCCGTCACCACACCAAAACATATGGTATCTCCTGTTACAAATGTAAGTGACATGTTGATTATATAAAGTGTGTTTACTTCTAACCAACAGTCTGAATCAAGTAAACTAGGTAATACATGAATGTCATATTTCATTGGTTGTAAAGCCAATGCGAGTTTGAGATCTATTCATTTAGGCTTATGGCAGAACATTTATGTCTACATTCTGTTCTGCTATTTTTGTCTCTCGGTCTTGAACCGGTTTCCTAAAGAACTCTTCCACGACAAATATGTCTTCATCCATATGTTGAAATTCTTTCGTTCTATTTCCAAAATTTGTAAAACAAAAGTATCATGAAGCTGATTCGTCTACAACTTTCTCTAGATTTGTGTTTTGGGGGTTATTTCTCATACTGTAAATTATCCTTTCTGTACCTTTTCCGTACATAAACATTATCAGCACTGAATTTCAAACAACTTGCTAATAACCGGTTGTTTGATATATCGCTTTGTAATTTGCTATTTCTGCACGGACCAGGTGTACCTTCATAAAACAAACAGCAAAAATTGAGATGCGCTTATGTTTGTCATTTATCAAGGGAAACTGATCTCAGAGTATTTATTATCGGCCTGTCCATTTTTTCCATCTCCATAGCTAAACTCATCCCTGTGATAAACTTCTTTAGATGCCTTTCAAATAAGAACCCCTATTAGCTTTCACTTTATCCCCAAGCACTGTCTTTATAGTTTAGGTGGGAGATGATGATGGGGCACCAGTTCCATCCTTGTTACTATATATAGGTTATCCTCCCCCAAAAGTTCCATAATCTGGGCCTGATCAGGTTATTATTTTTTTTCATACACAGGAATGTCACGCGGACAAGTCTGTATTTTTTCTCTTGTTTCGTTTCTTTTTTCTATCGATCATAACCGGTGTTCTGGAGCTTCGGGATATGTTTTTTTAATTCCGGGATACCATATTTTGTTCCGGGATAACAAATTTAGTAAGTCTGTATACCGTCGTAGGATGCAAGCTTATCCCCAGTTATATTCCGGATGTTACATAATGTTTCCCTCCAAATGACAAGTTCCATTCGCCTATTTATCGTAAACATTTGGGGATTCACTTATCAGCAACAAAGAGTAAATTACTCTATGATTTAAACGCATCTGATTAAAATTTGGCTTATTTCAATTTTGATGAATCGGCAAATAGAGAATTACGCGTCCTTATGCCTTAATCCGACATTAAAAGGCCAAAAACAACTAACACATACCGACATGTCACGATTTTTTCTTATAAAAGTTTGGCAAAGTACAAAAGAAATAAGATTTGGTGTTCAAGTAAGTGTCCTCTACTCCACCGCCGACACCATCAAACTCTGACCATAATTAAAGTAAGTAATGTCACGTCCCAAATTAGAACAACAAAACACAAAAATACTACCTCTGAACAAGAAATCGGTTATTTCTAATGAGAATAAGAAATCGATTATTTCCAATGGGACAAGAAATCGATTATTTCCAATGGTAACAAGAAATCGATTATTTCCAATGAGAATTAGAAATCGATTATTTCCAATGGGAACAAGAAATCGATAATTCCAATGGAAACAAGAAATCGATTATTTCCAATGAGAATTAGAAATCGATTATGAGAACAAGAAATCGATAATTCCAATGGAAACAAGAAATCGATTATTTCCAATGGGAACAAGAAATCGGTTATTTCCAATGGGAACATGATGGTAACCATAAACCTACCTACATATCTCAGATCCCAGAATATAATCAACTTAAATTCAACTCTTGACGTCCGCCGACAGATTGTACAAAAAAAAAACATCAGTGAATGACATCCTATCAATTGGTTAGCTACATAATTTTGTCTTATCCTAAAATGAAAGGTGCTCTCCACTTTTATACAAAACTGTCTATTTACGGTAAGAGATTGCGTGAAACACACCCAAGGGAATCACGTCTTCAACACAAATTGAGAATTGGATACAGCAGTGCTGAATAATGTTAAATCCTAGCTGAATTAATGAAGGAAGCGACTGACAAAAATTGGTCAAAAAAAAGGTAATAATATCAAAGTCTATATAGAGGTGTGTTCACTAGGCTAGTAATTCAATATAATTCACATTGGGATGGTTTCAAAAGAAAACCATATACTTGTGTATTATTCTGACAGAGATTTTTTTTTATTGAGATTACTACAAGGTCGACTATCTAAAACCGATCTTACAGGCAGTCACAACGCTTCAGCTACTCCGCACGTGATGAATAGATAAGCACACATAACCTATTGTTCATGATTCTTAATACAGTTCTTAATATAATATGATATTAAGATCCGTCCTCTCCTGAAGTGAAAATCATGGAATAACGATTTTGAAAAATTCCAAATAGTTTAGAATTACTTTGAATATCCTTCCCTATCAAGTGTTTCTTCGTTTAGAAAATTATATTCTTCCGCTTTGTACATTATTATAATAAATTCTTAACTAACTACACGATCGAACTCGTTCTTTTGCTATGAATTATTCAATTGTTCTCAGAAATGTAGGTGGCTGTGAACTGAACTGCAGTATATGTCAGGCCTAGATGAAACAATTTCAGGGCTCTGCAGTCATGAGAATTATTGAATGCATGGTTGACAGATCTTTCGACAGAATATTGGCATACCTATAGTAACTATACCAAACTCTTGGCCGATCTATTTTTGTATTTCGCAAAGCTCAATTTACTAAAGAGACAACCCGGAAACTGCCGGTAACAAACCAATAGGTTTTACTTAAAGATATATTGATGACAAGTCAATTCAGGTGTGACAATTGCAATTTTTCTTTTGTGAATTAAACATTTCCTAATGATAATATTTCTGATTTCTGAATCTGTTTTGTAGAATATATTCCTGTTGAGATCAATGACTTAACTTCTGTATGTAGACAACTAATTAAAATGCAACACAGACTTTTGAGATGTGTGACGGAAAATTTACATTCAAATGGAAATATTCTTTCAATGAGCGATATGAAATTAGATGTGTTGGATGCCGATTGGCTTCACCACACACAATTTGCTATTTCTTTGTTATTGAAAAAAGTCGTAAGTAATAGAACAACCACCAAAACCGCCATCAAACATTTCAGCTTCCGCTCTGGTTAAAGGTAGATAACTCTTTTGAAGATTGTACAAAAGATACACACGTGAATAACACGTTTTCATAATTTTGAGTAAGATACAGTAGAGCCAAACAATTGATAAACTGTATCATGCAGCTGTTTCGTCCTCCTAGGACTCGTCAGCAATGCTAAGGACATATTACTTAGAAGCCTATGAGGCTACTGAGGAAAATCCAAAGTGATCAAAAGAAAAGTCAAAATCTAGACGGAGGGAGGTGCATCAGCCCCATAATTGAATATTTTTCGTAATCGTTATACACCAGATAATTTTAGGACAGTGTCAAATACATGTGCATTTTCTGAACCGTGCCAGTATTCGAGAGAATTCAAACGTGGCAAGCAGATTGCGGCAAAACCTCGACTGGACGTAAAGTCTACCAGCAGTGTTTACAACCTGCTAACTGAAGTGTTTACCATTCATCCGCGTTTTCATAACAGTAAGTCTATAAGAGCGTATAGATGGATATCACTTTATCTAACACATTTGTGATTTAAAATTCTCTACCTATTCTTCTCCTGTTTTAAATATTTTATGCGATTTATTGACAGAAAACACTTTTAAAGAGAAAATTTATATTTTAAACAATAAACGTTAATGCAGTGATTCTTCAGTTTGAAAGGGCTAAATAAATAAATAAATAAATAAATCGATAGATAGATAGATAGGTAGGTAGGTAGGTAGGTAGAAGATGGATGGATGGATGGATGGATGGATGGATGGATAGATAGATAGATAGATAGATAGATAGATAGATAGATAGATAGATAGATAGATAGATAGATAGATAGATAGATAGATAGATAGATAGATAGATAGATAGATAGATAGATATGATGGATGGATGGATGGATGGATGGATGGATGGATGGATGGATGGATAGATAGATAGATAGATAGATAGATAGATAGATAGATAGATAGATAGATAAATAAAATCTCACAGTTTGAATATACGATTCAGTGTAGTAGGGTAATACACAGGAAGGAATTAGTTATCGAAATGTATTTCATTGAACACGGCATCATCAATGAATAATTGTTTTCTAAAATAAAATCTTGGACGTCAACAAATACGTTTTCGTTTTCATTTTTTCGAATGGTGGATTGGTGACATTCCATAATAAGATAGATTATGCTTGTAATAAAAACGAATTAACTCACTGTTGTCGTTGTAAAGAAAATGCATTGCAGCTTGTAAATACTAATAGGCATTATCCTCAAGAATAACAGAATAGAGAATTACCAATAGTTTTATTAGCGAATTAATGAATTTGCAATAAAAGCTTACATTATGAGTGAAGAGTTGGACATGGGAGTACAATGTACAATGTCTGCAAGTCTGTAGGGACGTGTAAGAAGTGTTCAATATCAGGTATTTCCAATGCAGTCTTCAGTACGTAGCTATAGACTGTTGGTCTCTTTATACTTCAAGTAGAGTTGTATCAAATATTTTATATGTAATCACGGTAGGAAATAATTCTCTTTTTACAAGTATGGTATTCTACGTTTTAAATGAGTAGGGAGGGAAATGGCTCTTATGTATTCAGATAAGATATATTACGTATTATTTGAGTAGGGAAGGAATGAAAAGGCTGTTGTTTTAGATAAGATATTGTGCATTTTCATTGAGAGTGGAATGAAGGTCTCTTATGTATTCAGATAAGATATTCTACGTTGTTTTAATTGAGCAGAGAAGGATGGTAATATGATGTGGTGATAATAGTATTCAGAAATATTTTAAGGAAAAAGATAAAGTAAATATTTATACATAATTTACCAAGCTGCCTTCAATTCATTCGTTTGTGTAATTTCGTTTCTTTTTGCAGAAAAGAATAGAGACTAGTGTTGGCAAGTTAAAGTCACCTGTGATGGTTTTGGTAGTTTCAGTTTTAATATATCTCTATATCATGTCAATAAATTAAATAATATATATTCCCTAAAGTACCAGATTTGCTTCAGTACTTTACAAAAAATACATATTATTATTTCAAACCTATTATTTTTATGGAACCCAAATGTTTTTATCCAAACCACATTTTTGAAATTCAAATACTAAGTTTTAAAAAATAAAATTGGTGATCTGATAATGTTTTTTCGTCGCGATATCTGTTGTTAAGATTTTTGTTTGATGTGCGCTTGCAGTTTAATAAAAGAAACTGCGAGACATATGAGTGGTCAGACGGGGCCAGGTGTAGATCAGATATTGGCTATGCGTAACATCTATAAATAGCTCGTGGGATTTTTCCTTGATAGGCACACATAGTCGATAAATATGAATTTGCGCCATTTAAAAAATCAATATGTAAATTCAATATTTTACACATTTTTCTCCAATAAATATATTTCGTTAAAATAGATATAGTTGATACGTATGAGTTAAACCCCAACATTGATGCAACTCCATTATTTTCCGCGTCTTACTTTTAGAAACTTACAGTGCTTCCGGACCTAAACACGACCGTACTTTGTACTATAAACAGGAACCGAAACTAAACACTACAATATTTAATTATGTTCTTTCGTCGGTTCTATTAGTAGGCTATTACTGAGTTGTCACACGCAATTGCTTTGTATATTATTACTGTGAGGAGTTAAAATGGCGGAGAGAAGACTAAAAAGGGTAATGTATTACGCCTGATCGAGATATACCTTTAGTCGAAGTAGAGATGAACTAGCATGCTTACATCAGTATACCGTCGGTGTACGGTGTCAGTTGGGATATAAACCACGAAAAGGGCCGAAAAAGAGTAATTAATAATGACGAAAAGGAGTACAGTTGTATATATATATGTGTGTGTATGCGTACAATGTAGATACACACTGTCTCTTAGTATGATCGTAATTTGCCTTCTTCCTGAATTTGTTTGTTTTTGCAAATGTCTCCAGTGTGAAGAATACTTCTGGTTCTTTTCCCTGGCAAATCTACAGGTCCGTGTGTGACGTTAGGAACAACAACACAACACATTGTCAGATTTACGTATTCCTTGCTGTAACTAGTTTTCCCGTTTCAGTATAATGTTACTGAAAAGGATGTCCTGCTGAGTGTGCCTTCTGTGGTATAAGTCAATTTGATAGCTGCTTCAAACTCGCACTAACACATGGATATTTAAATTACCACAGCCCCCAGCCCCCCCCCCTAAAAAAACCCACATAAAACTCTACAGAGAACTTCATACAGTATCCTGAAATCATTATTCTGTAGTATTTAAAAATAGTTTATGAATAAAATATTTATTTCTTACCTTTTTATATACATTGAAGTCAATTTCTTTTTGATATTTACATCTGTAGATATTTTAACATTAAAGGAATAGTGTGTCTTCACTGAGGAACAAACCTTACTTAAATGTCAAACCCTGGAATACTGGTCAGACACTCAATCAGTGTAATTCAGAGGAAATTCCATCTAGTGCAAAGCTAGATGGTGACCATATCTCTGTGTAAAAATAAAACCTGCCAGAGATGAATAACTTTAACAAATCTGTTTATGAAATGATGTACTTGTACTTCAGTGTTCTCTTTTGGGAAATTTTGAGGTCAATATTTGATAGACATGACTAGCAGGACATAGGACAGCGCCAGAAAAATGTTGCTTCACGGTATAACACCTGTAGGATTTAGGACAACACTCAGTGAAAACGTCAACTCCCTGTATATTACCTGTCGGAGTTCAGACAACACTCAGTGAAAACGTCAACTCGCTGTATATTACCTGTCGGAGTTCAGACAACACTCAGTGAAAACGTCAACTCCCTGTATATTACCTGTCGGAGTTCAGACAACACAGTATAATGTCACCTCCTTGTATATTACCTGTCGGAGTTCAGACAACACTCAGTGAAAACGTCAATTCCCTGTATATTACCTGTCGGAGTTCAGACAACACTCAGTGAAAACGTCAATTCCCTGTATATTACCTGTCGGAGTTCAGACAACACTCACTAAAATGTCACCTCCCTATATATTACACTGTCTGACAACACAGTATATGTCACCTCCTTGTATATTATCTGTCGGACGTATATTACCTGTCAGAGTTCAGACAACACAGTATAATGTCACCTCCCTGTATATTACCTGTCGGAGTTCAGACAACACAGTATAATGTCACCTCCCTGTATATTACCTGTCAGAGTTCAGACAACACTCACTAAAATGTCACCTCCCTGTATATTACCTGTCAGAGTTCAGACAACACAGTATAATGTCACCTCCCTGTATATTACCTGTCAGAGTTCAGACAACACAATATAATGTCACCTCCCTGTATATTACCTGTCGGAGTTCAGACAACACAGTATAATGTCACCTCCCTGTATATTACCTGTCGGAGTTCAGACAACACAGTATAATGTCACCTCCTTGTATATTACCTGTCAGAGTTCAGACAACACAGTATAATGTCACCTCCCTGTATATTACCTGTCGGAGTTCAGACAACACAGTATAATGTCACCTCCCTATATATTACCTGTCGGAGTTCAGACAACACAGTATAATGTCACCTCCTTGTATATTACCTGTCAGAGTTCAGACAACACAGTATAATGTCACCTCCCTGTATATTACCTGTCGGAGTTCAGACAACACAGTATAATGTCACCTCCCTGTATATTACCCGTCGGAGTTCAGACAACACTCAGTAAAATGTCACCTCCCTGTATATTACCTGTAGGCGTTCAGACAACACTCAGTAAAATTTTACCATCCTGTGGGATTTAGGACCACACTCAGTTCAAATGTAACCTACCTATATATTACCTGTAAGAATTCAGACAACACTTCATCTATAGGACTTGGAGCTCAGTATTGATATGAATTATCACTCAGACCCAGTTAAGGCTGTTTAGGCTGTAGTGTATTTTAACTTGAAGAATTGGTCCTCACAGGAGCTGAAAGCAATGCAGACTGATCCACCAGAAGGCATCACAGCTGAACCAGTAGAGGATGATCGTAAGTAAACAATTTTATGAAGTGTCAGATAATAAAATAAAATTTGAGATTATTTTGAAAAGGAAGCAAAGGAATATATGTATATATATGTACATGAAGATAGATTCCTGTGTATGTTTTCTTGTCATTTAGATGGAATTTGAAAATGGCTTTATTGAGTATTGACATCATATTTCTGAAATGTACAATTTTGTTAGGTTGCTTCAAACGAGCATCACCTTTGCTAATACCCAGGTCCATTTGTAAAACAACATCAATTCTGCTAATCCCCTAGTCCATTTGTAAAACAACATCAACATCATCTCTTCTAATCCCAAGGTCCATTTGTCAAATATTAACTAGTGTAATCATCTTGTCCTTCTTCACAATGAAACACAGCCTCAGTTTTTCAAACAAATATTGCTACTGCTTTATATATTTATATATATATATATATATATATATATATATATTTACCTTACCTTTTCAAATAACATTAAAATTGATGTTTGAAGGCACAAAATGTTGGAAACAATAGTACAATTGTCTTCATTCTGCACTGAACATGTGCTACATTTCTGAGTAGATATACACTTCATTCATGAGAATAAATGTACTTCATTGCATTCTGGAGTATATGTTGACTTCATTCTGCACTGAAACATCTACTACATTTTTAAATTATTGAACTACATTCTAAGTATATGGGTACTTCATTCCAGATTTGAATCTATGTGACAATTGCTTTCTTCTTTTTCTAGTCTACCACTGGGAAGCCACCATTATGGGCCCAGTAAGTACAATTTGAAATAAATACTGTATTTCTTTCCCGAAGTATTTAATCAGCAAACGATCCTTTTTTATTTTATCTATTGTGCTCAAAGTTAATTCCGTCTTACTGCTCTACCTATACAGAAGCCTTAAAGTCAGGAAGATAACACTTTAAATTTATGTTTATTTCTTTGTTTATAAATATCTGACCAAAGAAAAAATGGTGTCCATACCATCTGTTCGACAGGGGGAAATCCTTAGTGGTTAGTACATAAGTTGATACCCATGACAACATGTACAATTTCTGAACCTGAAGAGACTAACTAAAGCATGTTGCCATTGTAATGAGATCTGGTCCCATAAAAAAAGCCTCAACAATCAGGGTTTTACCTTGAGTAGTCCAAATGATTGATACAATCGCTTTGTATGAAGATGGGAATGCACTCCTGCTACAAGTGACCTATTGGTGTTTGGGTCCTCCTGTCCACACACTAGTCTTTTAATCACAAAATTAAAATCTACCGGATCAGCCTCTGCCTTCCTCAATGTTACAAACAGTATGTATTGTTATAAAAACTGAAGGAATGGGAAGTGTTCCCAATGCTATGATTGTCCCTTGTTCTGAATCTTAACGTGAAGCTAAGATCCCTTTCCAAAGTTTCTGCCCATGAAGAGATGAATTCTATCATGCTACAGTGATAAGAATCTAGTCTCAGGCTCGATATGTTTTTTGTTAAACATTATTGTTAGCTGATACTCGTGTACTATAAGCAATACCAGTCCATAGGAGACTCTTGTTGCGCGAGCTGTCAGGTTCAACAGTTGTCTACATGACAGCTAGGTACATTTGATTCTTAAAGAGGTTGGTAATATGTTCTTGTTTTCCACTGCAGGCAGATACAGTATACGCTGGAGGTAAATTTAAGCTGGATATCAATTTTCCAGTAGACTATCCATTCAAACCCCTCAAGGTAAGTCCTTATTTCTACATGTCGAAGTCCTCTATATGTAATTTCTTAACATGATGTTACAAGCACGTGTCACTGTGCTTTGTCTTGTATGAGTATTATCCTGTAGCTCATTCAGAAATTCATTTATTATATTATGTCCTATAGCCATTGTGTTTCTTCTGTCATCCTGTGCTGTGCACGTCTACCAAAGGTGCTGATATTAGGCCTGTAGCATGCTGGAATAAAGGACTACAGTATTTGTTCAAATGAATCACCTTGACCGGCTTTTAAGGCCAAAAAAAGTCATGTGTTAAAATTTTCAGTCAATTTCTCAATAACCAAAAGTCTAAGGGTGCTGATATTAGGCCTGTAGCATAGAAGTGACCATGTTTGTTCCAATAAATGACCTGGACTGACTTTCAAAGTCACAGGGGTCAAAGGTGTTTAAAATCTTTAAACAACTTCTTCTCAATAACCGAAAAGACAAGGGTGCTGATATTAGGCCTGTATCATGTTGAGATGAAGAATTACCAAGTATGTCTAAATCAGGAATTTATGCAGTATTATACTTGAGGAATAGGAGTTTAAGTTTACAGATAAAGACTTTTCTGTGTAAGCTGTTGAACAGATGACAAGTTCAGGCCCATCGAGTCTCATATCATATATAGGTCTTTAAATTCAGATGACCATTACGGTCATTGTGCCTCCTGTTGGCCATCTAAAACTTTTGGCTTTTCACTCTTATGTCATTGTCTTTCCAGCATTGAGAATTGGCGAAGATGATCCTTTTCATAATTGGCTTAAAAAAAGTCTATTTCAAATTTCTATTCAGTTGTTGTGTTGAGTTTGATGCCTGTTTGTTAATTACAGATTCAGTTTAAAACCAAGATCTACCACATCAACATTAATGTGAACGGTAATATATGTATAGATATTCTACAAGATCAATGGTCCTCAGTCATCACAGCTGCCAAGGGTAGGTAGTTCCTTATTGCTACAGCATCCCCATCACTTCTACGATAATGAATGTACACTCCTGTCACTTCTATGATTGTGATTGTACACTCCTGTCACTTCTATGATTGTGATTGTACACTCCTGTCACTTCTACGATAATGATTGTACACTCCTGTCACTTCTACGATAATGATTGTACACTCCTGTCACTTCTACGATAATGATTGTACACTACTGTCACTTCTACGATAATGATTGTACACTCCTGTCACTTCTACGACAATGATTGTACACTCCTGTCACTTCTATGATTGTGATTGTACACTCCTGTCACTTCTATGATTGTGATTGTACACTCCTGTCACTTCTATGATTGTGATTGTACACTCCTGTCACTTCTACGATAATGATTGTACACTCCTGTCACTTCTTCGATAATGATTGTACACTCCTGTCACTTCTACGATAATGATTGTACACTACTGTCACTTCTACAATAATGATTGTACACTCCTGTCACTTCTACGACAATGATTGTACACTCCTGTCACTTCTACGACAATGAATGTACACTCCTGTCACTTCTACGACAATGAATGTACACTCCTGTCACTTCTACGACAATGATTGTACACTCCTGTCACTTCTACGATTGTGATTACTCAAATTGAAGGAATCCAAGGGGGCAATTTCAGTGAGCCCTGGTAGGGGATATGAATGACTTTGACTTGGTCAGTCATCTTGTTGGTTAGTCATTTGGTGGTCAGTCATCTGCTTGGTCAGTCATCTAGTTGGTCAGTCATCTAATTGGTCAGTCATCTTGTTGGTCAGTCATCTGGTTGGTCAGTCAACTAGTTGGTCAGTCAACTAGTTGGTCAGTAATCTTGTTGGTCAGTCATCTGGGTGGTCTGTCATCTAATTGGTCATTCATATGCTTGGTAAGTCATCTTGTTGGTCAGTCATCTGGTTGGTCAGTCAACTAATTGGTCAGTCATCTGCTTGGTCAATCATCTAGTTGGTCAGTCAACTAGTTGGTCAGTCATCTGCTTGGTCAGTCATCTAGTTGGTCAGTCATCTAATTGGTCAGTCATCTGCTTGGTAAGTCATCTTGTTGGTCAGTCATCTGGTTGGTCAGTCAACTAGTTGGTCAGTCAACTAGTTGGTCAGTAATCTTGTTGGTCAGTCATCTGGGTGGTCAGTCATCTGCTTGTTGGTCAGTCATCTGGTTGGTCAGTCAACTAGTTGGTCAGTCATCTAATTGTTCATTCATCTGCTTGGTAAGTCATCTTGTTGGTCAGTCATCTGGTTGGTCAGTCAACTAGTTGGTCAGTCATCTGCTTGGTCAGTCATCTGGTTGGTCAGTCAACTAGTTGGTTAGTCATCTAGTTGGTCAGTCATCTAATTGGTCAGTCATCTGCTTGGTAAGTCATCTTGTTGGTCAGTCATCTGGGTGGTCAGTCAAATAGTTGGTCAGTCATCTAATTGGTCAGTCATCTACTTGGTCAGTCATCTTGTTGGTTAGTCATTTGGTGGTCAGTCATCTGCTTGGTCAATCATCTAGTTGGTCAGTCAACTAGTTGGTCAGTCATCTGCTTGGTCAGTCATCTAGTTGGTCAGTAATCTAATTGGTCAGTCATCTGCTTGGTAAGTCATCTTGCTGGTCAGTCATCTGGTTGGTCAGTCAACTAGTTGGTCAGTCATATGGTTGGTCAGTCAACTAGTTGGTTAGTCATCTAGTTGGTCAGTCATCTAATTGGTCAGTCATCTGCTTGGTAAGTCATCTTGTTGGTCAGTCATCTGGTTGGTCAGTCAACTAGTTGGTCAGTCAACTAGTTGGTCAGTCATCTTGTTGGTCAGTCATCTGGGTGGTCAGTCATGTAATTGGTCAGTTAACTAGTTGGTCAGTCTACTAGTTGGTCAGTTATCTGCTTGGTCAGTCATCTTGTTGGTTAGTCATTTGGTGGTCAGTCATCTGCTTGGTCAATCATCTAGTTGGTCAGTCAACTAGTTGGTCAGCCATCTTATGGGTCAGTCATCTGCTTGGCCAGTCATCTAGTTGGTCAGTCAACTAGTTGGTCAGTTATCTGCTTGGTCAATCATCTGGATGGTCAGTCAACTAGTTGGTCAGTCATCTGCTTGGTCAGTCATCTTGTTGGTCAGTCATCTGGTTGGTCAGTCATCTAATTGGTCAGTCATCTGCTTGGTAAGTCATCTTGTTGGTCAGTCATCTGGTTGGTCAGTCAACTAGTTGGTCAGTCAACTAGTTGGTCAGTCAACTAGTTGGTCAGTCATCTGCTTGGTCAGTCATCTAGTTGGTCAGTCATCTAGTTGGTCAGTCATCTAATTGGTCAGTCATCTGCTTGGTCAGTCATCTTGTTGGTCTGTCATCTGGTTGGTCAGTCAACTAGTTGGTCAGTCAACTAGTTGGTCAGTCATCTTGTTGGTCAGTCATCTTGGTCTGTCATCTAATTGGTCATATGCTTGGTAGTCATCTTGTTGGTCAGTCATCTAATTCATCTTGGTCAGTCATCTGTTGGTCACTGATCTGCTTGATCAGTCATCTGGTTAGTCAGTCATTTGGTGGTCAGTCATCTAGTTGGTCGGTCATCTAGTTGGTCAGTCAACTAGTTGGTCAGTCATCTGCTTGGTCAGTCATCTTGTTGGTCAGTTATCTGATAGGTCAGTCAACTAGTTGGTCAGTCATTTGCTTGGTCAGTCATCTGGTTGGTCAGTCATCTAATAGGTCAGTCAACTAGTTGGTCAGTTATCTGCTTTGTCAGTCATCTAGTTGGTCAGTAATCTAATTGATCAGTCATCTGCTTGGTAAGTCATCGTGTTAATCAGTCATCTGGGTGGTCAGTCAACTAGTTGGTCAGTCATCTGGGTGGTCAGTCAACTAGTTGGTCATTCATCTAATTGGTCAGAATCTGCTTGGTCAGTCATCTGCTTGGTCAGTCATTTGGTGGTCAGTCATCTAGTTGGTCAGTCATCTGGTTGGTCAGTCAACTAGTTGGTCAGTTATCTGGTTGGTCAGTCATCTGGTTGGTCAGTAATCTTTTTAGTCTGTCTAATTTAGGCATGACTCAATGTTTAAAATAGCTTTTGATATTTAAAGTTTTTGCAGCTACTTCCATTCTGAACATGGTTATTATGAGTCCTAGTTGCAGGTGTTCTTCACATTATATAATCATGATCCAGTTAATAAAATGGTTGACGGTGGATTTTTGAAAAGTTTGATGATTGTTAATTTCTAACATACGAGATTGTAGCACCAATTTGTCGATATCTTACATTGTAGCCTGCAACAGTTAAAGTATCCACTCATTCTTAAGGACAACCATTTTATCTCTTGAAATTCTGCAAAGATTTTTGTGAACTTTCATATTTAGATAATATTTTAATCTTACAAAAAGATTAATCCATGTTGTGTTGGTATAATTATCTTGAACACAATCTATAAATAGAAAAGAATAAGGATCAGATGATGTTTGATACACGGATCCCTTTACAATGATGTCCTGTTCGATGACCTCGAAATATTGTTACATATTTAAAACTCCTTTTATTGATATTTTTACAGTTCTGTTGTCGGTGAGTTCCCTACTCTCGGATCCTAACCCTAACCACCCACTGATGCCTGATCTCGCTCAGCTCTATGTAACAAACCGAACACAATATGATGCCAATGCTAGACAATGGACAAAAGAGTATGCGATGTGATGACATCTGTGTTACATTTCTCATGTTAGGTGTGCTGATGTCAATTACAATCGAGATGAAAGCTTTTGACATACGTGAAAGCTGTATATATTTGAAAGCTGGCAGTATTACCAAGAGATTTTCTCTTTAATGTATAGAAGCTTCAGCAATTAGCTTACTATCATCAGATGGTTTGCTGTTTCAATCACATGACACTTTTAACTCAACAATTTTTTTGTTGTCCAATACTGATATTTCATTACATAACTAATGCACACACTAAAACACTAACCTTCGTCAATCAGACAACACCTAGAGATAGGAGGAGTCACAGAGATAGCAAAACTTGTAACCAGCCAACAAGCATATAACTAATTGAAATGAACATCTCTGTTAATGATGAAATGTACACTGATAGATGTTCTTCCATTTAAGGTAAAGCGGAATTAAGTACTGTACAACTTGTAATTTTCAGGGGTCAAAATTTTCATGAATTTTTTAATAACAACCAAATTATATTTTAATGAAAGAAACTTTTGCAATGTAGATGTAAAAGAACATCTTATATACACGTGTCTCATTATTTCATAGATTAAATTTTTGCGGCCTCTTTTATGTACTGTGAAATAGCGTGATTATGAAAGTGCATTTATCCAGTGATAATGGCTTGATTTGTAATAGGCCCACCCTATCGTTGTTACTTATATCCTATTTCATTGTTATGTTACACACATTTGTAGAAGAATGGCCCCACAGACTTATTGTGGGTAAATAACAATAGATAAATATTAGCTATATATATTAACATTATGGTCTTTTTTATTTTGTTTGTTTGTTTGTTTATCTAATTTTTTTACAACTTTTAATTTGGACAAATGTTGGATATGTGCATATCAATGTCATTTATGTCATTATAAACTGACATCATCATTGTTCCGCCCTCAGTGTTAGGAAAAACTGAAGAAAAAAAGATATTTATTCTAGAAGAAATGGCAGGTAGGAAATCAATGATAGTTGTTTGTTTGTAAATTAATGCCTAGTGCTATATTTTAAAGGTTGTATTAGACAATGATTGCCTGTTTTTTTTGTTAAACACAAAAGTTTTACAATATTGTTTTTTTTTAAAAAGAAGAAAAGTGTCTATTTCAATACCAATAACAGTACCACATTTTACAAAGAAAATTTTATTGTTTTTTTAAATTTTTTTTTTCAGAAAATCATTCACCTCATCTGATTCCTAACACTTGAAAAAAACCATACATTTTTCCATTTTAACATTGCTAAGCCAGAAGTTCCGCTCAGTATCAGAATTTCTGTGGTAGCTGTTGATTGCTGACAGAAAAACGTACAACATAGGGTCCAGTGGAAGAGTCATCATGATCTCGTCGAGGATTGATCTTTTGTCTTTTGTGATACAAAGTTTAACACATTTTAATCCTGATTACGCAATGAAGTTTGCATTTCTGCAACAGGTGCCATGATTAGATCTAAGATCAAATATGAAATGTAGTATCCGGTTTTTATTGTAAATTATTGTTTTAGTGGTGTTTTGCCCTTGCCTCATGTATTTGAATTATGATTTTGCAAACAGCAATTATTATTTTGTTTTGTTGTCGATAGAGATGTTACGTTTGCGTCCGTTTCCAGAACAAGGTTGACCATTGCAGTGTTAAATAAAGAGAATTTTCAAAAGCTTTGGTTTTTATATTACTCTATAAGTGAGCAAACCTGTTTACTTATCCATAGAGCTATCCTGATGGATATCATCCCAAATGTCATAAAGATGGACAATGTAAACAAAACCAAATATCATAATGATAGACAATGTAAACAAAACCAAATATCATAATGATAGACAATGTAAACAAACCAAATATCATAATGTTGGAGGTAGTAAACAAAACCAAATATTATAATGATGGACAATGTAAACAAACAAAATATCATAATGATGGACAATGTAAACAAAACCAAATGTCATAATGATGGACAATGTAAACAAATATCATAATGATAGACAATGTAAACAAAACCAAATATCATAATGATAGACAATGTAAACAAAACCAAATATCATAATGTTGGACAATATAAACAAATATCATAATGATGGACAATGTAAACAAACCAAATATCATAATGATAGACAATGTAAACAAATATCATAATGATGGACAATGTAAACAAAACCAAATATCATAATGATGGACAATGTAAACAAAACCAAATATCATAATGATAGACAATGTAAACAAAACCAAATATCATAATGATGGAGGTACAATGTAAACAAATATTATAATGATGGACAATGTAAACAAACAAAATATCATAATGATGGACAATGTAAACAAAACCAAATGTCATAATGATGGACAATGTAAACAAATATCATAATGATAGACAATGTAAACAAAACCAAATATCATAATGATAGACAATGTAAACAAAACCAAATATCATAATGTTGGACAATATAAACAAATATCATAATGATGGACAATGTAAACAAACCAAATATCATAATGATAGACAATGTACAAAACAAACAAAACCAAATATCATAATGTTGGACAATGTAAACAAATATCATAATGATGGACAATGTAAACAAAACCAAATATCATAATGATAGACAATGTAAACAAAACCAAATATCATAATGTTGGACAATATAAACAAATATCATAATGATGGACAATGTAAACAAACCAAATATCATAATGATGGACAATGTAAACAAAACCAAATGTCATAATGATAGACAATGTAAACAAAACCAAATATCATAATGATAGACAATGTAAACAAAACCAAATATCATAATGATGGACAATGTAAACAAACCAAATATCATAATGTTGGACAATGTAAACAAAACCAAATATCATAATGATGGACAATGTAAACAAAACCAAATATCATAATGATGGAAACAAATATCATAATGTAAATGTAAACAAAACCAAATATCATAATGATAGACAATGTAAACAAAACCAAATATCATAATGATGGACAATGTAAACAAATATCAAATGTCATAATGATGGACAATGTAAACAAAACCAAATATCATAATGATAGACAATGTAAACAAAACCAAATGATGGACAATGTAAACAAAACCAAATATCATAATGATGGACAATGTAAACAAAACCAAATATCATAATGATGGACAATGTAAACAAAACCAAATATCATAATGATGGACAATGTAAACAAAACAAAATATCATAATGATAGACAAAGTAAACAAATATCATAATGATGGACAATGTAAACCAAATATCATAATGATGGACAATGTAAACAAAACCAAATATCATAATGATGGACAATGTAAACAAATATCATAATGATGGACAATGTAAACAAATATATGATGGACAATGTAAACAAAACCAAATATCATAATGATGATGGACAATGTAAACAAATATCATAATGATGGACAATGTAAACAAAACCAAATATCATAATGATGACAATGTAAACAAAACCAAATATCATAATGATGGACAATGTAAACAAAACCAAATATCATAATGATGGACAATGTATATCATGATGATGGACAATGTAAACAAAACCAAATATCATCATAATGTAAACAAATATCATAATGATAGACAATGTAAACAAAACCAAATATCATAATGATGGACAATGTAAACAAAACCAAATGTCATAATGATAGACAATGTAAACAAAACCAAATATCATAATGATAGACAATGTAAACAAAACCAAATATCATAATGTAACCAAATATCATAATGATAGACAATGTAAACAAATATCATAATGATGGACAATGTAAACAAAACCAAATATCATAATGATGGACAATGTAAACAAAACCAAATATCATAATGATGGGCAATGTGAACAAAACCAAATATCATACTGATGGACAATGTAAACAAATATAATGATGGACAATGTAAACAAATATAATGATGGACAATGTAAACAAAACCAAATATCATAATGATGGACAATGTAAACAAATATCATAATGATGGACAATGTAAACAAAACCAAATATCATAATGTTGGACAATGTAAACAAATATAATGATGGACAATGTAAACAAAACCAAATATCATAATGTTGGACAATGTAAACAAATATCATAATGATGGACAATGTAAACAAATATAATGATGGACAATGTAAACAAATATAATGATGGACAATGTAAACAAATATAATGATGGACAATGTAAACAAAACCAAATATCATAATGATGGACAATGTAAACAAAACCAAATATCATAATGTTGGACAATGTAAACAAATATAATGATGGACAATGTAAACAAAACCAAATATCATAATGTTGGACAATGTAAACAAATATCATAATGATGGACAATGTAAACAAATATAATGATGGACAATGTAAACAAAACCAAATATCATAATGATGGACAATGTAAACAAATATCATAATGATGGACAATGTAAACAAAACCAAATATCATAATGATTGACAATGTAAACAAAACCAAATATCATAATGATGGACAATGTAAACAAAACCAAATATCATGATGATAGACAATGTAAACAAATATCATAATGATGGACAATGTAAACAAAACCAAATATCATAATGATAGACAATGTAAACAAATATCATAATGATGGACAATGTGAACAAAACCAAATATCATAATGATAGACAATGTAAACAAAACCAAATATCATAATGATGGACAATGTAAACAAATATCATAATGATGGACAATGTAAACAAAACCAAATATCATAATGATGGACAATGTAAACAAAACCAAATATCATAATGATGGACAATGTAAACAAAACCAAATATCATAATGATGGACAATGTAAACAAATATCATAATGATGGACAATGTAAACAAAACCAAATATCATAATGATTGACAATGTAAACAAAACCAAATATCATAATGATTGACAATGTAAACAAAACCAAATATCATAATGATGGACAATGTAAACAAAACCAAAATCAAAATAGACAATGTAAACAAATATCATAATGATAGACAATGTAAACAAAACCAAATATCATAATGATAGACAATGTAAACAAATATCATAATGATGGACAATGTGAACAAACCAAATATCATAATGATGGACAATGTAAACAAAACCAAATATCATAATGATTGACAATGTAAACAAAACCAAATATCATAATGATGGACAATGTAAACAAATATCATAATGATGGACAATGTAAACAAAACCAAATATCATAATGTTGGACAATGTAAACAATTATCATGATGATGGACAATGTAAACAAAACCAAATATCATAATGATTGACAATGTAAACAAAACCAAATATCATAATGATGGACAATGTAAACAAATATCATAATGATGGACAATGTAAACCAAAACCAAATATCATAATGTTGGACAATGTAAACAAAAACTGAATTGTATAAAACTATGTGTATTGATGGTCCTACCTAACTTTATAAGCAACAGCAACAGTTTGGCAGGGTTGAACAATATATGATTGTGTCATACCAAAGAATTCTTGTATTGTAATGAATATACAGATATTGAAATGGTAATATTTGGCGAAAGAGAGAAAACAGTGCCACATGTTAAGATGATAAGTCAAGCCAATTAAGGTTTAATTTGTTATAATCTGAGAGAGGAGATATCAGGACAAGATAAAATGCTTAACAGAACAAAGGGCAATAACTCCTTCAAAAATTGCTGCATCACACTGTTGTTCAGGAAAACACAATTTCGTGTTATAGTTGTAAAGCCTACCAAGTTGATAAGAGATTGGATGAAAACAGAGAGACCTAAAATCATGTTTAATATCCTTGTCAGAATAACTGGCAGTATCTCTTCCAAATAAAACCAAATCAACCTGCTGTTCAAAAACACAACTTCATATCATGATTGTTAAGTTTTAAAAGTTTGAAAATAGGGAGATCAATAGACAAATGAAACAGACGACAGGCCAGGAGGAGGACACCCTACCATAAAAGTTTGTAATTGCATCTAAAAAGAGTGCTTCAACACATCAGTCCCCCCCTCCTCCCACCCACTCTTTTGGATTACTTTCATAATATCAACCTTACAAAACTTTAATTTTAGAAATTTTGCCCCCTAAATGTTGGCAGAAAAAGACTTAATGAAATGATTAATACAAGAAACTTGAAAGCTATCTTGATATTAGCTAGATGGAAATTTAAAAGCAATGATAGATGAGATTGAAATTTGTAACTAATGATGATGTGACCTTTGACCCGTAAATATTGACAGATAAACGCCTTTTATGACTTAAATGTGCAATGCATATACAGTGGTTATGAGTACCCTGTAAACTTATGATCTAACAATCGAGTATGAACAACGGAGTAGAAAAATTATAATGATTCCATATTTAACAAACACGTCTAAGATTATATTTACCAATGCAATTTCAATTAAAGAAGAGTACCATTAATACATTGGGGGCAATGAAACGACGAACTTTTGTGTAGCGTAGGATCGTCCCTGATCACATATACACAGACACATACACAGACACAAGTGCCGGATCGTCTCTGATCACAAATACACAGACACAAATGTCAGATCGTCCCTGATCACAAATACACAGACACAAATGTCAGATCGTCCCTGATCGCACATTTGGAGACACAAATGTCGGATCCTCCCTGTTCACACATACACAGACACAAGTGTCGGATCGTCCCTGATCACACATACACAAGCAAAAGTGCCGGAACGTAACTAACAACACACAAGGAGACACAAGTTTCGGATCGTCTCTGATCACACATACACAGACACCAGCGTAGGATCATCCCTAATCGCACATTCGGAGACACAAATGTCGGATCCTCCCTGTTCACACATACACAGACACAAGTTTCAGATCGTCCCTGATCACACATACACAGACACAAGTTTCAGATCGTCCCTGATCACACATACACAGACAAAAGTGTCGGAGACACAAATGTCGGATCCTCCCTGTTCACACATACACAGACACAAGTTTCAGATCGTCCCTGATCACACCTACACAGACACAAGTGTCAAATCACACATCCACAAGTGATCACACACAGGCACAAATGTCAGACATACACAGACACAAGTGTCAGATCGTTCCTGATCACACATATACAGACACAAGTGTAGGTTCGTCCCTGATCACACATACACAGACACAAGTGTCGGATCGTCTCTGATCACACATACACAGACACAAGTTTCAGATCGTCCCTGATCACACATACACAGACAAAAGTGTCGGATCGTCCCTGATCACACATACTCAGACACAAGTGTCGGATCGCCCCTGATCACACATACGGAGACACAAGTGTCGGATCGTCCCTGATCATACAGACACAAATGTCAGATCGTCCCTGATCACACATAAACAGACACAACTTCCGAATCGTCCCTGATCACAAATACCTAGATAAAAATGTCAATTCGTCCCTAATCGCACATTTGGAGACACAAATGTCAGATCGTCCCTGATCACACATACACAGACACAAGTGTCGGATCGTCCCTGATCACACATACACAGACACAAGTGTCGGATCGTTACTAACCACACATACACAGACACAAATGTCAGATCGTCCCTGATCACACATACACAGACACAAGTGTCGGATCGTCCCTTTTCACACATACACAGACACAAGTGTCGGATCGTTACTAACCACACATACACAGACACAAATGTCAGATCGTCCCTGATCACACATACACAGACACAAGTGTCGGATCGTCCCTGATCACACATACACTGACACAAGTGCCGGATCGTCCCTGATCACACATATACACAGACACAAATGACGGATCGTCCCTGATCACACATACACAGACACAGACACCAGCGTAGGATCATCCCTAATCGCACATTCGGAGACAAAAGTGTCAGATCGTTCCTGATTACACAAATACAGACACAAATGTCGGATCGTCCCTGATCACACATACACAGACACAAGTTTCAAATCGTCCCTGATCACACATACACAGACACCAGCTTAGGATCATCCCTAATCGCACATTCGGAGACACAAATGTCAGATCGTCCCTGATCGCACATTTGGAGACACAAATGTCGGATTCTCCCTGTTCACACATACACAGACACAAGTTTCAGATCGTCCCTGATCACACATACTCAGACACAAGTGTGGGATCGTCCCTGATCATATATACACAGACACAAGTGTAGGATCGTCCCTGATCAAAGATACAAGTGTAGGATCGTCCCTGATCACACATACACAGACACAAGTGTCGGATCGTTCCTGATCATATATACACAGACACAAGTGTAGGATCGTCCCTGATCACACATACACAGACACAAGTGTCGGATCGTCCCTGATCACACATACGGAGACACAAATGTCAGATCGTCCCTGATCACACATACACAGAAACAAGTGTCGGATCGTCCCTGATCACACATACACAGACACAAGTGGCGGATCGTCTCTGATCACACATACACAGCCACAAATGTCCGATGTCGGATCGTCCCTGATCACACATACACAGACACAAGTGGCGGATCGTTCCTGATCACACCTACACAGACACAAGTGTCGGATCGTCCCTGATCACACATACACAAACACAAATGTCGGATCGTCCCTGATCACACATACACAGACACAAATGGCGGATCGTCCTTGATCACACATACACAAACACAAATGTCGGATCGTCCCTGATCACACATACACAAACACAAATGTCGGATCGTCCCTTTTCACACATACATAGACACAAGTGTCGGATCGTCACTAACCACACATTCACAGACACAAATGTCAGATCGTCCCTGGTCACACATACACTGACACAAATGTCGGATCGTCCCTGATCACACATACACAGACACAAGTGTAGGATCGTTACTAACCACACATACACAGACACAAATGTCGGATCGTCCCTGATCACACATACACAGACACAAGTGTAGGATCGTTACTAACCACACATACACAGACACAAATGTCGGATCGTCCCTGATCACACATACACAGACACAAGTGCCGGATCGTCCCTGATCACACATACACAAGCACAAGTGCCGGATCCTCCCTGATCACACATACACAGACACAGACACCAGCGTAGGATCATCCCTAATAGCACATTCGGAGACAAAAGTGCCAGATCGTTCCTGATTACACAAATACAGACACAAATGTCAGATCGTCCCTGATCGCACATTTGGAGACACAAATGTCGGATCCTCCCTGTTCACACATACACAGACACAAGTTTCAGATCGTCCCTGATCACACATACACAGACACAAATGTCAGATCGTCCCTGATCACACATACACAGACACAAGTGTCGGATCGTCCCTGATCACACATACTCAGACACAAGTGTCGGATCGCCCCTGATCACACCTACACAGACACAAGTGTCGGATCGCCCCTGATCACACATACGGAGACACAAGTGTCGGATCGTCCCTGATCACACAGGCACAAATGTCAGATCGTCCCTGATCAAACATACACAGACACAAGTGTCAGATCGTTCCTGATCACACATATACAGACACAAGTGTCGGATCGTCCCTGATCACACATACACAGACACAAGTGGCGGATCGTCTCTGATCACAAATACACAGCCACAAATGTCAGATCGTCCTTGATCACACATACACAAACACAAATGTCGGATCGTCCCTTTTCACACATACATAGACACAAGTGTCGGATCGTCACTAACCACACATTCACAGACACAAATGTCAGATCGTCCCTGGTCACACATACACTGACACAAATGTCGGATCGTCCCTGATCACACATACACAGACACAAGTGTAGGATCGTTACTAACCACACATACACAGACACAAATGTCGGATCGTCCCTGATCACACATACACAGACACAAGTGTAGGATCGTTACTAACCACACATACACAGACACAAATGTCGGATCGTCCCTGATCACACATACACAGACACAAGTGCCGGATCGTCCCTGATCACACATACACAAGCACAAGTGCCGGATCGTCCCTGATCACACATACTCAGACACAAGTGTCGGATCGCCCCTGATCACACATAAACAGACACAACTTCCGAATCGTCCCTGATCACAAATACCTAGATAAAAATGTCAATTCGTCCCTAATCGCACATTTGGAGACACAAATGTCGGATCCTCCCTGTTCACACATACACAGACACAAGTTTCAGATCGTCCCTGATCACACATACACAGACACAAATGTCAGATCGTCCCTGATCGCACATTTGGAGACACAAATGTCGGATCGTCCCTTTTCACACATACACAGACACAAGTGTCGGATCGTTACTAACCACACATACACAGACACAAATGTCAGATCGTCCCTGATCACACATACACAGACACAAGTGTCGGATCGTCCCTTTTCACACATACACAGACACAAGTGTCGGATCGTTACTAACCACACATACACAGACACAAATGTCAGATCGTCCCTGATCACACATACACAGACACAAGTGTCGGATCGTCCCTGATCACACATACACTGACACAAGTGCCGGATCGTCCCTGATCACACATATACACAGACACAAATGACGGATCTTCCCTGATCACACATACACAGACACAGACACCAGCGTAGGATCATCCCTAATCGCACATTCGGAGACAAAAGTGTCAGATCGTTCCTGATTACACAAATACAGACACAAATGTCGGATCGTCCCTGATCACACATACACAGACACAAGTTTCAAATCGTCCCTGATCACACATACACAGACACCAGCTTAGGATCATCCCTAATCGCACATTCGGAGACACAAGTGTCAGATCGTCCCTGATCGCACATTTGGAGACACAAATGTCGGATTCTCCCTGTTCACACATACACAGACACAAGTTTCAGATCGTCCCTGATCACACATACTCAGACACAAGTGTGGGATCGTCCCTGATCATATATACACAGACACAAGTGTAGGATCGTCCCTGATCAAAGATACAAGTGTAGGATCGTCCCTGATCACACATACACAGACACAAGTGTCGGATCGTTCCTGATCATATATACACAGACACAAGTGTAGGATCGTCCCTGATCACACATACGGAGACACAAGTGTCGGATCGTCCCTGATCACACATACACAGAAACAAGTGTCGGATCGTCCCTGATCACACATACACAGACACAAGTGGCGGATCGTCTCTGATCACACATACACAGCCACAAATGTCAGATCGTCCCTGATCACACATACACAGACACAAGTGTCGGATCGTCCCTGATCACACATACACAGACACAAGTGGCGGATCGTTCCTGATCATATATACACAGACACAAGTGTCGGATCGTCCCTGATCACACATACACAAACACAAATGTCGGATCGTCCCTGATCACACATACTCAGACACAAGTGTCGGATCGCCCCTGATCATACAGACACAAATGTCAGATCGTCCCTGCTCACACATAAACAGACACAACTTCCGGATCGTCCCTGATCACAAATACCTAGATAAAAATGTCAATTCGTCCCTAATCGCACATTTGGAGACACAAATGTCGGATCGTCCCTTTTCACACATACACAGACACAAGTTTCGGATCGTTACTAACCACACATGCACAGACACAAATGTCATATCGTCCCTGATCACACATACACAGACAAAAGTGTCGGATCGCCCCTGATCACACATACACAGACACAAGTGTCGGATCGTCCCTGACCACACATACACAAGCAAAAGTGCCGGAACGTAACTAACAACACACAAGGAGACACAAGTTTCGGATCGTCTCTGATCACACATACACAGACGCCAGCGTAGGATCATCCCTAATCGCACATTCGGAGACACAAATGTCGGATCCTCCCTGTTCACACATACACAGACACAAATGTCAGATCGTCCCTGATCGCACATTTGGAGACACAAATGTCGGATCGTCCTTTTTCACACATACACAGACACAAGTGTCGGATCGTTACTAACCACACATACACAGACACAAATGTCAGATCGTCCCTGATCACACATACACAGACACAAGTGTCGGATCGTTACTAACCACACATACACAGACACAAATGTCAGATCGTCCTTGATCACACATACACAAACACAAATGTCGGATCGTCCCTGATCACACATACACTGACACAAGTGCCGGATCGTCCCTGATCACACATACACAAGCACAAGTGCCGGATCGTCCCTGATCACACATACACAGACACAGACACCAGCGTAGGATCATCCCTAATCGCACATTCGGAGACACAAGTGTCAGATCGTCCCTGATCACACATTTGGAGACACAAATGTTGGATTCTCCCTGTTCACACATACACAGACACAAGTGTGGGATCGTCCCTGATCATATATACACAGACACAAGTGTAGGATCGTCCCTGATCAAAGATACAAGTGTAGGATCGTCCCTGATCACACATACACAGACACAAGTGTCGGATCGTTCCTGATCATATATACAAAGACACAAGTGTAGGATCGTCCCTGATCACACATACGGAGACACAAGTGTCGGATCGTCCCTGATCACACATACGGAGACACAAATGTCAGATCGTCCCTGATCACACATACACAGACACAAGTGTCGGATCGTCCCTGATCACAAAAACACAGACACAAGTGGCGGATCGTTCCTGATCATATATACACAGACACAAGTGTCGGATCGTCCCTGATCACACATACACAGACACAAGTGGCGGATCGTTCCTGATCATATATACACAGACACAAGTGTCGGATCGTCCCTGATCACACATACACAAACACAAATGTCGGATCGTCCCTTTTCACACATACATAGACACAAGTGTCGGATCGTCACTAACCACACATACTCAGACACAAGTGTCGGATCGCCCCTGATCACACATACGGAGACACAAGTGTCGGATCGTCCCTGATCATACAGACACAAATGTCAGATCGTCCCTGCTCACACATAAACAGACACAACTTCCGGATCGTCCCTGATCACAAATACCTAGATAAAAATGTCAATTCGTCCCTAATCGCACATTTGGAGACACAAATGTCGGATCGTCCCTTTTCACACATACACAGACACAAGTTTCGGATCGTTACTAACCACACATGCACAGCACAGATGTCATATCGTCCCTGATCACACATACACAGACACAAGTGTCGGATCGTCCCTGATCACACATACACAGACACAAGTGTCGGATCGTCCCTGATCACACATACACAAGCAAAAGTGCCGGAACGTAACTAACAACACACAAGGAGACACAAGTTTCGGATCGTCTCTGATCACACATACACAGACACCAGCGTAGGATCATCCCTAATCGCACATTCGGAGACACAAATGTCGGATCCTCCCTGTTCACACATACACAGACACAAATGTCAGATCGTCCCTGATCACACATTTGGAGACACAAATGTCGGATCGTCCTTTTTCACACATACACAGACACAAGTGTCGGATCGTTACTAACCACACATACACAGACACAAATGTCAGATCGTCCCTGATCACACATACACAGACACAAGTGTCGGATCGTTACTAACCACACATACACAGACACAAATGTCAGATCGTCCTTGATCACACATACACAAACACAAATGTCGGATCGTCCCTGATCACACATACACTGACACAAGTGCCGGATCGTCCCTGATCACACATACACAAGCACAAGTGCCGGATCGTCCCTGATCACACATACACAGACACAGACACCAGCGTAGGATCATCCCTAATCGCACATTCGGAGACACAAGTGTCAGATCGTCCCTGATCGCACATTTGGAGACACAAATGTTGGATTCTCCCTGTTCACACATACACAGACACAAGTGTGGGATCGTCCCTGATCATATATACACAGACACAAGTGTAGGATCGTCCCTGATCAAAGATACAAGTGTAGGATCGTCCCTGATCACACATACACAGACACAAGTGTCGGATCGTTCCTGATCATATATACAAAGACACAAGTGTAGGATCGTCCCTGATCACACATACGGAGACACAAGTGTCGGATCGTCCCTGATCACACATACGGAGACACAAATGTCAGATCGTCCCTGATCACACATACACAGACACAAGTGTCGGATCGTCCCTGATCACACATACACAGACACAAGTGGCGGATCGTTCCTGATCATATATACACAGACACAAGTGTCGGATCGTCCCTGATCACACATACACAGACACAAGTGGCGGATCGTTCCTGATCATATATACACAGACATAAGTGTCGGATCGTCCCTGATCACACATACACAGACACAAGTGTCGGATCGTCCCTGATCACACATACACAGACACAAGTGGCGGATCGTCTCTGATCACAAATACACAGCCACAAATGTCATATCGTCCTTAATCGCACATTTGGAGACACAAATGTCGGATTGTCCCTTTTCACACTTACACAGACACAACTATCGGATCGTCCCTGATCACACATGTGGAGACGCATGCGTCGGATCCCTCCTGATCACACATACGGAGTTTAAAGGAAATTGTTAGAAAAAAACGGGGAACAAAAAGAAAAGAATTAATTGTCTGCCCCTGATTAGACATAGGGAGACAACTCAATTGTTGTAACTATTCATCATTTCGCATTGTTTGTGAACGACGTCATCATTCCTGCCACATTATGACGTCATAGTTCATATGATTCCGTAACAACCTTGTTGCACGGTTGCGTTTAGTGTTGATATTTACGATGGCTAAGCTATGACCATTCAAACGACATGAACGAACGTCATGATGCCTTGTACAACCGAGCGCGAGGCGTTCTCAACCAGAACATCAAGCGGCTTTGGTTTATGGTCAATCCTTATTTGGAGAAGAAAGACACACTCGACGCGCATCCCGAGTCGCCGACGCGGTTTATTCAGCCTCTTCAGTCCACTGTCCTGAGTGAAAGTTTACTGAACCATGAAACTCAGGAGCACAAGCAGCTGGAGATAGGTAAGATGTGTTATAGGATGGTGTCGGGAGGAAGAGGAACATGGGGAGTTGGAGATAAGTAAGATGTGTTAAAAGATGGTTGTGTCGGGAGGAGGAAGAACACAGGGAGCTTAAGATAGGTAAAATGTGTTATAGGATAGTGTCGGGAGGAGGCGGAACACAGGGAGCTGGAGATAGGTAAGATGTGTTATAGAAAGGTGTCGGGAGAAAGAGGAACATGGGGAGTTGGAGATAAGTAAGATGTGTTAAAAGATGGTTGTGTCGGGAGGAGGAAGAACACAGGGAGCTTAAGATAGGTAAAATGTGTTATAGGATAGTGTCGGGAGGAGGAAGGACACAGCGAGCTGGAGATAGGTAAGATGTGTCATAGGATAGTGTCGGGAGGAGGAAGAACACAGGGAGCTGGAGATAGGTAAGATGTGTTATAGGATAGTGTCGGGAGGAGGAAGAACACAGCGAGCTGGAGATAGGTAAGATGTGTCATAGGATAGTGTCGGGAGGAGGAAGAACACAGGGAGCTGGAGATAGGTAAGATGTGTTATAGGATAGTGTCGGGAGGAGGAAGAACACAGGGAGCTGGAGATAGGTAAGATGTGTTATAGGATAGTGTCGGGAGGAGGATAACACAGCGAGCTGGAGATAGGTAAGATGTGTCATAGGATAGTGTCGGGAGGAGGAAGAACACAGGGAGCTGGAGATAGGTAAGATGTGTCATAGGATAGTGTCGGGAGGAGGAAGAACACAGCGAGCTGGAGATAGGTAAGATGTGTTATAGGATAGTGTCGGGAGGAGGAAGAACACAGGGAGTAGGAGATAGGTAAGATGTGTTATAGGATAGTGTCGAGAGGAGGAAGAACACAGGGAGTAGGAGATAGGTAAGATGTGTTATAGGATAGTGTCGAGAGGAGGAAGAACACAGGGAGTAGGAGATAGGTAAGATGTGTTATAGGATAGTGTCGAGAGGAGGAAGAACACAGGGAGTAGGAGATAGGTAAGATGTGTTATAGGATAGTGTCGAGAGGAGGAAGAACACAGGGAGTAGGAGATAGGTAAGATGTGTTATGGGATAGTTTCGGGAGGAGGAAGAACACAGGGAGCTGGAGATAGGTAAGATGTGTCATAGGATAGTTTCGGGAGGAGGAAGAACACAGGGAGCTGGAGATAGGTAAGATGTGTCATAGGATAGTGTCGGGAGGAGGAAGAACACAGGGAGTAGGAGATAGGTAAGATGTGTTATGGGATAGTGTCGGGAGGAGGAAGAACACAGGGAGCTGGAGATAGGTAAGATGTGTCATAGGATAGTTTCGGGAGGAGGAAGAACACAGGGAGCTGGAGATAGGTAAGATGTGTCATAGGATAGTTTCGGGAGGAGGAAGAACACAGGGAGCTGGAGATAGGTAAGATGTGTCATAGGATAGTGTCGGGAGGAGGAAGAACACAGGGAGTAGGAGATAGGTAAGATGTGTTATGGGATAGTTTCGGGAGGAGGAAGAACACAGGGAGCTGGAGATAGGTAAGATGTGTCATAGGATAGTTTCGGGAGGAGGAAGAACACAGGGAGCTGGAGATAGGTAAGATGTGTCATAGGATAGTGTCGGGAGGAGGAAGAACACAGGGAGTAGGAGATAGGTAAGATGTGTTATGGGATAGTTTCGGGAGGAGGAAGAACACAGGGAGCTGGAGATAGGTAAGATGTGTCATAGGATAGTTTCGGGAGGAGGAAGAACACAGGGAGCTGGAGATAGGTAAGATGTGTCATAGGATAGTGTCGGGAGGAGGAAGAACACAGGGAGTAGGAGATAGGTAAGATGTGTTATGGGATAGTGTCGGGAGGAGGAAGAACACAGGGAGTAGGAGATAGGTAAGATGTGTTATGGGATAGTGTCGGGAGGAGGAAGAACACAGGGAGTAGGAGATAGGTAAGACGAAGAAGAAAACAATTTCACTAATAGTAACAAATATATCGGGTCCTTGTGATACTCGTGTATCTATATCTGTCATTGTAATACACGTGTATCTATATCGGACATTGTAATACTCGTGTATCTATATCGGGCACTGATACTCGTGTATCAATATCGGGCATTGTAATACTCGTGTATCTATATCTGTCATTGTAATACTCGTGTATCAATATCGGGCATTGTAATACTCGTGTATCTATATCGGGCACTGATACTCGTGTATCAATATCGGACATTGAAATACTCGTTTATCTATATCGGACATGGTAATACTCGTGTATCTATATCGGGCACTGATACTCGTGTATCAATATCGGACATTGTAATACTCGTGTATCTATATCTGTCATTGTAATACTCGTGTATCTATATCTGTCATTGTAATACTCGTGTACCTATATCTGTCATTGTAATACTCGTGTATCGATATTGGGCATTGATACTTTGATACTTGTATTTCTGTGTCGGACAATGTGATACTCCTATACGTATTTGTATCGAACACTGTAGTACTCGCATTTCTGTATCAGATACTGTGGTACTCGTTATTCTATATCAGATACTGTGGTACTCGTTATTCTGTATCAGATACTGTGGTACTCGTTATTCTGTATCAGATACTGTGATACTCGTTATTCTGTATCAGATACTGTGATACTCGTTATTCTGTATCAGATACTGTGGTACTCGTTATTCTGTATCAGATACTGTGGTACTCGTTATTCTATATCAGATACTGTGGTACTCGTTATTCTGTATCAGATACTGTGGTACTCGTTATTCTGTATCAGATACTGTGGTACTCGTTATTCTGTATCAGATACTGTGGTACTCGTTATTCTGTATCAGATACTGTGATACTCGTTATTCTGTATCAGATACTGTGATACTCGTATTTCTGTATCAGATACTGTGATACTCGTATTTCTGTATCGGATACTGTGATACTCGTTATTCTGTATCAGATACTGTGATACTCGTTATTCTGTATCAGATACTGTGATACTCGTATTTCTGTATCAGATACTGTGATACTCGTTATTCTGTATCAGATACTGTGGTACTCGTTATTCTGTATCAGATACTGTGGTACTCGTATTTCTATATCAGATACTGTGATACTCGTTATTCTGTATCAGATACTGTGATACTCGTTATTCTGTATCAGATACTGTGGTACTCGTTATTCTGTATCAGATACTGTGATACTCGTTATTCTGTATCAGATACTGTGATACTCGTTATTCTGTATCAGATACTGTGATACTCGTATTTCTGTATCGGAACGGTCTCCTAATGCTTCAGATTTGGCTATTCATTCGCCTGTAATCAATAGATGATAATGAAAGGTAAACATTCTGATAGAATGATGGAGGTCATAATTAATTTCGATTAATATTTAAGAAATTCAGTTGTACTGTTCGGTATTTGAGGCACAAAACTATCCCCTTACCTACGAAGAAACAATGATCTAAGGACATGTTCGATTCACCTTTTAATTTCTGCAGATGGATTCTGGGATTTTTTGTTTTCTGACAAATGGCGTGGTCACTGCTCGGTCCGAGTTATGGAAGGACAATTACTGGAAACCATGATGGCTGTCTTACATGTGCTGGAACGAGATGGAGAAGTGATTCACAAGAAAACGCATGCGTATGCCAGGAATGAGCGCGAGAGGCGGGGTTGTTACAGACTAGCCAATCAGGAGGTAACCTAGCCAATTAATGACCAATCACACACTGCAAATACTATTGATACTAAGTAGTAGGTCTTTTTTGAGTTTTGTCATTTTGCTCGACTTCCCGATTGGACATAGAAAGGCAGATGATCAACTTGCCCGTATATGTGGGTTTCTCTCGAGCGCTCGTATTTTTGAATACACTATCATGCATTTGTACAAAATGGCGATTCAATCAGAATTATTTCGAGTTGGCAAACTTGAGTTTATATTTCACGTTTACAATGTACTTAATGAAAGTTGAGTAGGACTTGCTTACTTGAAAACATAGCGATGCTATTAACACCGGTTCTACCGTTTTATCGTGTCAGTGTTGTGACTTCTCATATTCATTCTTCAAATTTTATTGAAAATAATGTATATTTCGCTTGGAATTTATTTTCGCGTTAACAAGGAGGGAGAGTCAATCGCGAATTTAAATCCCTCGCGATAAAGTACGAAAATAACTCGATAGTATCAATGTTGGCGCGGTTACTAATATCGGCGTCTTGTAGAGTCATCATGCGCGGATGTCATTTTAGATTGACGATCGCGAAAAAAAGTATTCGCGAAATCTAAGAGGTTTACAGTATATTCGAATAACTGTAAACCCACAGTCACATAACAATGTAGTATTTAGCGCGTTACTCTTCCGCACTATCTAACTAGGCCTTGTTACATGTAGTTCAAAACTGTTTCATTAGCAACGGTCGTCCTCCTACATCCATACGACATGGTTGTCAAACACTTGTCGATATGTCAATTGGTTCCAGCTGTAATCTTCTGCTTTTGTTAAATCTGAGGTCATCCATTATTCCGGAACTTGATAATTGATCTTTCTACGAAGTATTTGACAAAACGTTCGTCTTGTACAATAATCACATTAATCTTGCACAACGATTATTTCTGATAGTTCAAGACATTGCGAGTGCTGAGTTCTCTCAATTTCAGGGTTGTGATACAGTGCAGGAAATACTTCTCCTGGAGTTTACATATTACGGTCGCCGAAAACCACGGCCCTCGCAATGTACGTCGGACTCCAGTAGTGGTTACCCAGGAAACGGAAGTACCACCACCACATGGCCGTGTGCATCTCCTTCCTGTCCTTCTGGCAACGAAATGCTTACGTCAGTTCCAACATTCGCCGACACGCCAAAGCCACAAAGTAAGTAGATAATATAAAGACATTATTCCACGATGTATGTCAGCGTATTGATGTTCGCTTATATTATATCACTTTGATTCGAAACGGACATCCTGCATCAATTACAGCAGTCTCTACCTTTGATTGATACATGTTTTACTTTCGGCTGTTACCAACACATCATCTTCCAATCTACACCTATAAATTAACTTCCGGTTGTCAAAGGTCAAAGGTACATTGGTCGGCATTTAGTTATTATTTTTTTTATATAATTCACGAAAGTGCATTCAAAATTTGATGAAATGAACAAATGGTTCGTTACCAACAAATGCATTATTAGCCTAACATCACCAGTGGTGAACTGTTTAAATTGCCTTTGTCTGTGGTCCGGTCTTTTCCATTTGGTTTTTGACAATCATAATGTGTTATCTTTTTTTTCTTGATAAGTATTTTATGGAACTTTCCCATATATGGTATGTAGGTTCAATTTGGTCCCTTGTTGATTACGAAGAAGTTTCAAATTTCATATAATAAATTGCAAACACAGAGGAAATAATGGGAGAGAAAAGAACAGAAAAGGGAAAAAATTTAAAGATCAGATAAAGATCAAGCAATGGTGGGCGCCAAGGTCCTTCCGAGATCTCTTTGAGTAACCAGAATGTTTCATGACGGAACATACCACACAGAAATAAACCCATTACTGCTGATCAAAAGGCTACTACGAAAGCTCAATCTCACGACATTATAAGAAAGGCTACCAAATTTCACGGAAAGGAAAACTGCGAGAAGAAATATTTGTACAATAAATTGCTAAAAATAACAAAGGGCAATAACTCTTCCAAAAAACTGTTGAATCTAAATATCGTCCGTTTAAAATAGCACAATTCAATATCTTGGTAGGTAAGTCTTACAAGTTTCAAGGAAATTAATTGAACACAATGGGAGGTGATCTCCAAAAAAAATTTACAAGCTGGAAAACAATCAAAACAATATCCAGGAAAACAAAGTTCCATATCAGAATCCGCAAAGTTAACAAGAGATTGGCAGAGAACCGAGCGGATATATGTGGACAAGATCAATTTAACAATTTTTTGCCCTTCTGTCCGTACAGGGACACGGTACATTCTTGTAAATCAGTCGCTTACCCCGGTCTTAACTTTGAACCCATTTGATAAATCTTTTACAAAGCTTATTTCGAATTATTAGTTTTCAAAATGTAACCAACCTGCTTTCTCAAAGAATAGTGTTTACATGTCGCAGTTGATTCGATTTAAGGGTCTGTATCCTATGTATATGCCAACAGCTGACGTAGTCCATACATCGAATGCCTCCGAATGTATGAATTGCATATCGAAACATTACTGATGATACAAAACGTCAAAATGATTGAGTGGAAAATTTGTATGATACGATGGCAAAGTCTGTGTGTCGAAATCAAGTGGTCGTGCATCACTTAAAAACAGCACTTTGTTAGACAATAACGCGGATATCTTTTAAGGGTAGTCTGTGATATATCTTTTTAAAGCTCTATTGCAGCACAAGAAAGATTTAGTGGAAAAAAAAAAACTTGAAGCCGACGCCAACATTATTTTTTTAGGCGTGTACGATACTAAATACTCCTTTGGGATCCCCATACTCTATATGTAAACAGGTACCTTCCGTCTGTACGGGACATCTACTTCCGGTTACGTAACATGCGTCATAACGACCGTACGGAATACACGTTTATTTCCGGTTGTATGTGACACGCCCTTTTCCAACCGTGCGGTCATGATCAGTATTCTACCTTTGTTTTCACATCGATTAAACCAACTGTCACAAAATTTCACTACTTCCGGTTGCCTTCATATGTTCCTTTACGATAGCCATTTCTCCCTTTTCAGATGTGAGCAAGCCTTCACGCCGAAGACGTAAGAGTGCTCCAAACATTCGGAAAAACGTTCCAAAGAATACACAACGTCGTCTGTCCCGCCTTCCAAACACATTAGAAGAAGAAAAGGCAAATTTCGATGATGACGGGCAACCTGATCGAAATTTTCTTTTGGAAATCAATGATTTTCAAACTACCGGTGTCTGGAATAGTCAACAATCTCACATCAGCAGTGAAAGCAGCGATTTTCGGACAACCAACTCAATCGTTCGGAATCTTTCTCGGCTTCCTTGCTCGGAAAGAACCTCATATATGGGCAATGTCATGATGGACGAAAATGATACTTCTGGTGAAAATATGAACGTTAATGAAGTAGAGGAATTGTGGGAGAAAATGATGTACTTAAGCGATATCAAATCAAAGACTGCCATGGAGACTGTGTCGGGAAAACTAAGACGTTATATGGCAGAAAAGTATCAGGCGAAGAAAGAAATGGAAGAGATGCACGAGGAGTGGGAAAAACGAAGGATTTCAGCCTTCAAACCCGTATCAAAGTATGCTGAAATGGACGCCGAGGAAAGCAGTAGCTCTTCCGGTATCCAATACCGCTTTCTTGACTGTGTTCCTGATTTTGAGGATTTTCTCCTCATACTGGAAGAGGATTCAAAATTTGATCCAAGATTTAAAAGAGCGAAGCAGATCAGCAGGAAAATCGCGAAGAGATACAACATCGCGAGAGAAAATATATCGGGATTAGCTAGTGTAGAGGTCGACCAGAAAAAGACGAATACTGTTTCAAGGTTACCGCCAATTTCAGAGAAAGGCACACAAATGAAAAAAAATTTCCGCACAGGTGATAATAAATTCCGGAGTTCGACAAAGACACCAACTGGTTCTCGTAGAATATCGGCGGTCGCCAGAAGCAGTGTTACTAGTGTGCATGGTAGCGAGAAAGTGGACAATGAAAAAACAGCTCACGAAGTAGGAGTTGTGACCGCTTCAAAGTCTTGTGAAAAGCACGTGCTTGAGCATTATGGTAGGCGCAGTTCTCACAGAGCATCCCTCTGCAAAGTTTTACCCGTGAAGGACGCCAAGAAAAAGAAAAAAACACCAGATACAGCTCCTTCCATATACTTAACATCTCCTGCTGGTGCTAACTATCTACTATATCAGCCTGCTAGTAAGAAGTCAGATGCAAAACGGAAAGGAACGCTACACACTGACAATACGTCAGGACCAATTGCGGAGGTGGAATTTGAGCAGGACCCTTCCGAAAAAACGAAAGACAACGTGTACTCAAGTGAAGATGATCAAGATGACACGACAGATTTCCAGAATCTGTTTGATTCTAGAAAGCTGAACACCAAGTACAGTTTTGAACGATTGCGAGGGAAAAATTACCACAAGAAAAAACCAGCCTTTTTCGGCGTCTTGAAGAAATACTACAAGATGCAGAAAGTGGCCGATGCATTTTCAGGACGCAAATCTCAACGCAAATCCGTGTTTCAACGTCTGCTTAATAAAGACAAACAAAAGCAAGCCTCGGATACGGACATAATTGGAAAACTGAAGCCCTACAACTTTTTGTACCACAGAGAGAGAACTAGGACAGAAGTTGACCCATGCGATTTCAGCAGTCTATCCATGGACATATTTCGTGCAAACCTCGTCAAGGCACTCGACGACTTCGTCGTTAGGAAAGAGCGTGTGGTGTCAAATATTGGTGGGAAAAGTTCAACCCACATAACCTTCACGAAACAATCCATCTTCAAACACAGAGAATAAGCGCCATCTCATTTAAAGTGAGATCGAACAAGGAAATCTCAAGAATACTTCAGTGTAGGCCGAATGAGAAATCAAACATTGCATAATGCACGCACACCTCCTTATTAAATCATGAGAAAATCACGTGTTATTAATGTTTCTTCTTTGTCAAATAGAATTGTTGGTCGCTTTGAAATGGTGTCTCCAGACAATCTTGTAAGTCTAGAAGGACAGTATATCTATAATGTTACTGTTTATAGTATAATGTCGCATTGTATAGAAAGACGACTCTAACAGACTGTTAAGGTATATAGCATAACGATAGGTCTGACGTCATACTGTATCAGAATATCCCTGCTTATTGTATAATGGTATATATTGATCTGACGTCATAGCTACAGATACAAGACTATATCAGACTGTTACTATTTATAGCATGACAGTATATATTGATCTGACGTCACACAGAAACAAGACTATATCAAACTGTTACTATTCAAACATAACAGTATATATTGATCTGACGTCACATTTACAGAAACAAGACTATTTCAGACCGTTACTATTTATAGCATGACAGTATATATTGATCTGACGTCACACAGAAACAAGACTATATCAGACTGTTACTATTTATAGCATCACACTATATATTGACCTGACGTCACACTTACAGAAACAAGACTATATCAGACTGTTACTATTTATAGCATCACACTTTATATTGATCTGATGTCACAGTGTGATGAAGGATGAACTTAGCTGTTTTCTCATAGTTTTAACTTTAACTAATCATTTGTGAACTCTAATCACACCTTGTTGTTTCAACTGGAGTATGTCACTGTTCACAGTTAAAATATCCACAGATGGCTGGGGTCCAATATGTGATGTCACATACAGTAAAAGTTATTATTTTTGATGGTTCAAAATTGTTTGGTTTTATCGAAAACTTGAAACACATTGCACATATAACATTTCATGAAGTGTGGTATTCTCTAAAAAATGTCATTTTCAGAGTATAAAATTTTGGAACCTTGTTTCATTCCTGCAATTAGTGTAAATTAGAACCATTGAAAAATAGCAACCTTTACAGTAATCAGCTAAGGAATGTTTTAAAAAAGGCAAAAACAATGATTTCAGTTCAATTTCAATAAGACTGACTTAAACAAAATTCTGACAATGCCCAATATTATGTGACGTAACTTTGTAGAACAGGATGCCACCATTTTGTAACAGTAATTATCTCAATCACAGAATAGATATCTAATGAGAAAGAATGACAGAGAATTTTTTTTATTATTTGGTGTTTACAATGGAATAATATGATGCATTATCAAATCCAGATTATCAAAGAGTTTGATTTCTAAAAAATTTCAATTTTTCTTTGTATTTATTTTTTCTAATTTGAAAAAATGTAATTTCTTAACTTTACACCAAACAAATCAAAATTAAAAAAGGATTTAAGCTTACTTCAAATTAGAAGATAATATGAAGTTAAAACATGGAAAACAGAGGATGTGGTGTTAATTTCAGAAGATTTACAATGGAGACCTATGATTATGAAGCTTTCCATAGAATGTAATAGCATAGATTCTTTTAAACAGTATGCCAGGTACAAACATCATCTCCTTCCAACAGTACAAACATTATCTCCTGACAACAATCAGTTACCAAAACATGATTTCCAAAGACAAATTATATTCATTTCTACACAATTTTTTCCGCAAAGTTTTACTGTATTGTATCCCTAACACTTTAAAGACAAATCCAGAAAAAAAATTTCTCAGTCCTGAACACAAGGTCATTCTACCTGTATAAAATTGTAGGTTAAATAGTATTACATGTGTCTCACCTGTATCTCCTACAATGTATTAGGTTGGCAGACAGAAGTAGCAGTAATCAAGAAAAAACGAGATATATATAGCTGTATTTGAGGAATAAGTTATCTCCCCTAATTATTTCTTAAAACGAAATACATAAAAATAACATGTGTACAATATAATGGACCATACAATAATTTCATATAATAATTTTCCCATGATTATAATTTCTTTTAAAAACAACTTTGTCAGATACAAGGAAATTGCTGTTTGGTTTTCATATTTCCAGATATACAGTGTATAAAAAAAGTAGTGAATACATCAGTAATTAATAAGGTGTACCATATGTTCCCATTTGTCTGGAATCTTTAACAACACAAGTGCCAACAGAGTTCAAAGTTTTCACAAGTAAATAAACATCACTATATTAAGCAAAATAGGAAGTAATTCCTAGAACAGTTTTTGCAAAAATTTTTTCTTGCATACAAAAATCATAAAAGCACATTACAAGTCCTGTTTAGTCCCAGACTTTATATAATCAGGACAGTCACTGCTGTAAGTTGTATGAATGATGTCTTAAGAATGCATATACACTTCCTGTAGAGTTAGATTAGATGACAATCCGTGTTCACCTTTTATAATCATACTGATCATAGGCGAGTCAATGTTGATAAAAAGAGCACGAAATTAACAGGTTCACATAGCCAGGAATCAAAATTATCATTTATTCCATGTGAAATTTCGTGCAACATATTTATCTAGTCATACTGAACACCATACGACTAGAAATAGATGTTATGGTTAAGTTAATGGCAGACATCAGGTTGAAGGAAACAGACCTACACAAATTTGACAAAACCTGTTTGAGGTAAGATTATTGAGGTTCAGCACTCTCCAAAGCCTTCTTAGGAACCACACATGTATTTTCTGGTTGTTTTATCTTCACATGAATGACAAAATGTATCCCTAGACCATAAAAGACATTCAATACCTGAATCAAAATTGAACATTTTGGCAGTCCGACTTGATTTTCTACTCAAAGGTTACATCAGAGAAAGATGAATTGGTCGTGTTGTATAAACAAAGGTTCACTTGTCCCACTTCGCATTGCTCTGAAACATTAATTTCAGTTATCTCAAAACTAAATGTTACTAAACCAAATCTCAATAGTGTCAATATCGACATTTAAGATTAACAATAGTAATATCTCCCATCCCTGAACTGGTCCTCTACTTCTCCTCACTCAATGTATACACCTAAAACCACACCTGATGCTTCAGCTTCCTACGTGGTGCGTGGAGAAGAACAAGGCGAGTCCCATTTCTCGTGTGACACACCTTCATTAAGGTGTGTGATCACCACATGTACAGCATGATATTTCTCCATCTTCGGTGGAATCAACAACTTTTTATAGGACACATGGTCACCTTCCTTTGGAACATACTCTCCGTCAATACTGAAACAATATAATATTGTAAGCTTTAACAGTATCTTAATAGTAAAAATACCTTATACAGTAATATTGTCATAAACAATAACACTGTCTCAAACAGTAAGATCATTGTTAAAAGTAACATGTACTTGACACTGTTCTAAAATTATTTGATGTATGAAAAATATGAAATTTATTTAATAATGGGTCTGTTGCATCTCCCCGCCTAGATTTTGACATTTCTTCTGATCACTTTGGATTTTTCTTAGTCACCTCCTAAGCTTCACCGACAATGACACTGACATCTGAGGAGACAGTCACATCTAAGGAGACACACTGACATCTGAGATACACTGACATATAAGACACACTGACATCTGAGGAGACAATGACATCTAAGAAGACACACTGACATCTAAGAAGATGCACTGACATCTAAGGAGACACACTGACATCTAAGAAGATGCACTGACATCTAAGGAGACACACTGACATCTAAGAAGATACACTGACATCTCAGGAGACGCACTGACATCTGAGGAGACACTGACATAAAAGGAGATACACAAACTTCTGAGGAGACAGTGACATCTAAGAAGATACACTGACATCTGAGGAGACGCACGGACATCTGATGAGACAGTCACATTTCAGGAGATACAATGACATCTGAGGAGATACACTGACATCTCAGGAGATACAATGACATCTAAGTAGACACTGATCATGACATCTGATGAGACACACTGACATCTGTGGAGACACAAATATCTAAAGAGACATCAACATATATTTAGAGATACACAATTATTTGTGGAGACCCTTACTCTGAAATGTGAACAAACAGTGGTTCTGGATCCTCTTTTTCATTCTCAGGGATGATGAAGCCATGTCCTTTCTGTCGACAAAATCTCTGCACTGTACCCTTGTAAACTTCACTTTTGGCAGCAACTTCCGACCTAAACAACAAAGTTTGTGTCAACATATTTGTTCACACTTAAATTGATTGCTATGTTCTCCAAAGCATTTTCTGCTATGATACCTATTTTTCCCTCTTCAACTACAGTACAATGCAACTCACAAGAATTAAGCACAAATTCTTGATCCATAGTCTTTATATATGTATCATAGCGACAATATTATAGTGACAATAATACATATATGGACCATGGGTACGGAACTCATACTTAGTCCCTGTGTTGCAAATAGCCATTTCCACACTGCACCTTAACGTAAAAATTGTGTAAAATAGAAACTCAAATAAATAAATGAAAAATAATAGAATAAAGAAATAAATGTTACAGACATGGTGTATGGATTTCATTCGGTTTTTTGTGTGTATTTTTCATGTATTTATGTCAACTTTAATAGAAATTGAAAAAAAAAATGAGACTAATTTCCCATAAAAGATAGAAAATAAGAAAAAAACATGGGTTTTGACAACAATGATAATCACACAATATTTATTATGTTTCATAAGGAGAATTAAGGAACTAAATAATTAATGCCATACAATAATCATAATCTGGATACACAGTTCATAAGTATGTCCCTGTATGTTTAAAAGCGATGTGGTGACAAATGTGTTTATGAGTAGTCTGTGCTGTGAGTAAACAAAAGTAATTTCAATTGTGTTTAATCCCATAAAATCTGAAGGGATGGGCTACGTTTATTACTGATCAGAAATTTTTGCAGGGTTATTTTGACTGCAGCATTCAGAGCACCGTTACCAAAGTTTTGATGAGTCCAGTTATAAAGAGATAAGTAGAGTTCTCAAAATCTGAGTGAGTCACACATGAATCCAGAACTCAAATATCCCAAAGATCACTGCTGATTGACATTTTGATATAATTAAGAAGACAATTTCTCTTTTGAACAATCTTTTAAATGACCAAGAAAAAATCCAGATTTTTTCCTTCCAATTCCTCACTCCTTCATCATACACATGATACACCCACCTGGAGTGTCACATGATCCATCTACCTGTGATGTTACATGATCCATCTACCTGTGATGTCACATGATCCATCTACCTGGGGTGTTACATGATCCATCTACCTGAGGTGTTACATGATCCATCTACCTGGGATGTTACATGATCCATCTACCTGTGATGTCACATGATCCATCTACCTGGGGTGTTACATGATCCATCTACCTGAGGTGTTACATGATCCATCTACCTGGGATGTTACATGATCCATCTATCTGTGATGTTACATGATCCATCTACCTGTGATGTTACATGATCCATCTAACTGTGATGTTACATGATCCATCTACCTGTGATGTCACATGATCCATCTACCTGAGGTGTTACATGATCCATCTACCTGAGGTGTTACATGATCCATCTACCTGAGATGTTACATGATCCATCTACCTGTGATGTTACATGATCCATACCTGTGATGTTACATGATCCATCTACCTGTGATGTTACATGATCCATTTACCTGGGGTGTTACGTAATCTAATCACCAAGGATGTTACATGATCCAACCACCTAGGGTGTAACCTTTACCCTGCTATAACCTTTACCCTTTGTTACCTTTACTCTTGAACTTTGTAACTTTTACCCTGCTTCAATCATAACCCTGCAGTAACCTTTACCCCTTAACTCTGTGACCTTTACCCCTAAGGTCTGTAAACTTTATAAATTTTCTCTGCTGTAAACTTGACCCTCTATAAAGTTTACCCCTAAGTGCTATTACCTTTGATCTCAAACTGAGTTACCTTCATCCCAATGTAACCTTCACCTCACTGTAACCTTTACCCTCTGTAATCTTTACCCCTAAGACATGTAACCTTTACTCTGATGTAACTTTCACCCCAATGTCACCTTTATACTTCTGTATTCTTTATCCTGTAGTAACCTTTCCAATGTTACATTTTCCTGCGTAACTTTCAGCTATGATGACCTTTACCCTCTGTGACCTTTGTTCCACTGTAAACTTAACTGGGGTAACTTCTTCCTCTTGTTAGTGATGGGAAATCAGTTAAAATCAATAACTGATTATTGGTTAACTTGATTTCTTGATATAGTTAATAAACAAAATCGGCTGACTGTGTGTTCAATATTCATAAAAAAAAGATGTGTTTTGCGGCAATAGTATTTTCTTTTTTGTAATTTTAACCTAAAATACCTACTTACAGAGAATTTACATATTAACAATGATTATTATTGGCAATAAGCATCTTTAATATGTGCAATGTACAAATTTTGTTTTTGCTAAAATACAAGAAAATATTAGGTACTGATGGTCATTTATAAAAAGTTGAAATTGATCATCGAATTTGGACAAAGTGAAATGATAAGGTAATCAATAATATTTGATCACTGTCCCAACATTACCTGCTGTAGCCATCAGCTACTTTAACCTTTCACTGCAGTATTTTTCACCCACCATACTTTTTTTATGTGTTGCAACATTTAACAGATGTAGCCTTCACCTACGCAAGTGTGTGACCAGAATTAGCACACATAGTTTATAATTTCACACATATACCACAGAAACAATATAAATTTCCTGTCTTACTCACTGGGATTGCGTTCTGGCTCGGCGGGTCGGGATGGGACTTGGAATCAGGAAACCATGCCTTGGCGAACCTGCTAGAATTGCATTATTAACTGCTTGACCTTGTGGCATGTCCATGTTGCTATAATACAAACAAAATTAAAATACTCATGAATAATGTATAGTACACTGTGGATATTCCACAACAAGAAATATTAGCTCATTCCTGTGTGAAGCAATTTTGATCGTACAATGATACCATCTCGCCATCTGTAAGTTCTGCACTAGATGGAATTTCCTTTTGGTTTGATCAGTAGAGTAGTGGACGAGTATGTTACATCCAATAGTCGTGTCAGTATTCATCTTGATAACTGGAGGACTATTGAATTCTGAACTGATGTCTTATATTTCAACCCATTATAATAAAAGTGCCATCATAATATCATTGAGTGTAATGATTAACAAACCATTTCCAGTTGGTGGTTTGATTGGGCTAGGCGAGATTGCAAGGAACACGCAGGGCTCTCGATCTGCCAAATTTGGGGCCGAATCCAATGCAAAATAGTATCTTTTTTTTCCCAATTTAGACCCCAAGTTTTCCCAATTTTAAGGAAAACACCTCTATTTTTCCCCAATTCTAAGGGCCCTGGGCCCCAGTCCCCAAATGGGGTGTGAGAGCCCTGACACAGGTCAGTGAATTACATGGTAATAGATTGTAACAATGTTTGACACTTTACTGACAGCAAGTGTGGTACCAAATTGGTTAAATGGTGAACAACTATATATATATAACTACGGGTCACAAGTTTGATCATTACTCACTTTCTTATAGCAGTCAATACCTTGAAATATCAGTTCAAACATAACAATTTTTTGTTATTAACCTTCAATGTCACATGACTCTAAGGTCAATATATTTGTGATCATCCTTATTTTCAAAGAGCTAAATGGTGACTAATTATAAATACATTTAGGCTGTGATAAATATACCAATGTTCCATATCTCCCTCACGAATATGCCAATATGAAATGCTAAATGTAAGCAAAAAAATACAACAGCTGTTTGTGGCTTTGCATTTTCCATATCAATCTTACATGTCATCCATCATAACCCAAAATAGTTCTAACTCTGAATTTATCTCACCAATATCTAAACATGGGAACACACCCTCTTTTCTGCGTGGTTTTGTTTGGGTAGGATCACATAAACAAATGCCAAATTGGTACAAATACATTACACAGTAAGATTTCCATCAAGTGATAACGTTACTATTGTTAACTTTCTTACCCAATATGGAAATCAAATACGATAAGCAACAGATATAAGCGCCGGATGTAGCCTATGTAAACACGATAAAGGAAATCAAATATGGCGGCCTCGGCATGGGGAATAGAAGCTGGAATACAAGAGATAGTGAAGAAGAAACGTATTATGATATGTTTGAGTTCGGAAAAGTAAATTACCGATTAAAATCAAAGGAACATCTACACTCTCACTGTATAAGGTCACCTATTAGCAGCATACAGTTTGTTTATTATAAAAGATACATATCGTTTGGAGAGTATTGGTTTCTTCGATCTAGGTTATTTGTATGATTGCTAGAAAAGGCAAGGCTAAAACCAGAATTACCGTCAAAATGTAATTGAAATATTGTGTATTCTTAATAAAGAGGTTTTAAATCATACTACAGAAAGCAAGTATATCGAAAAACACATCATGTAAATAAAAACATTAGCCCGTATTCAGAATTACATAATTGATTTCTAGAGCAGGACGAAAATACACTATTCATATGATCTCGTATGTCGTCGTACCCGGAAAATTATTTCAAGCGCCTAATTAACGGGACAGTATAATTCACAAACGGGGAGAAAACGTGCAATGTCTGCCGCTATAACACAGCAGTGTTTACAATTGTTTGACGACGATTTGGTTGACGGTAATGTTTGATGATAATTCCGTTGACGATAAAATTTATGATTTTTCCCACGTCAATCACGATTTTAGTCTTTCTGGCAACTGTTCTAGACTAAAGTTGTTTATTTATGAAACAGGAACGGACCTTCTGGCCCAATTTAGCTTTATGACGAAGCTTGTACGGCATGGATCTTTCACTTTAACCACATCAGAAATGTGAATTTGACAGTAACATGCTAATGATATTTTGATTTATAATACCTTGAAATGCATTGCCATTATAATTCAACATAGTTCTAATGAATGTCCACACATCCCCTCCATTTTTTACTGGCAGAACAAAATATAAAAGTCGATATAAGTTGGGCACCGGCCCTTGAAGGAATTTCTTCTCTGTATCTAAGTGCTGAAGTGTGTGTATGATGAAAGGTAAAGTTCTTGTCTTGTCAAGGGGCAGAGAGTTTGATTAATCTTAGCTCAATGTGTGTTATAACAGTCACAGTCACTCTAGCAATCTAAAGACATTTAAAATAAACACGGAAATTTTTATCTCAATATCCTTGAAAAATTATCTATTTAACAGGTTATACGTCTACTTTCGGCCTTTCAGTGAACAAGTTCCTTAAAAAGTTAAACTTTTACATACACGTTCAGCCTCTCAGTGGACAAGCTCCTTAAAAAGTTGTTAAATGTTCACTTATTACAGGCCCAGGTTGAATTGACAATAGTTGGTTTGAATATTGCTTAGGTGATGGGACCAGTACATCAAGATCCCGAGTGGAATGTAAGGGTTCAAAGACAAATAGTAAGAAAGGTGTCCAGAAGAGGCGTCAGCTGTTAAAAAAACAGCAAAAGAGAAGACAAGAAGAAAATTTAATCAAGAAAAATAAAATATTTGTAAAATCAACAATAGGTTTGTAGTATTTACCGGGATGATTTTTTTATTTTTCTCCATTCTTATTACATTATTGTTTTATTTTGTTGATGTAGAATTTTCAAAACATATAAATAAAGTGCTATCAGTTGTATTATGATCATTGTCAGATTGCGTGTGTTAAGGTACATCTTATACCACAAGCAACTCATGTATGACAGCCATTTCTTTAGGGATTACTTAATTTGTAAGTCTCACAATGTAGCAACAATTGTTATTTTGAAGGCTGAAAGGTACCTTGGTATATATGATCCAAAAAACAAAATTATCAATATTTTCTCTTAACTGAAGCTCACTTTACTCTTGTGGATGTGGTCCAACAAAACTGTATACCAATAAGAGTTGATAGTAATTTTGTCCAACAAGGAACTGTTAGTAGATAACAAAGAAAATAAGAAAATTACATTATTTTTTTTTATCTTTTTAGAGGAATTCAAGCAACAGCAAGCTGAGGACTTAACAAATGAAAGTTTGAAAAGGATCCAAGAAATGTCTCGTGTTTGTAAAACATCATCAAAAGTCACACATACAGTATGTATCCATTTAAATGTCTCTTCTGTTTATTATCAGACTACTCTTCATTCATGTACATTTTATCTGGCTTTATTATAAAGTATTATTAATTTTAATTGCAAAATCTTATGTAAAATTATCTGCACTTTTTGTTTGGTCTAATTGCTTGTGGCATTTAATCATGATTACTGTCGTGTATAACATTTTTTGATGTAAAAAAAGTGCATAACAAAACCATGAATCGTTCACTCACCAAGTCTAATTTTAACAACCATGTAATAGGAAACATTCTTATTATTGTTTAGCCTTAAACATGTCCCTAGAAAACAGGATGAATTCATCTACACAGAACAGGGAGTGTGTTGGTAACCTAAGTAAAGTACATGTATTTGTACATTTCCTACTATACTGACAGAGTGGAAGTTCTCTGTAGGTCGTGTGATCCAGGATTATTAATTCTTTGTTGGTCATGTGATCTTAGATTATTGATTTTCAGTAGACCATGTGATAAATGATTGTTAATACTCAGTAGGACATATGATCCAGGATTATTCAAGCTCTGTAGGTCATGTGATCCAGGTTTATTAATTCTTTGTAGGTGATGTGGTCGGAGATTAATTCTCTGTAGGTCATGTGGTCTAGGATTATTAATTCTCTGTAGGTCATGTGATCTAGGATGATTGATTCTCTGTAGGTCATGTGATAAAGGATTATTAATTCTCTGTAGGTCATGTGATCCAGGTTTATTAATTCTTTGTAGGTCATGTGATCTAGGATGATTGATTCTCTGTAGGTCATGTGATAAAGGATTATTAATTCTCTGTAGGTCATGTGATCCAGGTTTATTTATTCTTTGTAGGTCATGTGGTATGAGATTAATTCTCTGTAGGTCATGTGGTCTAGGATTAATTCTTTGTAGGTCATGTGATCTAGGTTTATTAATTCTCTGTAGGTCATGTGGTCTGGGATTAATTCTCTGTAGGTCATGTGATCTAGGATGATTGATTCTCTGTAGGTCATGTGATAAAGGATTATTAATTCTCTGTAGGTCATGTGATCCAGGATTATTAATTCTTTGTTGGTCATGTGATCTTAGATTATTGATTTTCAGTAGACCATGTGATAAATGATTGTTAATACTCTGTAGGTCATATGATCCAGGATTATTCAAGCTCTGTAGGTCATGTGATCCAGGTTTATTAATTCTTTGTAGGTCATGTGGTATGAGATTAATTCTCTGTAGGTCATGTGGTCTAGGATTAATTCTCTGTAGGTCATGTGATCTAAGATTATTGATTCTCTGTAGGTCATGTGATCTAGGTATATTAATTCTTTGTAGGTCATGTGGTATGAGATTAATTCTCTGTAAGTCATGTGGTCTAGGATTAATTCTCTGTAGGTCATGTGATCTAAGATTATTGATTCTCTGTAGGTCATGTGATCTAGGTATATTAATTCTCTGTAGGTCATGTGATCCAGGATTATTCATTCTTTGTAGGTCATGTGGTCTAGGATTATTAATTCTCTGCAGGTCATGTGATCTGATCCAGGTTTATTGATTTGTAATGGACAAAATATAACGACAGTGAAGAAATCTGTGTATTACCAGCCTGTGTCTTTACTTACAGATTGTTCAGCATAACAACGGAAAATTGGCCAAGAATATCCCAACACCAGTGACTCAACAAGAATCTAATACAGTGTTTACAGATAGAGACTTTGACAAATTTGAACAAGAATATGATTTTTTCTCTTGAAATTAAAAATCTTTGTCTGAAAAATTCTCTTTTGTGGCTTGTGTGAAGATATTACAAAATGTAGAGGCCTAAATACATACAATCATATCAGAAGAGGCAAGATGAACATTTGTCACCAATAATAGGACACTGCTAGGTGACATAAATAACAAGAGGCACAATAAGCCTGCATTACTTACCTGGTATTCAATACTTTTCACAAATACAAAGATATCCCATCATTGAAATTCAGTCATGATCATTGAGAAGTTGTTTGACTGTTTTAACAAATTCAACCCATGTGACCTTGAAAATGGATCAATAACCTTTTTCCTACAAACTTGTCGAGCCTCATGCATAGAATGTTTCAGCAAAATATCATGATTCTAAGCCATTTGGTCATTGTGAAGAACTTGTTAAAGGATTTCATTAAATTTGAGCCCGGTGACCTTGAATGTGGGTCAAGATCACTGCTTCATTCAAGGAGCCTTCCAGCCAAACATTATGATTCTAGGCCTTTGGGTTTACACAACACCTACCAGTTCACACCATCAAGAAGTAGTTGGCCTGTACAAAACAATAAACTCAGCTATTTGTATCACAGAAATTTTTATTTTTAATTCCATTTGTATGTGGTTATGAAATCATCCTCTCATAAATATATATGTAGATAGGGAACTTGTACCCATAGGTGTAGCACTGAAGTTCAAAACCTACGGAAAGTTCTGCAACTAGACCAAACAGAAGACTTTTCATACTCTTTGTGTATACATCACGACTCGTTTCTGGGACATCTTTTAAAAAAAAAAGTCTTAAAACTTGACAACGGAATTCCAAATGCAAATATATGTCATTTTAAATGCACTTCAAAGTCTTGAATTAGAATAATGTAGTTCCAGACTTCAACGTCACTTAGTGTAGCACTGTGGTATAGCAATTGTCACTTAGTGTAGCACTATGGGATAGCAGATATCTTGTGTCTGTATCCAAAATCTACAGGTTTGTATGCATATATGTATCTGACACCCAGAAAAGTATCAGTGTACCAGAACTTGTAAATAACTAATGACAATATGAGGAATTTGCAGCAATGGAATCTGTAAAAATACAAATCTTTAGTTCCACAACAGAACATCAACATATGTTATCTATGATTATCACCTCTGACAGGTCATTGCTAACACAAACAAACTTGTTGATTACAGATCTATGATGATCCCTCAGAGCAACAATGACTAACTCATAATGACTTCTTTCCTCGGAGTCTTCCCGCTACACTGAATAAGCACTTTCTATGGATTGTTAAATTTTGTTCTCTTTATGTAACTTCCATATCCGAGTGAGTATCACTTTTGATATAAATGTCTCATTTTGAGTACATTTGCACCATTGTTTAAGTATCCATTAATATCCTTGACCCTTGGTAGAACTTCCAGGTAATTCATCTTCATGCATTCCTGAACTCTGAAAGCACCACAAAACATATTTTCATTTCTCAATAAAAAAAAGATGCTGATTGAACACACAAATACTTTACATACATGGCTAATTCCCATTAACATAAGGCCACAAAACAAGTAAGCAGTGAAATATTACAAACGACTTGCACGCCATGTTCAACAAGCTTTTGCTTAACAATTTGGGTGGTGATTCTGTGATTGGCCTTAAGACTTTCTCCTTTTCTACATTTGTGGGTTCACTTCTATTTCTGAAATACTAACCTTTTGTATATATTGTGGGTTTACCTCTATTTCTGAAATATTTTACTTTTTGTACATATTGTGGGTTCACCTCTATTTCTGAAATACTTCACTTTTTGTACATATCGTGGGTTCACCTCTATTTCTGATATTCTTACCTTTTGTACATATTGTGGGTTCACCTCTATTTCTCGATCCATCTCCTTTAATTTCTCATCTAGTTGCATACATTTCTGCATCTAAAAATGAAGAAAACACTAATTTTCATCTTAGATATTCATTTGTCGACAAATATACTTTAGAAAACATTCCTAAATATACTGGTATACCTGTATTTATATCATAAATATTGGTATAGCAATACCTGTGTTTTTGCCTACAACAAATTTTGGTCCACAGATACTGGTACCCTGGGTTCATTAATTTGTAACTGTTACACATGTACTGGCCACCTACCTCTTTGTCTATCTGGGCTAACACAGCGGCACTCTTGTACTGTTCAGGGTTGTCATGGAAGCGAACCATGCCATCTTTTTGATTAATTGTAGCGTAGATTTCACCATCTTCAATCTAAAAATTAAATTGGTATACAATAGAATTTTATCATGCTTCTTCTGTTCAGTACAATTAAATTTATCTTTGGAATTGGGTAGGGTTCTTCCTCTGTTGATATCATTACTAAAAACTTAATGTAATTGATGGCGCTGACCAATGTGTAAATATATGTGACACTAGATAAGAGACTGTACTGACTTTGGGATATCTTTTACGTTGGGTAAATATTTTCAGTACTGTAAAACTATTTATTTTCATAGAAATTATAATTTTCATAGATTCCACAAGCTTTTTTTATTCTCTGATTTATCTGTAAGTGAACTACATTATCATTTTAGCTCTAGTGGATTTTGTGAGTACAATTTCAACTGCAAAATTTGAGCCCCACGAAAACATAGGATCTTACATTAGATAAAATATTCCTTCAAACATGTAAAAAAAAATTTCTTTGTAAGCGAATGAAAAACATCTAGCAATACTAGTCCAAGAGCAGCAAAAGAGTAACAATATTGAAAAGAAAAAAGGCCTTTATCAACTTGCTGAAGAAAATGATCATTTTTAGAATATCTGAAAGCATCTTGGACAAGAAACGGCACAATTTTCTCTATTTGAATCAAAAATTGACTAAAAATGAATGTCATTAGTGGTTAAAAACTGAAGTGCTCTTTTAGAAAAGAAGTTTTTCACTGAAAAAATATAATGGCTGAAAACCTAATGCCACAAAACAGTAACATTTCAGTCTCCTGTGTTAGCATGTCACAGGTATAATTAGAATAAGGTGTTGTAGCTTTAAAAAAATTGTATATGTACAGACAGAATGCTCACATACCATGTGTAAGACATATTTCTCAGCCTCCTTCGGTCCAGAAAGTTGAACTCTATTGGCCATGTCAGTTAACGATAAAGTTAAAAATGTCTGAAAATTAAAACAAACAGAGTAAGCTGTGATAACAAAACCATGAAAGAGCCAGACCCACTCCATTATAGATATTTTTTTTCATATTTTATTGACTGGAAATGTTGTTGTATACTAATAGATAATATATGAATAAAGACTTGTATAACGTTTCGAACTTGAAATTGAAAGGGTACCGGAGATATCGGTGCCGGAATAAGTCTCATTAATCAACACCAGGATATGAATGTTGATGAGGAAAGTCATGTGATACATTCAGACGCGGTCAGGACCAAAACAAAAATGGAGGAAGAGGCAAGTAGTACGTCCATGTGACATCGCTTGTAAAGAGATTTTACCGATAAATGCAATCAATACTCTATACACTGGAATGGAAATGGTATGGAAATCTTCTAATGTATGTATTGATCACATCTTTCAATGCTTAGATATTCTAAAGCGAATATTTGATGATAAGAGTATTTATGAATATGATTTTAGAGTGATACTACATGAGAGAACCAAACAGAGAGCGATACAGAGTATGAACCAGCCATTTTCCTTCTTTTCACCTCAGTGTCTGTCAAAACACGTTTTCTTCCCCCGCTTCCCTCACACGCTTTCTGCCATGTTGGAATATGGCAGATTTATTTACAGTTCTTTGCGCATGTGTCAGAGGGCAGTACTTCCCACGTAATTATGAATTAGCACCGAGTCGTTTCTAATTCTTTTTTAAAACCGTTTATTACATAAGATTGGTAGCGATTTACTTTAAAATTGCGGCATTACAGGGTTAGAACTTTTGCTACCCGAGAAAAATAGAAAATCATGCCTTTTTTTTTATATAAAATAATATTGGTCGAGGAGTGGGTCTAGCTCTTTAAACATGTATCAACTGTATCCTGCAATAGGCCAAGTAGCCAACATACTCTTACTCAGGGGGTCGGCTTATTACAGGACACTCAAATGACACTGCTTTGTAATTTTACTGAAAGACAACTGATATAGGTGGGCTAATTACCAGACATGGGCTTATTGCTAGATAAATACAGTAAATCTCATGGTCTGGTGTAAGTATAAGGCCATGTTAGAAACAAGCACTAGTTTTCATTTTTTTTTTCCATTTCCGAGGACAGATCACTGTTTGATATCAATGAAGGTTAGTCTTGATCCAGAGGTACCTACCTTGGTAAGTCGTTGAATATTTTTTTTGAACATTGATGTGATACACTGTTTAACCAGGCCCATGTTGTTGTCCTGTAAAACAATGAATGACAAATATAATGTAATAAACCAACTGCAATTCAGATACTGATAGTTCATCATTTACCATTCCATACAGCACAAGGAACTCTTCTTTTATCAGCAAAAGTGTCAATTTCTAGCTCAAACTGTGATAACAAGGACTTAATATGCACAAATGATTTCCAGAGGGCTGTTAATCAGGTGAGAGAGAAAAACATCAGGCGTTCTGGAATGCTAAGTATGTTCTGTTTCACTGACATCTCCTGACCAGTGAAGCCAGACCAAACTTGAGTATGAGTTAATTACTTACCCTTATAAAAACTTCCACATGTTTTGTTACAGTTGTGTGTAGATCTGCGGGATTGTTTGAAGCATAAATAGAAGCTAGGTCATGGTACGACTGACACAGGGGCTGTCAACGATAAAGACTGTCTTTGTTACACCTCCATTACAAAAGTATGACAAGCAAACAGAAATAATGATGAAAGCAATATCATTTGGAGAAAAAAAATGACCTTTGACCTATGATGAGGTTAGAAAAGGGCTATAAATTTTTATGAGAGTGTTACCGCCTAGAATCATAGTGAAGACAATAAAAAAAATAATTTAATACTGTAACATAAGGTTGTCTGACCATGCTAGAGATACAAAACAGCTACTAATTTGTCTCTTTATCACTAGTAAATTATTGGAAATTCCGAAATTTTATGTGTCAGCAAATATTCCAAGACAGAGTTAAAAACAGGCCTCTGATTAAAGTATATGGGTTCTAGTAATGACAGTGCAGATTACTTACTTTAATATACCTGGCAACAACTGGTGATGTGTATTTAGGAACATTGGGAACCTGAGGACCAAACAGTATGAGATATAAGCTCTCAAACACAACAACACATATAAACATTCAGTGATATTTTTACAGCAAGAATTTCTTAATGTCATTGTACTGGTGTAAAATTGTAACAATGTGGAGCTTGGAACACCAACTGATGTATCTTTTTAATTTTTTATCCGTCTTCACACGTATGGACTAAAACTTCTCTTTAGTGCATCATTCATAGTACAGATCGGGATCTTGGAACACAGCATGAACATCCCGAGGACGACCGATTCTCCACGTGACACTCTCGCTCAATGGAATCTGACCTCTGACCAATCAAAGACTACTTACTTTTCCATGTAAAATGAGAGCTGTGAGGATGTATTTTTTATAGGCTTCCAACATAATGTGGCTGACAGCCATGCTTGGAGTTGTGACCACCTAGGTAATAATAAAAAAGCATGAAATTTTACATGGTGTCGGTGATGAAACCACAAACAATTTTTACAATCATGTACATATTAGGAAGCATCAATATAAGAAAGACCTTGAGAAAAATCTGCAGCTTTTTAAAGTTATTTTATAATTGGAATTTCATTATTTTTGAGAGCAATTTATTTTCTCGATATTTTTATTTTTCAATGAGCTTTTAATACTTAGAACACACAGAACTGGTGATGTGAAACTTTGTTTTCACATTTCTGGGTTACCGCCCATCATTCATATTATCACCATTAAGCAAATCATACCTTTTTTCATGAATATGTGCAGAGCAACTGACCTCTGTACTATATCATACCTCATAATTCATGATTATAATCATCATTTTAGATCCTGTCCTATCAAGCTAAAATAGCATTTTTGTTGTTTAACATTCAGGGCACAAATCCCTGATACAGGCATTAAATATTTACTTTCTGGTAGACCAAACCATAATACAAAAACCATGTAAGTGACATGTAGTATATACACAATCTCAGGCCTTTAACTTACAAACAGGTACCATGACTTAGTAAAACCCATATCAAATTTTGATGAACCCAGGCATTACCAAACTAATCCAAGACAGAGACTAACTCCGTAACTTACAAACAGGAACCATGACTTCGTAAAACCCATATCAAATTTTGATGAACCCAGGCATTACCGAACTAATACAAGACAGAGACTAACTCCGTAACTTACAAACAGGAACCATGACTTAGTAAAACCCATATCAAATTTTGATGAACCCAGGCATTACCGAACTAATACAAGACAGAGACTAACTCCGTAACTTACAAACAGGAACCATGACTTAGTAAAACCCATATCAAATTTTGATGAACCTAGGCATTGCAGTGCTAATCTAAGACAGAGACTTGTTCTACAGATCCTTTTTCCCTCCAAAGAATTCAATGCTAATTTTTTAAAATGGTTTTTAATCATGATTTAAGGATATATAAACAATGCACTGAATGTCAAGGTCAATCCTCACACGATGAAAAAGTGTTGTTTGCTTGTAGGTGATTTGAGAGCTCCAGTCTATTCTTGAAACCTCTATTTAAAGCAAGATTATATTTCTGCAGGAGTCACATACCCACAATAATGATTACAATGCAAAGTGTTCACTCAACCTAATTAATGACCTCATATATATGTATATACACACACAATTTTATATATCATACAACTGTAAAATGCCCAGTTTATGTTCTGATCCTGTGATCAGAATTTCTTTCATAAAGCTCTTCGCTGTAGTGCTCGTACTTACAATTTCATACATATAGAGTGCTCGGTCGTAGTTTTTAAGGGCCGTGTAGATCATTCCACCATAGTAATAATAAAGTAGGAAATCCTTAGCATCATAATGTCCTCCCTGTAATTACAAACAAAATCTCACATTATACATCACAGAAAAATACGGGATAAAATCTTATACATCACAGAAAAATACGGGACAAAATCTTATACATCACAGAAAAATACGGGACAAAATCTTACACATCACAGAAAAATACGGGATAAAATCTTACACATCACAGAAAAATACGGGACAAAATCTTGTACATCACAGAAAAATACGGGATAAAATCTTGTACATCACAGAAAAATACGGGATAAAATCTTGTACATCACAGAAAAATACAGTACAAAATCTTGTACAAAATCACATCACAGAATAATACAGTACAAAATCTTGTACATCACAGAAAAATACAGTACAAAATCTTGTACATCACAGAATGATACAGCACAAAATCTTGTACATCACAGAAAAATACGGGACAAAATCTTGTACATCACAGAAAAATACGGGACAAAATCTTGTACATCACAGAAAAATACAGTACAAAATCTTGTACATCACAGAAAAATACAGTACAAAATCTTGTACATCACAGAATGATACAGCACAAAATCTTGTACATCACAGAGAAATACAGTACAAAATCTTGTACATCACAGAAAAATACAGCACAAAATCTTGTACATCACAGAAAAATACAGTACAAAATCTTATACATCACAGAAAAATACGGGACAAAATCTTGTACATCACAGAAAAATACGGGACAAAATCTTGTACATCACAGAAAAATACGGGACAAAATCTTGTACATCACAGAAAAATACAGTACAAAATCTTGTACATCACAGAATGATACAGTACAAAATCTTGTACATCACAGAATAATACAGTACAAAATCTTGTACATCACAGAAAAATACAGTACAAAATCTTGTACATCACAGAAAAATACAGTACAAAATCTTGTACATCACAGAATGATACAGCACAAAATCTTGTACATCACAGAAAAATACAGTACAAAATCTTGTACATCACAGAAAAATACGGGACAAAATCTTGTACATCACAGAAAAATACGGGACAAAATCTTGTACATCACAGAAAAATATGGGACAAAATCTTGTACATCACAGAAAAATACAGTACAAAATCTTGTACATCACAGAATGATACAGTACAAAACCTTATACATCACAGAATAATACAGTCCAAAATCTTGTACATCACAGAAAAATACAGGACAAAATATTGTACATCACATAAAAATACGGGACAAAATCTTGTACATCACAGAAAAATACGGGACAAAATCTTGTACATCACATAAAAATACGGGACAAAATCTTGTACATCACATAAAAATACGGGACAAAATCTTGTACATCACATAAAAATACGGGACAAAATCTTGTACATCACAGAAAAATACAGTACAAAATCTTGTACATCACAGAATAATACAGTACAAAATCTTGTACATCACAGAAAAATACGGGACAAAATCTTGTACATCACAGAAAAATACGGGACAAAATCTTGTACATCACAGAAAAATACGGGACAAAATCTTGTACATCACAGAATAATACAGTACAAAATCTTGTACATCACAGAATGATACAGTACAAAATCTTGTACATCACAGAATGATACAGTACAAAACCTTATACATCACAGAATAATACAGTCCAAAATCTTGTACATCACAGAAAAATACGGGACAAAATCTTGTACATCACAGAATAACATAGAATAAAATTTCACATTATACATCACAGAATCTTGTTAAATATGAAAAAAATAGAGATTATAGACAGATGAAGCACAGATATTGAGTATAATGAAACATACATGTAAATCATTTCATCATATTCAATGCTGTAGTATTTGAGAAGAAATCTCCAGTAGCTAATGCGTTTTGCCATTCCTTATCAACTAACATTATGCAGAAAGTGATGTGTACAACACCTACCTCTTTACTGATGTCTGTGATGTCGACATCCAGGAATTGTAACGCTGGTTTCATATTCTTAGACAGAAGACAGAGCTGTAATATAAAGTCAGGAATACATGTATAATTGTAACCTTGTTACTCCGGACATCTTTGTTCCTGGGTCAGGATCTGGATTGCATGTTTTAAGGACTGCTGCTTTTGGTCAAACAACCCAGTCAAAATGGAATTTTGTCCCTCAAGCATGCCATTAATACATTACAGATTATCATTTCTGGACTATCAAATGTCAAATTTTTTGTACATTCTAATTCAATTTTTTAATTTTTTTTTCAAATTAAGAGCTATTCATAAATAAAAAACTGCTAAAAAGTCTTTATTTATTTATCTTTTATTTATTTATCAGTTGTTTTACATCCTAATAACAGCCAGAATCATTTAAGGATGTGCTTGGTTTGGTGGTGGAGGAAAGTCGAAGATCTGAGAGAAAAAACAGTGATCTATGGGAAGTTCCTGGCAACTGCCCCATGTAGGTCTTAAACCTGCAACCCAGAGCTGGAGGGCTACTGACAAAGACAGCCTGATGCTTTAATTACTTGTCCATCATGGCCCGAAATAAAATAAAATTTGTTATCATCTTTGTACATCATAAGTCAAGGACAAGATGATTATTTTTTAGACTTCTAAGTGTGATATCTAGTATTTATTTTACTTAGAGTGACCATATGTGAAATTAAATACACCATGTTTTATATGCTATATGCATTTTGACAGCTGAAACCAGTATAGATCAGCATGTGTTTTGACAGTTGACACCAGTATAGATCGGTATGTGTTTTGACAGTTGACACAAGTATAGATCAGCATGTGTATTGACAGTTGACAACAGTACAGATCAGTATGTGTTTTGACAGTTGAAACCAGTAAAGATAAGCATGTGTTTTGACAGTTGACACCAGTATAGATCAGTATGTGTTTTGACAGTTGACACCAGTATAGATCAGTATGTGTTTTGACAATTGACACCAGTGTAGATCAGTATGTGTTTTGACAGTAGACACCAGTATAGATCAGCATGTGTTTTGACAGTTGACTTCAGTATAGATCAGCATGTGTTTTGACAGCTGACACCTGTATAGATCAGTATGTGTTTTGACAGTTGACACCAGTATAGATCAGTATGTGTTTTGACAGTTGACACCAGTATAGATCAGTATGTGTTTTGACAGTTGACACCAGTATAGATCAGTATGTGTTTTGACAGTTGACACCAGTATAGATCAGCATGTGCTTTGACAGTTGACACCAGTACAGATCAGTATGTGTTTTGACAGTTGAAACCAGTAAAGATAAGCATGTGTCTTGACAGTTGACACCAGTATAGATCAGTATGTGTTTTAACAGTTGACACCAGTATAGATCAGCAAGTGTTTTGACAGTTGACACCAGTATAGAACAGCATTTGTTTTGACAGTTGACACCAGTATAGATCAGTAAGTGTTTTGACAGTTGACACCAGTACAGATCAGTATGTGTTTTGACAGTTGAAACCAGTAAAGATAAGCATGTATTTTGACAGTTGAAACCAGTATAGATCAGTATGTGTTTTGACAGTTGACACCAGTATAGATCAGTATGTGTTTAGACAGTTGACTCCAGTATAGATCAGCATGTGTTTTGACAGTTGACACCAGTATAGATCAGTATGTGTTTTGACAGCTGACACCTGTATAGATCAGTATGTGTTTTGACAGTTGACACCAGTATAGATCAGTATGTGTTTTGACAGTTGACACCAGTATAGATCAGCAAGTGTTTTGACAGTTGACACCAGTATAGATCATTATGTGTACATGGTACCCCTCACCAATATATGCTTGTTTTGGGTAGGATAGATGTTTTATTGGAATAGTGTGAAGTACAAGTTTATCTATCTGTTTCCCTAATTCTCATCGGTCAATAATGAAAATGTATAGAGGTGTGCTTACTTACCTGACACAAGTCGGCGTGTATAGAGGTGTGCTTACTTACCTGACACAAGTTAGCATGTATAGAGGTGTGCTTGCTTACCTGACACAAGTCGGCGTGTATAGAGGTTAGCTGAGACTCAAATAGTTGTATTTTGTTGATGGACTTTGTCAGGATACTGATGCCTCTCATTGGCTGTTTTTGTTCCACAAGATTAACCGTCAGCTTATGACACAAATCTGAATCTGAAATATAAAATATCAATGAAAACACAACAGTTGACTTGTCCGTGGATTTACTGAAAGTCCTTCGAGTCTTATGTAACGTGAATTTACTTTTTTTCTTTTCTTATTTCAGCATTTGCACATATCCAATGATAATACCAAAGAAGTTAGGATTATATTTTCCCAAAATTTCATTTTGTAATATCAACCACTGTACAATTTGGACAATTTCTAATTTTGATTTGCAAAATTTCTTTTGAATCACTGCAGTGGTTTCAAGATGTCAGAAATATAAAAATGTTAACCGGTAAAAAAATATTTTTCAATAACCAGTCAATTAAACCTTTGGGATTTCAAATTAAATAATGTTATTTTTTCCCCTGAATTCATACAGGCACAAGCAGCTATAAATTTTAGGTAAAAAAAAATACAAAACAAAACATATTGCTACAAGGATCCAGTAAAACAATCTAGGCCATTATCATTGTGTTTCCATAGGGACAATGGTACATTTAGGACAAGATCTAAAACTACAAACACTTTCATCTGTTTAGTTACATATATAAAAACTATTATAGAACAATCACAAGAATATCTTATCCCTCAACATCTCTCACTCATTAGTCAATTCCGATCAATGTATTTTTTGCTTCGGAATCATAAGTATATTCTAATTTGTTCAAATCTCATTAACTTCCTCTGAAATGCCATTCCAATTAGTGATGGGAAATTACCCGGTAGTTCAAATTCTTAATTGATCATCGCTGACTGAGTGTTTAATGAATATTCATAGGAAGTTAATACATTCTTCCTTAAGGTAATATTTTCTTATTTTGTAACTTTAAGCTAAAATACCTTATTTACCTAGAATTTGCATAAGAATAAATATCATTGGCAATCAGAATCTTTATTATGCATATTATGAATTTTGTTCTTGCTAAAACGCAAGCAAATATCAAGGTACAAAATACTGATCATGAAAAATCACTATCGATCATTGCATCAGATGGAGTTACACTATTATAAAATCAATCATATTTTATCATCATCCCCTCACTAATTCCAATGAGCTCAGATATTATAATTTACTTTTATTTCATTGGTTAAAATCTTCATCATGTACTTCGTACTTGTTAATTTGACTGTGATTTAGGTTTTATTTTATTTCCATTTCATTTGTTTTCTCTTGCTTTATATCAGAACTTACAACTGTCTGTAGCGTATCGTACATGTTCTCCATTACAACTGTTGATGAATTCCTGAGTTTGTACAAACAACGTCTCAAAATCAGGAATGTTCGGCATGTTGTACTTCACACATCTGGAAAAAAAACCACAATCATTTCATCATGTTTTAAGGAGAAAAATCTAAAAATGATATGAAGATATTTGTTTACCCATGTAATTTAAACAATGCAATTTTTTCACATACTACAAGCATACATATTTTGTACCGAAAGTATTTTACTTAAACGTGATTGCAATAGCTGTAGTTTCTATATGTTGTCTATTTATCATTGTGGTAATTTGCCAAAATGTGATGATGCATTAAAATTTCACTGCTTCAAATTAAGTACATCTAAATACAGTAAAATGCAGCATTGAATTTATCAAACATACTGTCATATACAGCGACAAAAAGGGGGAAAAAGATATTTCAAAGATCTTGTTTCAAATTTTGTATATAAACAACTACACAATGTCAGTACTTATACATAAACCCTACCAACCCAAAATGAAACTTACACAAAACTACAAAACATATCAAATTAATATTAAACACATAAAATTTTCAAAATCTAATATTAACATACAAATTTAATATCATGTTTATTTCAAATCTTAAACAAACATACAGGATTCCCAGAATTCCAAGGGAGTGTTGTTGGATGTCCAGTGTAGCTAACACGTTGTCTAGGTGACTGGCATTCTTGGCTAATGTATCAGCACTCTTACCAATAAACTCACATAACTGGGCAAAGTTACCTACAACAAAATAAATGTTTTATCATATGTGTGTACCAAAGCCATTTCAGACTTCCTGATGAGCTTAATACTTCATGAAACAGACAGGAGCATTTTAAGGCTGGGTCTCCGTGAAGTACATGTGACAGGTGACTACCTCACTGAACAAAATATGGGAAGCCTGCCGCATGTTCTGCTGACAATGTAATTATATTTGTATGTTGGTTGTAACAGGCTTTTCGTCTCCATGCATTGACTCCCTCTGTTTTAGGAGTCGTCTCACCAACGAATGTCGGTGTCCCGGAGGCGTGGCGTAACTGTATACCATGTAACACACATAAGTATACGCATACGATTTCTTAAGGGGACTGAAACTGATGCGCTGAGGATTTAAAACCAAAAATATCACGAGAAGAATCTAATAGTGAACATCTTCATATTACAATGTAATACATGCGGTTCAGAACAGCCTTGTTCTACATTAATTAATACCATAACGAAGCTTTCCAAATTCGAATGATCCGAGTTATCTTTTAAACGTATTTACCCTGTGATGATAAGTTCTGGACGGTGTTCACGTAATTTTCCAGTGCACCGGCCATTGCTGATGATATCGCTCCAGTAGTTGGAAATCAAAATGACTGCAGTAGATCGGTCTACCTAAAAAGCGCCAACAAGTAACATCAAGCGACAACATACGTCGTAAAGCGTCTTCACAAAATATCTTTAAAGATATTCAGTTAAGTTGATGACATCAAAAGGCTTATCATGATATGACCTAATGACTTACCCGAAACAACACACAAAAGCAGAAAAAAATCCACGTTGTTTGACTATAGTATAAAGTGTGCGCTTTGTGAAATTAAGGTTCATGACATAGTTTAGTAAGGGAGATAATCGATCAATTTCACATGGTATATCATGGTCGCATTTCCAACATTTTGATTTCGCTAACTTCATTACAATATATATATGTAAAAGATATATCACATATATAAAGATATAGACTATCTATATACATAGTATAGACGCTTTAAAGTGCTTGTTGTCTCTTGTTGTCCGTTGTTGTCGCGTTTCGACAGACCTCTGTAAACAAAGGGTACGCTCATGATCAAAGTGAAAGTAAACAGCTGGCTGAATATTCGTACGCTCGTGTCACGCTCCTATAGTCCAAGGTAAGTTATACTAATGCTCTATCGGCCTTATACCCCGTGAGTCTTTTATTCGAATGTGATGTTTAACAATGGCAGAACGGATCTCAGTTTCCCTACATATGATGAGGTTTACTTGAGACTGGATGCAAGGTATATAAGACTCTCTCGCCCCAGCAGCTCTTTGTTTACTTATATATAGAGTTACTTAGAGAAGATTTCTGGTACAGGTCCTAGCGGTCATCTTTATCAGATTCAAGATCTATTCCCCGATGTCTTTTGTTATTGTCTCTTTCTAATATCATGTACACGGACAGATTTCAAATTGAAACAATTTGAAACTTCATTTTTTACGTTTACTGTGCAGCTTAATAAATATGCCTCTATCTGGTAGACAGGCTCTATTGGCGCAGTGATTAGTAGAGTCATGAACTAGGTATATCAAGTTAAAAACCAGGGCCTGATCCAGTCAGAGCACTCAGAAAAAAAATATCTTGGGTAATGGAAAAGGGGCTGATAATCTCTTTCACCCAGCAGACTGGGGCTGAGTTGGTAGAATTATCACACTGAAGACGGGGATCAATCTAGGGTTATTTTACTACCAGTATTGGGTAGTTTACCCTGGCAGCTAAAATTCCCTTCTTACAGAATGTTTCCTTGGAATCTTACAATAGCCCTTGATTGTTCATAAATCACAGTTTTACTCTTTGAAATTCCTCTATTTCAAAAGAAATTATATTTCGATCTTTTAGTTGTATTGTTTTTGAATAGAATCTTACATTATTCCAAAGTTGTTTGAACAGTCAACCACAATTTGCTGAAAAAAATTTAATCGTTTTGTAGCCCTTTGGAACACAGACTGTTTTCCCCTAGTCACATAAAGGATACCTTCACCTATATCCTAGGTTGATCCCTGGGAGACAAGGGTTTGATTTCTGTTGTGACACTTGACAGGAACAATTTAAGAAATATTAAGAAAAACAGAGGAGTTGGTTTTTGATGTGGCTTGTAAATTGTATAAAACAATCTGTCATTCAGTTGACAGTGCATGTTTCTTTGGCTCAGATTGTGTGGGATTTTTACACTTGAGATCTAGGTCTGATTCCTTAAAGGAGTTTGGCATAGAAGATTTAGGAAATTTCAAAACGGTTGACAGATGACCAGCTCAGTCTTCTTTGCTTTATCTTACTGAAACAAAACAAAACTACTTTAGGTCAGATTATGTGATAAAAATAGATTATAACAAATTACAATCAGACATGATGTCAAAGGTTACTTGTAACATCACATAACAAACCTTTGGGTCCCTGATAATGTTATCAACTTCAAATTAAGCTTTAAAATGCCCAGAAAATCCAAAACATATATATATATTAATGCAAATAGTTTGTAAGGCACACTCTCTGTTGACAAAGAATTCTGTAAATGAAATGTTCTCTTTTGTCAGGATGCATTCATTCTATTGTACATCTTAAAAATTTGCAATGTTAGTTTGATGGCTGAAGTTCAGTGAATATATTTACTTAAGAATTTTGGAAATGTTCTTATCACTTACCTGCACAAACAGCGGAGCAACCATTTGTATCTAGCTAACATTACCCAGATAACTTAGATGGTACAGTATCAACAAGCAAAAATTTCTAAGCATCAAGATATTTTTTATCCAGTCCACCCTCCCAATTTTCTCCCCAAATTACCAGGTTTTTTTTTTCTACTTTCTTGTAATTCTCATGTGTAGTTAAGAGTATTATGAAGAATGAGTTTGAGAAGTATGGCGATAATTAGCTATAAAACATAGATATTCTCACCTGTAAACAAGATAGGGAAAATTCATAAGAATTGTAAACATTACATAATTAATTATGTATTATTTTATGTAATTTTTAAAATTCGTACTAATTACCACGGTTCAATTCATCTAGACTTAAAAGCAGTATTTTTTATTAATCTCTATATGGTCATACTCAATCATTTTTATACCTTATGCACAAACATATTATTTCAGGAAATCTCTTCGATGTTATTTAAAGACATAGGTTATGCTTTGTATACATGTGTTATTTGTGTGAAGTAAAAAAGGAAAATACACATTTTCCTTTCAAGTGCCCCGACCAGAAATCAAACCTGGGTGTGTGGCATAATAATTGTTTGTCTGCACCAACTGAGCCAAAGAAGCATGTTCTGTCAGCTGAGTAACAAAGACCATATTTAAGACTATCTACAAGCCACATCCACTCACTCCTTCTAAATTTGTATGATATGTAGTTTCAATATGACAATACTGAAGTGTTATCTGTACTGATAAGGTATCTTGCTGATCAGTTTCACACTGAGAAACCTTTCACATTAAGAAGAAGACCTAGACAATATTAAGTAATCAATACAATACGTATCTGTCTCATGATGATTCTCCCTGTCGACAAGCTGTGTTCATCACATATTGGTGAGTATTTCTTTATCATGTCCAAGTGGAGTGGAGATATGTTATCATGTGACAACAGTAGACAGACAACACATGTACACACAAACAGTAGACAACACATGTATACACCAACAATAGACAACACATGTATACAACAACAATAGACAACACATGTATGCACCAACAATAGACAACACATGTACACCAACAATAGACAGACAACACATGTACACATCAACAATAGACAGACAACACATGTATACACCAACAATAGACAACACATGTATACACCAACAATAGACAACACATGTATACACCAACAATAGACAACACATGTATACACTAACAATACACAGACAACACATGTATACACCAACAATAGACAACACATGTATACACCAACAATAGACATCACATGTACACAAACAATACACAGACAACACATGTATACACCAACAATAGTATACACCAACACATCACATGTACACAAACAATACACAGACAACACATGTACACCAACAATAGACAACACATGTATACACCAACAATAGACAACACATGTATACAACAACAATAGACAACACATGTATGCACCAACAATAGACAACACATGTACACCAACAATAGACAGACAACACATGTACACACCAACAATGTACACACCAACAATAGACAACACATGTATACACCAATAAAAGACAACACATGTATACATCAACAATAGACAACACATGTATACACTAACAATAGACAACACATGTATACACCAACAATAGACAACACATGTATACACCAACAATAGACATCACATGTACACAAACAATACACAGACAACACATGTACACCAACAATACACAGACAACACATGTATACACCAACAATACACAGACAACACATGTACCCCAACAATACACAGACAACACACGTACGCCAACAATACACAGACAACACATGTACACCAACAATACACAGACAACACATGTACACCAACAATACACAGACAACACATGTACACCAACAATACACAGACAACACATGTACACCAACAATACACAGGCAACACATGTATTCACCAACAATAGACAACACATGTACAACAATACACAGACAACACATGTACACAAACAATAGACAACACATGTATACACCAACAATAGACAACACATGTATACATCAACAATAGACAACACATGTATACACCAACAATAGACAACACATGTATACACCAACAATAGACAACACATGTATACACCAACAATACACAGACAACACATGTACACATCAACAATAGACAACACATGTACACACCAACAATAGACAACACATGTATACACTAACAATAGACAACACACATGTACACACCAACAATAGACAACACATGTACACACCAACAATAGACAACACATGTATACACCAACAATAGACATCACATGTACACAAACAATACACAGACAACAAATGTACACCAACAATACACAGACAACACATGTATACACCAGTGGAGTGGAGATATGTTATCATGTGACAACAGTAGACAGACAACACACGTACACACACAGTAGACAACACATGTATACACCAACAATAGACAACACATGTATACAACAACAATAGACAACACATGTATGCACCAACAATAGACAACACATGTACACCAACAATAGACAGACAACACATGTACACATCAACAATAGACAGACAACACATGTATACACCAACAATAGACAACACATGTATACACCAACAATAGACAACACATGTATACACCAACAATAGACAACACATGTATACACCAACAATAGACAACACATGTATACACCAACAATACACAGACAACACATGTACACACCAACAATAGACAACACATGTACACCAACAATACACAGACAACACATGTATACACTAACAATAGACAACACATGTAAACACCAACAATAGACAACACATGTATACACCAACAATAGACATCACATGTACACAAACAATACACAGACAACACATGTACACCAACAATAGACAACACATGTATACACCAAGAATAGACAACACATGTATACAACAACAATAGACAACACATGTATGCACCAACAATAGACAACACATGTACACCAACAATAGACAGACAACACATGTACACACCAACAATAGACAACACATGTATACACCAACAATAGACAACACATGTATACAACAACAAAAGACAACACATGTATTCACCAACAATAGACAACACATGTACACCAACAATAGACAGACAACACATGTACACACCAACAATAGACAACACATGTATACATCAACAATAGACAACACATGTATACACAACAATAATACACACCAAAACAATAAAACACACCAAAACAATAAAACACATCAACAATAAAACACACCAACAATAGAACACACCAACAATAAAACACACCAAAACAATAAAACACACCAAAACACACCAACAATAATACACACCAAAACAATAACACACACCAAAACAATAAAATACACCAACAATAAAACACACCAACAAAACAAGTAAACACAACAAAACAATAAAACACACCAAAACACACCAAAACAATAAAACACACCAACAATAAAACACACCAACAATAATACACACCAAAACAATAAAACACAACAAAACAGGTAAACACACCAACAATAAAACACACCAAAACAATAAAACACACCAAAACACACCAACAATAATACACACCAAAAAAATAAAACACACCAACAATAGAACACAACAAAACAAGTAAACACACCAAAACAATAAAACACACCAAAACACACCAACAATAAAACACACCAACAATAAAACACACCAACAATAAAACACACCAACAATAATACACACCAAAACAATAAAACACACCAAAACAATAAAACACACAAAAACAATAAAACACACAAAAAAAAAAAAACACAAAAAAAATAAAACACACCAAAAATAAAACACACCAACAATAAAACACACCAACAATAAAACACACCAACAATAAAACACATCAACAATAAAACACACCAAAACAATAAAACACACCAAAACAATAAAACACACCAAAAATAAAACACACCAAAACAATAAAACACACCAAAACAATAAAACACACCAACAATAAAACACACCAACAATAAAACACACCAAAACAATAAAACACACCAAAAATAAAACACACCAACAATAAAACACACCAAAAATAAAACACACCAACAATAAAACACACCAACAATAATACACACCAACAATAAAACACACCAAAACAATAAAACACACCAACAATAAAACACACCAAAAATAATACACACCAAAACAATAAAACACACCAACAATAAAACACACCAACAATAAAACACACCAAAACAATAAAACACACCAAAACAATAAAACACACCAACAATAAAACACACCAACAATAAAACACACCAACAATAAAACACACCAAAACAATAAAACACACCAACAATAAAACACACCAAAACAATAAAACACACCAAAACACACCAACAATAAAACACACCAACAATAAAACACACCAACAATAAAACACACCAAAACAATAAAACACACCAAAACAATAAAACACACCAAAAATAAAACACACCAACAATAAAACACACCAACAATAAAACACACCAAAACAATAAAACACACCAAAAATAAAACACACCAACAATAAAACAAGTAAACACACCAAAACAATAAAACACACCAAAACACACCAACAATAAAACACACCAACAATAAAACACACCAACAATAAAACACACCAAAACAATAAAACACATCAACAATAAAACACACCAACAATAAAACATACCAACAATAATACACACCAAAACAATAAAACACACCAAAACAATAAAACACACCAACAATAAAACACACCAACAATAAAACACACCAAAACAATAAAACACACCAAAACAATAAAACACACCAACAATAAAACACACCAACAATAAAACACACCAAAACAATAAAACACACCAAAACAATAAAACACACCAACAATAAAACACACCAAAACAATAAAACACACCAAAACAATAAAACACACCAACAATAAAACACATAAAACACACCAACAATAAAACACACCAAAACAATAAAACACACCAAAACAATAAAACACACCAACAATAAAACACACCAACAATAAAACACACCAACAATAAAACACACCAACAATAAAACACACCAAAACAATAAAACACACCAAAACACACCAACAATAATACACACCAAAAAAATAAAACACACCAACAATAGAACACAACAAAACAAGTAAACACACCAAAACAATAAAACACACCAAAACACACCAACTTCCAGGGTGCTGATGTGGAGTTTCCCCAGGGCCTGATGTGGAGTTATCCCAGGGCCTGATGTAAAGCTTCCTCAGAGCCTGATGTAAAGCTTCCCCAGGGCCTGATGTAAAGCTTCCTCAGAGCCTGATGTAAAGCTTCCCCAGGGCCTGATGTAAAGCTTCCCCAGGGCCTGATGTAAAGCTTCCTCAGGTCCTGAATTAAAGCTTCCCTACGGCCTGATGTAAAGCTTCCTCAGAGCCTGATGTAAAGCTTCCCCAGGGCCTGATGTAAAGCTTCCCCCTGAGGCTCCTGAAAAGGGCCTTCCCCAGGGCCTGATGTAAATCCCTACGGCCTGATGTAAAGCTTCCCCAGGGCCTGAAGTTAAGCTTCCCCAGGGCCTGATGTGGAGTTTCCCCAGGTCCTGACGTAAAGCTTCCCCAGGGCCTGATGTAAAGTTTCCCCAGGGCCTGAAGTTAAGCTTCCCCAGGGCCTGATGTAAAGCTTCCCAGGGCCTGATGTAAAGCTTCCTCAGGGCCTTATGTAAAGCTTCCACAGGTCCTGATGTAAAGCTCCCCCAGGGCCTGATGTAAAACTTCCACAGGTCCTGATGTGAAGCTTCCACAGGTCCTGATGTAAAGTTTCCCCAGGGCCTGATGTGGAGTTATCCGAGGGTCTGATGTAAAGCTTCCCAAAGGCCTGAAGTTAAGCTTCCCCAGTGCCTGATGTAAAGCTTCCCCAGGGCCTGATGTAAAGCTTCCCTAGGGCCTGATGTAAAGTTTCCCCAGGGCCTGAAGTTAAGCTTCCCCAGGGCCTGATGTGGAGTTTCCCCAGGTCCTGATGTAAAGCTTCCCCAGGGCCTGATGTAAAGTTTCCCAAGGGCCTGAAGTTAAGCTTCCCCAGGGCCTGATGTAAAGCTTACCCAGGGCCTGATGTAAAGTTTCCACAGGGCCTGAAGTTAAGCTTCCTCAGGGCCTGATGTGGAGTTTCCACAGGACCTGATGTAAAGCTTCCTCAGGGCCTGATGTGGAGTTTCCCCAGGTCCTGATGTAAAGCTTCCTCAGGGCCTGATGTGGAGTTTCCCCAGGTCCTGATGTAAAGCTTCCTCAGGGCCTGATGTGAAGTTTCCACAGGGACTAATGTTGAGTTTGACATATTTGATGCTTAATACCTTTGCTGATTTCATTGTCATTACCTCAGTTTAAAAAAAATTGAAGGACCAGATAACCTTGATCCACAATACAAAGGTCAAATTTGCTAAAATATTGAAACAACATCCTAATCACAGTACAGAATTGCATATGAGACATGATTTATCTTTGTCCTTAATTATGTTTATAACGACATAAATGACTCAAAAGTCTCTTACTCTTTGCTAATGGACAAAGCTTTGAAAACTGTATAAATAGAACTTGATGTAATAATGTCAAAAACTGCTGGTACAATGGTTGATTTTCTGTCTTTGTAGGTCTCTTGATGGTGATTGACATTCCCCAGGAGAGAGGGATGGCTGTGGCTGACTCTCGCTGGGGAGACAACTCTGTTTGTTATTTTCCTTTATTTGACTGGCTCCAGCCCCTCCCCCTTAAGTGGATGTATGTCGTTTACCTCATCATGTTGTTTGGTAAGAAGAAACAGTCTTGCTTATATGTATGCTGTATAGATTGGTTAGAAAGATTTAGATGTCATTCAATTTGGTGGTCATGCTTTGTTGATTGAACATTCATAGGGGTCATGCTTGATTGATTATATAGATCATTATTGATGTTATATATTGTGCTAAGTCAGTTATATTATTGAAGGCATTATGATATTATGGAGGTCATGCTTGGTTGATCATAATCTACATTTGCTAATTCCATACAGGTGCAATAGGGATCATGCTTGGTCTGTTATACAGACTGAGCTGCGTAGCTTTCTTGGTGACTTACTGGTATGTGTTTCTGCTGGACAAAACAAGCTGGAACAACCATTCCTATCTCTACGGACTCATGGCATTCATACTACTGCTGTGTGATGCCAACAGATACAGGTACTTACTCTATAGTTGATACAGGCTTTTTAGATCACCTTGAAAGCTAAATTAGTAGTTACTGCACACAAGGAAACATTGCCCTCGGTCATCACTTCGGCCCCGGTTAAAACCCCTCATCTTGTTTTGTGTTAAATTCTCCCCAATTAAAATTCTGTTAGCATTTCTTAATATCACTCTTTTAAAGTCCTGGCCAGATGTTTCTTATATAATAGAAACTTAAGTCCTGTAGTGTAACATCGCCTTTGTTTGCGGATATTTGCAATAAATTGGTCTTGTCCCGGTTGTTCAAAAATAAGATCTAACCAGTTGTTAGTGAAAAATTTTAATTGTCACCATTGCACAAACAAGAGTGTTAAATGCAATATAAAGTCTCAAAATAATATCAATCTAGTCTGTCTCAACATACAGCTCTGAAGTGGTAAAGAATGTTGTCAATTTTGTTTAATTCATGTTTAAAATTTTTCACTAACCACTGCTTCTCTCCTACCAGCCTTTGAACAACCTGGGTCGCAATATCACTCAGACAGTAAGGGCTAAATTTCTCAAATTTTGAATGTGATTTTAATGCCTTAAAAATATTAAAGTTTCATTCCACAATCATAAATTAATCAGTCTGTTTTTTTTATTTTTTTGTGAAAACAGGTCACTGGATGGACTGCTGAGGCCTCAGATAAGAAACTGTCACGTACCTCTATGGAACTACACACTCCTCAGATCACAGGTAAAAGTGCACCAAACATAACTAAGAAATTTATGTGGGATGTCAAAATGATGGAAATTTCATATAATTTTTCTTTTTTTTTTTTTTTGAGTTTTTAACCAAAGTTGGTCTGAAACATCCTGCTGAAAAGCAGTCATGTTTTAGGGCATAACTCCTCAGGGGAAATTCCACTGCTGATTTGAACTGATTTTACCTGTATCTGAAAAAAGGAATTGCAGTCATATTTTTTATGAATAAAATTTTTAGTCACCTTGAGGCTCATAAATTGGTTAAGCAAAATTTTGAAATTTATTTTGGCCGTAATTTTAGTTGCCATGGTAACTGGTAACTGTAAGTAAGATTTAACTGCAAATAACCAGTCCTTGGTTATTCAACAGACCAGTAGTAGGAGGATACATTGGGTATTTCAGAAACTGTAACCATGGTAACATTTTCTTGGCCTCTGATAGGTTAAAATTTAAATATTATTTGATTTTGACCAAATCTGGTATATACGGATATAAGGGGATACCAAATACCACTGTATGTGTTTCATTGCCATGACAACCATGCTAAGGCAAATGTGGCCTCTGATTGGTTGAAATTAAAATATTGGCTTATTTCAACAAAATTTCAACAAAATTTGGTCTATAGGGCAATTAGGGAGTGCCAAACATCATTTTTTATGTTTTATCATCATGACAAATATACTGAGGCAAATTATGGCCTCTTGTTGGTTGAGATTTTTACCTAACTCTATAGAAGTATTAGGGAATGCCAAAAATTAATTTTCAACTGTTTTTGACATTTTTCATGGAGTTTTGACCAAATTTAGTATATAGTGGTCAATTTGTAGGGGGTATTAGTTATTCTCTGAATATCAGTTCTAGTTTTTTTTTTTTTTTTCAAATTTCAAATTGTTTATGTAGATTCCGCTTGGTCCCTTCAGTAAAGATCATTAATGAGATATCTTGTTTCTATAAGGAATTTTCTTATCATTCATAGTGAAGGTAGCTCTCTGGACAAAGAGTTACAGCTGTATATTGTGAAATTTTAGCTTAGTGTTTTCTGTGTCCAGTATCAAATTTGTCCTTCTCTGTATTAAAGTACATATATTTCAGCTTCAACATCAAACTGTCAGCCATTATTTTATTTTCATCCTATAGACATATTTGCTGCAAAATTTTTCTGATTAAGTAGTGAATTGTAAAAGTTGATTCCATGATAAAAACAGGAGTTGTGTTTACATTACAGATATTCCTGGTATACTTCATAGCTGGACTGAAGAAGCTAGACATGGATTGGGTATCAGGCTACTCTATGCAGTACCTGTCCAGTAAATGGGTGTTTGATCCCTTCAGGTCAGTGACATACTGGCGAGCTATTTATATATACCCCACTGTATCAGTAAGGTCTATATTGGCTTGTAGTACTGGCTGTATATATATATATATATATATATATATATAAATATAACTTTTCTTGACATTGACCTGGGTCCAATGTATGATAGTAAAATCTTTAGAAATTATGGAAAGAAATTATTTTCACATTCATACTGCATGCGGATTGAACTGTATGTATGTTCTTCCACCTTACATTGTGTTTGTGTTAGCCACACCTCCTCTAGTCACATGTGTCTAGTCTCGTGTCTTCTTGCACCTATGCAGAGGTTAAGACATCTATGTAAACGACAACTTTTTATTTCCCTTTCCACTTCTGTGACCTCTGTGCAATTGATGACATCAGTATTTAAAGATTGTGACTGTGTAAAAATTAATTTGAAAATCATACAGAGTAAATCTTATCTGAGGATAGACATTTTCATAAGTGAAATAAAGCAGAGAGCTTGTGGGTGGTTGGGTGGCGCAGTGGTAACGCACTCGCCTTTCACTTAGCCGACCGGGGTTCGATTCCGGGAACGGACATGAAAAAGTAAGGGGTCACCTGCCCGATCATGTGGGTTTTCCCCGGGTACTCCGGTTTCCTCCCACAATAAGACCCCTCGCACGCTTACATCCGGGCCAACAAGAGTGATTAGTATAAGTTGACATAAGCTGTTTCTCAATTGTTGTAAAATAAATAAAGTTTATATTTATTAGAGAGCTTGTGTTTATTTTCATCTGGTATATTTATGTAATAACATACATCAGGACTTCGGGAAAATAGCGATGCTATCTGGAAAAGGAAAGTAACATGGTTGAGTTCCTTCCTAAACTTTCAACGAAATATGAATAAGTCCAGAAAATTGATTAAAATTAAAAACTTTCCCCCAAAATCAATGATCGGGTCTTCGAGACATGCACTGGAGATTTATAAGTTCCAAAAGGTCAAGGTCGCTTTTTCATGCAACTTAGATCTGATGTCTTGTAAAGTGGCAAGGTAAACATACCACATCCTTATTTTGCCACGTCAGTATTCTTAAACGGTACATAAAATTCAAACATAAATCCTGGTTGGTGTTGTAGGTTACTGCTGACAGATGACCAGATCGACCTGTACATAGTCCACATCGGGGGACTCACACTCGATATGTTTGTTGGATTCTTCCTGTTTTTTGACAAGACGAGACCGGCAGCTATGTTCTTCGGGGGATCTTTCCATTTGATGAACTCCCAGATGTTTAACATAGGTCTGTGTAAGATAAAATTAAGATTGTCTGCATGTATTATTTTACACTGTTTTCCTTTTATTTCACTGAAATAAAAAATTTCATGTTCATTTCATAGTGATACTGTGTAAGATGATTCATAATTTGTCAATTGAAATTGCTTCAAAAATAATTCATGGTTAGTACCACAACTTTTGAATAACTTTCTTTGTTGAACTGAAAAGTTTGTTGTGACAAAGGTTAAACATCTACAGGAAAGCAAAGAGACAAAGAAATTACCTCAAATTTTTAAATTATGAAAGTTGTAAATTTTTCTACAAATGAAGGGCATTTTTAGGATGAGAATATTCTTTGAAGCTGAAACTTTAAATTATAACATGAAAATTTTATCTACAGGGATGTTTTCGTACACAATGCTGGCTACCCTCCCATTGTTCTGCTATCCTGATTGGCCAAGGAGATTATTACAATGGTGTCCCTCACCAGGTGGCGCAAAGTCAGCAGAGGACTTACAACCAAATAGCCATTGTGTATACAAGTTGGTCAAGTCACAGACAAACAAACAAGAGGTATAGAACATGTTGTTGTTTGTTTAAACTGTAGCATGCTGCAAATATCTTTTTTTTTTTCAATTTTACCAAAGTTCATGTTTTTTTCACAGGTTCAAATTTTTCTGGCCTTTTCGAGCAGTGTTTTTTTTGGCTCCCTGAAAATTTTCAGGGGAGCATATAGTCGCTGTCTTGTCCATCCTTCAAATGTCCTTCTTTCTGTCTGTTCTTTTATGTCCGGAGCATAACTTTGCCTATAGTTAAGCAAGGATCATGAAAATTTGTGAATACATTAGTCATACTAAGGGGATGTGTAATGTATCAAATTTAGGGCCTTTGACCTCTCTATTATGGTATTATTACCCTTTGTTTAAATTTTGTGTCCAGAGCATAACTTTGCCTGCTTTTTTTTAAACAAGGATATTGAAACATGATGTATACACAAGTCATACAAAAGCAGGGTGCAGTGGAGCAAGGTCAGGGGCCATGACCCCACAGTACAGAGTTATTGCCCTTTGTTGAAATTTTGTGTCATGAACATAGCTTTTCTTCCATTAAAACTAGGATCATGAAACTTTTGTAGATGTTGGTCATATTGAGAGAATGTGCAGCATATCAAATTCAGGGACAGCAACATTTTAATTACAGAATTACTGCCCTTTGTCAAACATTCATGCCGAATTAAGCTGTTTTTCCAGGAGCATTTGTCAGTGTCACTGATAATCTTGTTTGTATTTTTGTATTTTTTGCAGTTTTACCAAAGGTTTACGTTTTTCACAGAGTTCAAGTCATTTGCTATTTTCCAAAAGTGATGTACCAGAAGTTTATAAAATAAAAAATTAGTTGTTTTTCATCAAAAATAGGATCTACCGTTTTCTCTGTTAATTTCAAGCTGAAAATAGTGAAATTTGGATCCCCAAGAAACAGTGATCTCTTACAACATGAATAAGTAAATAGGGTAAAAATAAAATAAGGAAAAACGGAGCAAGGCAGTTTGAATTTGCTGTTGAAGGAAAAGGGGAAGTACCACAAACTGTCAGTTTTATGTTTGTGTCTGTCTGTTCACTTGTTACATATTTTCGTAGGGTATATCAAAACAGACTGGATATTACACTGAATGTGCTTTTTGAATAAGCAGAGGTGTAAAATTTAAATGTATTTGATTTAATTTGAAGAACTAGCATCAAATCATATTTCATTGGCCTGTAATATATCCATTTCCTGATTTTTGAACACTGTGCACTTACTGTAGCGTAAGGACAGTATGAAAGACAAGTGTTCCTTCTGTGACTGGAGACGTAATAGTGGGCGTAAAATATGTTAAAATGAATAGATAGATCAAAATATCTGTGACAATGACCTACAAATCCGAACTAATTCTTTGCCTCTTAGTTTGTTAATCCACACGAGAAACATTGATGCATTATCCCGATTTTGTCCATTTACAGGGTATCTCCGCATATCCTAAGTCAACTTGTAGTTCCACACCGAGTCTCCGCCATAAATTCTTCTCCTGTGTGGCCATTCTCTACCTGAGTACCCAGTTGTTTCTACCATACTCCCACGGCATCACCAAGGTAACAAATTTTATAGTCACTTTAAAATCTAGAATCCAGTAGTCAGTTTGGCCGTTGAGACTACAGATGTGACTGACCATTGGCCAGCGCTAATCAAATGATATTTTCAGAGCATAAATACATATCACGCAGGATCCCTGAGTGATCGTTTGTTTGAGCCATTGATTTGAATAATTACAGGGTTATAACACATGGACTAATGGCCTGTACGGGTATTCATGGGATATGATGGTACATTCCTGGTCCACACAGCATGTCCGTATCGCCTACCACGACCGTGACACTGGTGAACAGGGCTTCCTAGATCCACAAGTAAGTTTCAGGCCTTTCAATAAGGATTCAATTCTATTTACCGGATCCTAGAAAAGTTTGAATTATTGAAAGAGTTTTATGAACTGAGTTTAAAGTATAACATTTTAGGCAAACAAAGGATAGGGTTTTCAAATGAGATTTTGACAATTGTTAGTTTTCTTTCTGTCTGTCAGATTGGTGTAGTGATATTTAAGATAAGATAAGATAAGACAAAAAAAAAAAATCTCATTTTTGCATTCACTCAGAAGCATTACTGTTATTCTTAGAAAACTTGAGGATAAGTTCTTTACTGGAGGCAAGTATAAGCTCTAAAAAAGTGCATTCCTACTGGCATAGATTGTGCTTTAGTCTAGTAAGACATTAAAGTGTAGCAAGCCAGATATCTCACGTTGATCATTAGTGTACACACTGAAGTGTAGTAAGTCAGAGGTCGAGAATACATCGAAGAAATATTGCATTGATAATGATGATATATAGTTTAAATTTGCATGGCTAACATCAATACTATTGAGATGGTCAGTCATTCATCATTGAATGCAATTACATATGTTTAGATCCAACATTTACTTCTGTAGGCTTGGGCACCAGGAAGAAATAACCGGTGGTCAAGTCATGCTGACATGGTTAAGCAATATATGACGTGCATAGCTGACCGTTTGACCGAGTACAATATCACCAATGTCGAGTTATATTTAGATGTATGGAAGTCTCTCAATGACCGCTTCCAGCAAAGGTAAGAACTCATTGTAATGACATGCATAGCTGACCGTTTGACCGAGTACAATATCACCAATGTCGAGTTATATTTAGATGTATGGAGGTCTCTCAATGACCGCTTCCAGCATAGGTAAGAACTCATTGTAATGACATGCATAGCTGACCGTTTGACCGAGTACAATATCACCAATGTCGAGTTATATATATGGAGGTCTCTCAATGTTCCAGCATAGGTAAGAACTCATTGTAATGACATGCATAGCTGACCGTTTGACCGAGTACAATATCACCAGTGTCGAGTTATATTTAGATGTATGGAGGTCTCTCAATGACCGCTTCCAGCAAAGGTAAGAACTCATTGTACTTGGACACTAACTGTCCATTAGAAGGACAAAGAGTTTAGACTTGAGCATCATTTCCAATGTTGCAACCGAGATTGAATTTGCCAATAATATCCTTCACCTCAGACTCAGTTCCAGGATAGGGTACTTTTAGAGTTACGTCGATATAAATTTGTGTTGTTTATGTTGTAGGGTATATGACCCCAAGGTTGACCTACTTCGAGCGCACTGGGGACCATTCTCAAAGGTTTCCTTTAGTTTTCCTTTACTGACTCATCTGTCTGATTGGAGAAAGAAACTCTCAGAGATTCAGGATGAACTTAGTAGCTCATCAAACTACACTGATGTTGTGTTTGTAGCAGATTTTCCAGGTATCGCATAAAAATACAATATCATGTTTAATTTTATTTTTCAAACTTCACTTCATGTATGTTAGTTGTTGGAAAATGCAAAAAAAAAAAAGAAAAAAACATAAAAGATATTTAGACACCAAGTGACCCAAAGCATACTTTATCAGTTACTTTATTTCTTTACTTTATCGGACGTGTTGGTCAGTCAGTCAGGGTCTCTTAGTTGTGGTCAGTAGTATGTATCTTAACCATTTGGAACAGAAAACTGTTTTGTTGCTCAGAATAAAGAGGATTTGTATTGGGAAGTTCCATTTCCAGATCAAGAGTAGGGTGATGCATATTTTTAATCTACATGTGTCTCAACACACCCTGATAAAGATGTGATGCTGCGTTGTTATATATTTTTAAATTTGAATACAATAAAATAGATTCATAGTAAACATGTGTTTATTTTCAGGACTTACACTGGAAAACTACATACAGCCTGACCTTGGCAACACAAGCATTACGCTTCTAAAAGGCAAAGTGATCGTGGAGATTGTAGACAAGAAAAAAAACTATACACTTACGGAGGGACAACAGATTCAGGTATTGTCGAAAATCTTTCAAAATACTTTCACTTGATGAACAGTAATGGGTTGATTAATTTCTAGCTCGCCTCAATGGCAAAATGTCAGTCTTTTTTTTTTTTATCTGCTGCTGTCCTCATTCCATTTGTCAATTTTTCAAAAAATCATGTCTACTGTTCCAGAACAGCTGGTCAGACTTCAACCAAATTACACAAGGGGCCAGTATTTGAATCATAATATATATTTTGCTGTAAAGGCCTATTCTGTAATTATACAGGTAGAACTAGGAGATTAGATAGACAGATTCTGACCTACTTGTACTAGGTATATCAGCCGCAGTAACCTTGATCTTAAATTAGAAGGAGAAAAGGAAAGTAAATTATATAAAGAGGCAAAAAGAAAAGAACAAGAATCTGAAGCCTACATCTATCGGGTTCGAGGACCACCATGGAACAGAAAAATTGTTCGCATCAGTAGAAAACGAGACATTTAAGCCAGGAAAGTTATACCATATTAAGCACTGAAATATAAATAGACCTATATCTCAATCTTTCATGATGAACAATAATTTGATCTCTCAAAACCGTAAATTGCTAAGTCACTATGTAAAGATTTATTTCCTCCTAAATTGTATGATATATCAATTTTAGATATGGACATAGAGGCATTGTTCTGCCTGTGTCCATTATTAACTTAACTTAACTTAACTTAACTTGATCTAGCTATCTTGTATTTACAATGGTAGTTTATAATTCACACATGTAGAGAAACAAAAACCTTGGATAAGCATGTCGAAACGTCTATAATGAAACCGACGATTTCCTTTGGCATGATAAGAGCAACCAGGCTCTTTCTGTGTGGACATCAAGAAAAACGGCAGTAATTGGTTATAGTCTATCGACATACCAGTATGTTACCACATTACACAGAGAAGCTTGACCATACTTAATGCTTAACAGTCAATGTAAGCCAAAGGCTGTTACTGCTACATATCAGATGGATTTTTCCTGATATACATGTGTTAGATTCTTTAATTTAATAAATAAAATTATAGTTAGTGGGCAGCCATCTTGTAAATTAACAGTAAAACTTATCCCTTTTTCTCAGGGTTTCTGTTCTCCAACCCCAGACCCAGAACAAGGTCATTGATTCTTCACTACACCACTGGTAACCACTCACACAAAAGTCTGTATATCTGAATAACAATTTTGTTGTTTGTGAAGCTGCATATATCTATATATATGATGTGGTGATATCAATATTAACGCAAGAATGTAGTGAGAGGTGATGTATTGATATGGTATTTTATTGTTTGTTTATGAAGGTGCCTGCTGCTGCTTTCCACAATGTACACACAGTATCGTCAGAGCCGTCCTGTTATATGTATATTTTTATCAATACCACAATGGAAGCCTTCGAGCTCAAGTTGGAGGAGTACAGGCATGCTGTCAATGCAATGGCCAATGGCACAGGTAATTTCTATCATGTTAAGACTTAATTTTCAGCTTGTTCCTTACTCCGTCCATCACTTTTTTTGTCCCTTCATCCACTACACTTCCTGAATATGTAACGGAAAGGATCGTCATAAAGAAAAATTTGGCAGATGCACAGTGAGGATTTGATAGTGCACATCCTTTTTTAAACTTTCCCAGTTTTCAAGATGGCCATCACAACCATTTTGAAATTTGATATTTGAAGACTGTTACTGCTGTTTCAGACCTCAGGAAGGAATCTTCTTTAAACTTTACTGATAAATTTAGTATGTGTTGCAAATGCTACTTTTGAAGCTTGAATTTTCAAGATTGCCCTCGGCCACGATTTTTTAATTCGGATACATAATGTTTGTTTGCAATATTTTTCAAGACTTTCTTCGGAAATCTTCTTGAAACTTTTTGAACATATTGTGAATATGACGGAAATTTCAAGATACATAGCAGGGACCATTTTGAATGTTGACAATCAAATTTAAGAGACACATGTTGTCTGAGTCCTTGTACACAACACTTTCAAAGCTTGATAAGATATTTAACATGGAATTATCAGCCATTTTAAATTTGGTAATTGAGTTTACTAGCTTTCTCTTGAAACCTACAATAGGGATGTTTTTAAACAGCTGTAGGAGAGCTTCTGAGGTATGGTACTTTTTTATCTTGATATCTTTGATGAAACTCACTGAGGTCACATAAAAGTTCTTTCTGTGGTATATACATGTATTGTGTTACCAAATGAATGGTTGTTGCAGGATGGGATCCCAGACACCATTTGTATGGATTTTTCCGTAGATCCAGGTTAAAGGTCAATGTCGTGGAGGAAATGTTCTGCCTTTCTCTTTAATTATGGCAAAATCACATCATGAAAACTGTTTAAAAGAATAGGAAGGCAAATGACTTGATTATGAGAAAAAAATGTTTAAAATGTGTCAAAGATACCAGGCAGACAGGCGAAACAGAAAAATCTAGCAGTGAGTAGTGTATTGTGTCCTTGTTTTTATAGGAGAATAGTTAGTCCCTTATAAATTAGGAAGATATACACCAATGTTAAATGAAAAGTAACCCAAAATAATGGACAAAACATGAACATATTGTAAATATATCTTCTGTTAAACAAGGTGTCTTATATGAGCCGATGAAAAAAAAATAATAATAGAGTTTCTTTTCTATTACACAAATGCCTCAATCTTTTTGCATTAAGCAGACAAAACAGGAGAATTGATGAAACAATTTGATGATGATCCTAACCTCCATCAGTACGGTGAAAAACTGGCAAAGGAAGGAAGGCAGAAGGAGGAAAAGACGTATTCACCTTGGCAGATAGCAACTAGATTTTTTAAGCGCAAATACAAAAAGTTTACACGCAGGTATTTTCATATTCGTCTTTCAGATCAGCAATTTTTAAAATTTCAAATCTTTTATCTTAATTTTCCTGCACAAATACTCTCATCCAAATTATCAATGCAAACTGTAAAATTATGCTTTTTCTGTTTTTAATATAATTTACAAAAAAAATTATATATAGCCCAATCCAGTTAGAAATTTACATTATTTATAAACAGAATTCTATGTGACCACACAAAAGATTAAAAGATTCAGTATCAACCAAAATGGTTTGATGTTATGTATGATATAAAGAAAAATATTTTTCAGCCTTGTCACTTGTTTTGTTTGCTTTGTTTGTTTGTTTGTTTGTTTATTTGTACATTTTGATATATCAATAATGCTTGTTACATCAGGAAAACTGATTTCAAAGTTAAAGAAAAAACTTAAAGTCACTAGACGGAAAGGTGAACTCATTAAAGTGACATTATTTGTGTGGATCATGATTAGAGGTGTCTCATTGTTGATTTTTTCCTCTGGTTCCAGTTTTTCCTTCGTTCACGGCGCCCTAAAGAGCATCATCTTTGGTGATTCTTTTGATGATTTTTGTCAGACTTTATACAAAGAGGAAATGGACCAGAAAAACCAAGAAGAAATGGATATCAGACTGCAAGGGACAAACTCCCCACTATAGACTGTATGGAACTTTACTGATGAAACTGGTATTTGAGAAAGAACATTGCGATGATTTGGGGTACTTTTTGTTGAAATAAGCAACATGCATTAAACAAGTAACATCCTAGGCTGAAAGGGCTAGAGCAATTGAGAAAACGGTGATACTTGTGGTTTTACAGGAAAACAAACCTGGGTCACCTCAGAGAATGACGAGTATGTTACCAATGTACTACCTGAGCTGTTTTGTCCTGCCATCACCATTACAGGGTCAACGAATTGCCAAGGAACTTTGGACTGGAGAATAATTCTTGACATCAAGTGTTTAGTAGGCAAACTTAAAACTGTTATAGGATAGTTGTAAAACATGTATTTCTTTAATCATGAATATCGGTTGTATTGTCTGTGATGTTGTCACAATATTGTTGAACTTTTATCGGAAAATTCTTTTTACAAAGTATTATTATTATTATAACAAAGTATTTGGAGTGTAGGCAGACAGTTTGGCGACAGGAAATCAAATATTGAATTATTTTATTTTATTTTCATATATTTAATCAATTAATTCTTTAAAAAAAAATATTATTATATGTTTTAGATATTTTTTTGTATCAAAATTAATTTTTATTGAAGCATATTGGATTTATTTTTCATAGGATTTTACATGTACACTTTTACATTTCAAAGTCCCATTTTTATTTGCATATACAATTAAATGTTAAAATTATTTGTTTTTTTAACCATGTTTTGAACCTAACTACATACAAGTTCCATATCAGTAAGAATGCATTCTTTATCTTCTTTTTTTATTTTTGTGTTTATAATCAGTAGTGGTTTAGATATTATAAATGAGAAGCCGTAACAGCATTAATTTTTCTAGATCTTTGGCCTTTGTTTGTCTTTGTTTATTTTTCTTATGTAAAAGAATACCTATTTTTTATAAAAAGTTTCTTATTCAATAAATATTCCCCCCTTGTTTGACATATCATAAGAGATCAAGATGAGATATAATGAAAATAATAAATGTGAAATTATTTATTTTTTGGTCAGTCCTAGTTCATTAAAGATCAGATTTATACACAGTATGCAATGGTGAAGCATCATTTTTTCTTGTCGGTCATCCATCCTTTTTTTCGTTTATCAATTCTTTTTTTTTTTTTAAATGTTTTACACGTCAAGAACAACATAATTAGATTTTGATCTAATTTGGTCTCGATCATATTTGGGTAAAATACAGCTAAATTTTGTATAAACAGACTTTGTCCTTCATGGTATGTCAGTATTATGTTACAAGATCATCAAACTGATTGAAAATACTGCCAGAATTTTAGTCAGCCTCAGAAATTCATCTTTAGTATATATCATCTCAACCATAGATGTGACTTTCAAAAAGAATTTGTAACATTAAGATGTATTTTATGTTAAAAGAATGTAAGATATATATCTAAATCCAAAGTCTTTATAAAGTTAAAGAATATTTCAACGGTGAAAATAATTCAAGGTGATTGAATATCAAATCATCAGAGTCACCATATTCTAGAGAGTGTGTAGTTAAGCATAGAACTGTAAGCATTCCTGGGAAATTTGAATGTCAACTAAATACGTGCAAATCCAATGAATCATGGAAACGGTTCAAAGGGAATTGTCTTGATCCAGTCAGCATTCAGATTGCCAGGAATGCAAACACCATTGGTAGTTTCTGTGCTGGCAATACTCCATATATTGTATTTTTGATGCTTTGAATTTGTGTTGTTGTATTTTGTCATTGTGAATTGTCATGTGGATTTATAAATAAAATGAAATTTGCAAAAGTATTTAACTGAATTGAAGAATTGTTTTGTTTAAGAAAATATATGGAATGTAATAGAACTGGGCATGGAAGGATATGTCACAATTTGGCTACATACAATTAAAGTAGTGAAAATAAAATTTTAACGATTATCAGTCCATTTCCAGGTCTCGTTATCTTATAAAATTTTATTGATGTAAATCTTTCATAATTTGCGTGGGATTTATTTCCGAGTTAATACACAAAAAGAGTCAATCACGAATTCAAGTCCTTCCTTGTAAAAAAATATTTCTGGTTGGCGTTCAAGTTATCTGGTTATTGATATTGGAGTCTTAAAAAGTCCAGGCTCCAGTTGCTCAAAAGTTGGTCAAAACTAACCGGTGGTTAGTGGAAAAAAAAAAATTTGTTGTTACTCAAAATAAACTGGGATTCAAAGGAAAATAGATTGATAAAAAATGTCAATCTGGCCAGTGTTAACTAACATACAGCTGTAAATTAATGGTTGGTTAATGTTAAAAAAGCTTTGAGGAATTGTTTATATATATTCCAATTTTAAGCCTTTCTAGTCAGCATTTGCAAAATCATGTATTCATGAATATGTCTGAAAAGGTAAGTTCGCGAAATAAAGTATTCGCAAAATTTAAATGATTTACAGTTTATCTGTTGATCCACTTTTAATGGTTGGACAGAGATTGTTTAATTATTCCAATGCCTCTGTCAGAGATAAAAACATGGCACCTCTGTCTAATAAGGCTTACACACAACCCAGGAAGTTGAAGAGAAATTCTTCAAGAGCAGTATTTGACATCTAGAATTTTCCAGGTGACAATGACATTGTATTCCAATAGACATTCTAGACATTGCAGAGAATAGTGAATACAATGCAGAGTTGTTGATGAATGGTGAAAGAGTCATCTCAAAGACATGTTCCCTCAAATGTTTGTGTAATTCTCCAAAATGGCTCCATCAAAAGATATCAAACTGTTTCAAGTTCCTCTGTGCCAGCTAGATAATAATGCAACCATTTTATGACAAAAGACTCAAGACAGCAATGTAAGAATAAAAATATATTATCCAGTATACGAAATTCACATCATGTGCTGAACACAGGTTCACAGTGTTTTGATAATTTGTTTGACAGTATAGCACCACTTTCGCAACACACTATGTATTGACTAGACTCTTTCATGCAAGACTGGTGATTATGACTGGCCGAAGGGAGACAACTCTCTACGATTATTGAATGATAGAGTAAAAGTTACTATATTGGTCTACTATACTATATATTGGTACCTTGAAGATTGCCTGTTGGCTAGTGTAGCAATAACTGTTGCAAAATCCTATTGTTTACCCTTACTTTTGACTTCACTGAGGGTGGCAAGCTGATTGGCCGATGTGACTAGCCAGCAGTATTGGCTTAGAGGTAAGATGATTGGACCATGTGACTAGTCGGGAGTAGTGACTAAGAGGTCAGCTGATTGGCTAATGTGACTAGCCAGCATTATTGGCTTAGAGGCCAGATGATTGGATCACGTGACTAGTCAGGAGTAGTGACTAAGATGTCAGCTGATTGGCTGAGTCCTAATTAGTAACTGTATGGTAGGGTACAACATATCTAAACCATGAATGATACAATAATTGACTGAAACAGTTACAATAAGTGTCACATTCATCAACAAAAATAATTAAAAACACCTACAACACTGTTGATAATTAAGGTGATACAACACCAACCATAGACTAGTAATAACTGTTGACAGCGGCTCACAAACATTGACAGCTTAATAAGACTAACCAGGGATGCATACAAATAAAATCTGACAAATATTTTCAACTCTATATCACATTAGTTAGTATCAATGCATTCACTTTTTCACACAGTGTATAACATTTTTATAAATACTGCCTTTACATTGTAACTTTATCAATCTGAGAATAAGTTCATTAGTGAGCAAAAACAGATGCATATATTTCTCATACAAAAGTATTACAGTTACTGTAACGCTATAAAAATGTTAAAAACATGAATATTCATACATTATCTAGTAATATCATCATTTACCCTAGTGAGGAAACAAAGTTTAGTGAATATAGGAATGATGTTTATATATATAAATGGACCAAAACCTAAAAGGTCAACCTGATCTCAGTCACCTGATTGGGTCCAGAAGGCCTACTAAAACAATATTTAAAATCTGTTTTTTTAAATATCAATACTTTAACTTCATAATTGTATACAAAAGACCAATGAAATCTTCACTGCAGTGATCCAGCACTACTTGGGAAAAAAATAATAAAAAAAAAAAACCCATTTTATTTAATCCATTTCAGGACCCTAGATTGACTGAATGTCACATTTATCCATTATAAAACTAAAACAAATTTGAATGAAAATATAAAACCTACAATGATGGAATAGTGACAAAAAATTCAACAAGGGGTTAACAGGAGGGTTGCATAAACTTAACAGGGACGATGGAGAATCAGAAACTGTTCTCTAGGATGATGACTTATAGCTTACTGTCTTTTCAAATAAAGGTTTTAAAATGGACCCGTATCATGACACAATAACCAAACAAAAGCATTATAATCACTTCAACATTCATTTTGGCATTGAAAAGAAAGTACATTATGTTTTTCATATCAGTAATTCAGGGAGGAGCTATCACTATTTGTCAGTTTCATGTCATAACAACTCTCGTTAAATTAAAACAGCTTTCCCCTATTTTAATTAAGTTTATAAACTTTTAAAGAGATTGGTTGACAATTGAGGTAGGTAATCAGGATTACATTTCTTTCTTCTTGAAAAATTAAAATGCCATCAACGAAGGCACAACTACTAGTTGTGAAGATAAACCCAACTCATCAGACTGATCCAAAACTGAGATAGGAGATCTTCAGAGAAGATAAATAACAAAAACGTACCCATTAAAAACAATAAATCAAAAGTCGGTGTGGAAAATTCACCTTCATATCATGGTCATAGTGCTGACCAGCTTCCAAAGAGAGTCAAACATGGTCATAGCGCCGACCATCATCCAAAGAGAGTCAAACATGGTCATAGAGCCGACCAACTTCCAAAGAGAATCAAACATGGTCATAGCGCCGACCAACTTCCAAAGAGAGTCAAACATGGCCATAGAGCTGACCAGCTTCCAAAGAGAACCAAACATGGTCATAGACCCAGCCAGCTTCCAAAGAGAGTCAAACATGGTCATAGAGCTGACCAGCTTTCAAAGAGAGTCGAACATGGCCATAGAGCTGACCAGCTTCCAAAGAGAGTCAAACATGGTCATAGAGCCGACCAACATCCAAAGAGAGACGAACATGGTCATAGAGCCGACCAGCTTCCAAAGAGAATCAAACATGGTCATAGAGCCGACCAGCTTCCAAAGAGAGTTGAACATGGTCATAGAGCCAACCAACATCCAAAGAGAGACGAACATGGTTATACAGCCAACCAACATCCAAAGAGAATCAAACATGGTCATAGAGCCGACCAGCTTCCAAAGAGAGTTGAACATGGTCATAGAGCCGACCAGATTCCAAAGAGAGCCAAACATGGTCATAGAGCCGACCAGCTTCCAAAGAGAGTCAAACATGGTCATAGAGCCGACCAGCTTCCAAAGAGAGTCGAACATGGTCATAGAGCCGACCAGCTTCCAAAGAGAGTCGAACATGGTCATAGAGCCGACCAACATCCAAAGAGAGACGAACATGGTCATAGAGCCGACCAGCTTCCAAAGAGAATCAAACATGGTCATAGCGCCGACCAACGTCCAAAGAGAGTCAAACATGGTCATAGCGCCGACCAGCGTCCAAAGAGAGTCAAAAACAGATCTCTAGACAAGATGTCAATAACAATTTAAAAAGGATCAATAAATCTTCAAAAAATTCAGCAACCAAAATGTCATTTATCATAAAAATACAACTTCTTGTTACGATTAGGAAATCTACCATCTTAATTATTGGTAATTAAGGCCTTACAGTTTTAGGATTGTTTGAAAGTTAAGACTGGAAATCTCTGGACAAAAAGTTTATGACAGACAGACTGAAGTAAAAAATGGACAAAGCCCTAGCATTATATGTTCAATCAAATCTTTACAGAAGTGTACAGAAAAATTGCATGTTCATTCAATGATAAAATGGACTGCATTAGATGAAAATTTCCTTGATCCCTTTTTTAAATTCAACAATAGGTAAACACTGAATGTTTGAAATGATAAACTTTGTTTTCTTTCTGATACTAAATGTAACTTATCATCTTCTAGGATGACTGTTACATTGCTCTTTAACATATTTTATAGTTATTTCCTCTGATAGGAAAAAGTTGACTTTGTTGTGAATTTTGACATTGTTGCCATCATCATCATTGTCATCGCTATCCTGTCACCATTGTCGTCATCCTCTTCCTCATTGTCACTATCCTGTCACCATTGTCGTCATCCTCCTCCTCATTGTCGCTATCCTGTCACCATTGTCGTCATCCTCCTCCTCATTGTTGTTGTAAATGACATCCTCCTCCTCATCATTGTCGCAATCCTGTCACCATTGTCGTCATCATCTTCCTCATTACTGTTCTTGACAGAAATAAACAACCTCAATGTAAATCAAATGACATTATCATTGTCATTTTCATTGTCATCATCATTACCATCTTTGTTCTCCTTTCGTTTCTCCAACCACATTGGTCCAAAAATAGCAATGAGGGCGGCGCCTATTGGAGCTGTAACTATAATTGACAACACTGCAATCGTCAGTACCGATGTCCCCAATGCCATCAAATTGGCATCCCCTCGCTTGGTTGCCTCGTCCAAAGCTATTCCACCAATGGCTGCCTGAAACCATACAAATTATAATGACAAAACATGATGATGATAATATGGAACCAGGGGAGATTACTCCAAGTTGGCATTCATGAATATTCTTCAATTATGATTTTAATGCATCTGTACACCAAAATGCTATGTATGATATAGATAATGTAAAGATTATTTTCCAGCCCTTAAATGCTCTAGATACAAAAATAAAAAAAATCAAGAAAATACCAACATGGCAACATAATCATAATACAATCTCAAATTCCATAAAACTAGGGCATAATATGAACAAAAGAACGATTTACAGGGAGATTCCTGAAAATGTACAAGGAGAATAAGACCAGGTGTTCAGGGAGAGTAAGCATCTTCTGCTTCATTAATGACACCTGCCATATGTAAAACTTTGTTGTTCCAAGTAAGTAGCATCATTTTCTCAAATGAGAACAAGGTATACAACGACAGAACCAACAGGCAAACCAACACGCATCAAACACGTCCAGTTTCACCTCACACAAAGAAATAGAATATTTCTCAATGAGATCAATATGGCAAACATATTAATTCAAGTTTGTATTCAGTAATCTTCAAAATTTGATACCTAATTTTCTTATCATTTCCCTGACACAAACATATCATCATTGTTAATATTGTATTATCTCCTCTTGAAATTTTCACTTTCTTGTATCTTTTTGTACAAAATGTGCAATGATCATGGAAGTACTGATGTAAATACCAAATTACCAATTAGGGTCTATAAATGTATTTACCTGTACCGTGGCCTTAGGGAGCCAGGCTATTGGGATAAAGAGCATTTCCTTTACGTTGAGACCAGAGAACAGCACTGCTCCAAATGATGCACACAGTCTCACAAACAAACCAATGGCAAGGGTTCCCATGGCTAGACCTACAGTCAATAACACAATTCTTAAATCAATTTATGAAATTATGTAAAATTAAAACTCCTCCCACAGCGAAATACTGACAAACAATTTAATAACTTACAAATTCTTTACACAATACAGGTCTATGGGCTTTTGGATTCAAAATGTCCTACACAATTGTTGACCGCGATCAACTCAACTCAGGATCACTCCTGAAAGGTTACAGGTAAAACACTATCAATAGCATTTGAGAAGTTCAAAATGTGAGTAGTTTATGCATGGCAAATGACACCAGAAATAGACAGTCAAATGTAATGGTAGCAGTACACAGTTTCTCTGTGTGGCCATGAGTGATATTTTTGTTCATTAGATTACCCCCATTATAAAGGTTTTATTTAAAATTTAAAAAATAAATCCATGCTAAAATTGGTCTTGTCATGTTGAAGCGGACAACGTGGGGTTTCATTTTTTTCAGAATAATATCTTAGCTTTCTGTTGGAGATTACTATTTGGGCAGTCACGAATCTGTGTCTATGCAACAAAAACCAGCTTTAAAGGAAAAGAAATTTTCATAGTGTTTACATGTGGTCATGTTATGAAGGATTTCCTCGAGTTGGAATTCGCTGAAATGTAAGTGGTTTGTTACCATGACAGTGTTGTTGATTTTAAGATAGGTGTTTATAAATAAATTTCTTCTATAAAGTTGTAGTGTTAGGTTGGAATAAGCAGTATTTTTGCATTTTTAGCATTTTTTCAGTAGGTAAAGATGGCAATCACATGTCAGAAATCAGAGCAAATTTTTTATTTACACAAATTTTATCTCTCTACCATTAATGTAATTGTTATGTAGTTTATAAACATATGTACATGTAAGGATGTATTTTTCATAACCAATCTGCTATACCTGTATATCTCAAACATGACCAATAATTTCAGGAAAAATGCAAATTAACTGTTTCCTGCTACCTTACAGCACATTAAAAAAATTTAATCTATGTAAAATGTGTTTTACTTTGTTTGATTAAGTTTAATTCTATTCATAATTGCTATAAATACATAAAAAAAAAAGACACTGAGACTTGTTCATATTTTTTTTCAATTTCATCTCGGGTGCATAAAGGGAGGTAATTTGGGTGTTCTTGTGGGTGAGAATTTCAGCTTTTTTCAAAGGCTTGATATCAGTTGGAAAACTGTTCTACAGTAGGTGCAGGTATGAAATAAGTCAGTAACAACTTTAGAATGTATTTAAACTAAATTTCATGGCAATTCCAATAGTTTAATGTGTGGTATCCATGATAACTATGAAGAAAAGTATGAGTTTTTTAATTTTGGATAAATTCTCTATTTTGATCATTTTTACTCAATAATGTGTGCGTATTTCTCATAGACTAGGCATATAATCATGTTAACCTTGTCATAAAATTACATTTCCATAGTTACAGCTGTAAAACATACAATTTTTTGAACAATTTTGGAATCTCATAAAGTTTCTGATAATCACAGGGTAGGGGCAGTAAGCATAGGTGTTTGTGATGTCATACACATGAAATATAAGAATATCTAATGCCATACCACTGTTAATCACTTTTAAGAAATGTGTCGGATGCTAATCATAAGTTTTTGCAACTTTATTCAAGTAAACTTCAGGCTTATTAAGATTTTAATTTTTCAAATTACCTCCCTTTATTCCTTATTCGAGAGCAGAATTGGTCAAGATACACCATGTGGGAAAATCTATATTACTCTATAGCTATTCGAGATACACAATATAGCGATATATTGATTTGTTCATCTTATCATTATCTAGACACTCAGAGGGATTTAAATGAAATTACAAAAAATGTATTATGTTTACAATCTACTTCAGGTTGTTTGCATTGCTTTTTAATTGTGAAGCTAAAGTTGCAAGGATCATTTCTGATAATTTTGAAAAATATCTCGAATGCAGTACAGTATAGTGGAATCTTTTGCATAGCTATACTGTCAATGGTACAGAATTCAGCAAACTCTGGTCACCAGATAACATAGTATGTCTTCTAGAGTACTTACAAGTTAGGAAATATTTTGGAATTTAAACCAAACTCATTAAGTCCATTCATCAATATTAGGTTATCAGAATTAAAATGAAAAATAAATGTGGTGCTTACCTACAGTGCCACCATCTATGGTGTTGACGTCAACTGCAGCACCGATCAGACCAAACAACAAAGGCTGGAAAATCATCCATAGTAGTGCCACCATATCATTGATTCCATTCTATAATGATATACACACAACTACAATGAAACAATTTCATAACTCATCTGGCCTCAATCATCCAACAAAGAAGCCATATCTCTGTTTAATCCTGGAGTCAGGAAACTACTGCACATAAACTTCTATTATTGTGGGGTCAGGGTTATTGTTTACTGGTGGGTTATTATTTACTGGTGGGTCATTTTTTACTGATGGGTCATTATTTACTGGCAGGTTATTGTTTACTGGTGGGTTATTGTTTACTTTTATCACTGTTTTATTATTACGGAATGAGATATTTACTTCCTGGTATAGTAGTTGACCATCCTGATCTCAGTGATCCATATAAAGTTTGTATCACATGGCCTATTTAACTATAAGGTAGGTATGAAATCTAAGTTTGTATCACATAGGCTATTTAACTATAAGGTAGGTATGTAATCTAAGTTTGTATCACATAGGCTATTTAACTATAAGGTAGGTGTGTAATCTAAGTTTGTATCACATAGGCTATTTAACTATAAGGTAGGTGTGTAATCTAAGTTTGTATCACATAGGCTATTTAACTATAAGGTAGGTATGTAATCTAAGTTTGTACCACATAGGCTATTTAACTATAAGGTAGGTATGTAATCTAAGTTTGTATCACATAGGCTATTTAACTATAAGGTAGGTATGTAATATATTTATACATCTCCTTCCTTTTCTGCTTCTTTCCTCCAGCGAAGTGCTGCAATGAAGGCAAGAGTGAGGCAGCCAAGAGGCCCAGCACCTGACAGATGGACGGCAGAACTCCCAAATGTGGCCATCAGTCCACCTCCTAATAACAACAGTGACCGGTAAAGTGCAGGGTTGTTCTGGAATAAAACAAGAAAGCTTTAACTAAAATTAGTATTAATCAAGTTGTAAATCTCCGGTATTCTACTCAAAGTATCTAAAATTAGCCACATAAATATCGGATAATTTATACCAGTTACTAAAAATATCCAGGTAAATCTCTTACGTTCTACTCAAAGTATCTAAAAATAGCCAGGTAAATCTCTTACGTTCTACTCAAAGTATCTAAAAATAGCCAGGTAAATCTCTTACGTTCTACTCAAAGTATCTAAAAATAGCCAGGTAAATCTCTTACGTTCTACTCAAAGTATCTAAAAATAGCAAGATAAATCTCTAATGTTCTACTCAAAGTATCTAAAAATAGCCAGGTAAATCTCTTACGTTCTACTCAAAGTATCTAAAAATATCAAGATAAATCTCTAATGTTCTACTCAAAGTATCTAAAAATAGCCAGGTAAATCTCTTACGTTCTACTCAAAGTATCTAAAAATAGCAAGATAAATCTCTAATGTTCTACAAACTGAATCTTAAAATAGCCTGATTAATTTCTGATACTTTACTCACTGTATCCTTAGATGGGAGATACCACATGACAACTCCAACCACAATCCCATACACAATTCCCAACAGGGCTTCCAGAGGACCCTTCACAATTGTCAAAGCAATGTCACCTGGAAAATATTACTTATATCATAATAACAGATAGGTATATTGTCAGGTCATCAGAGCATCTGAGACAGTGTTCTTTTATATATACATTCACCAAGGGCCACTAACTTGTTGAGATGGACATTTTACAGACTTACCTGTGCAGAAGAAATGATTTGAGACTTACATGTGGAGGATAATTTTGAGACTTACCTGTTGAGGATATTATTTAAGACTTGCCGGGGAAAAGGATAATTTCAGAGAGTTACCTGTGGAGAAAGAGTTTTGTGGAATGTTACCTGTAGAGAAGGAGATTTGTGGAGTGTTACCTGTAGAGAAGGAGATTTGTGGAGAGTTACCTGTAGAGAAGGAGATTTGTGGAGTGTTACCTGTAGAGAAGGAAATTTGTGGAGTGTTATCTGTAGAGAAGGAGATTTGAGGAGAGTTACCTGTAGAGAAGGAAATTTGTGGAGTGTTACCTGTAGAGAAGGAGATTTGTGGAGTGTTACCTGTGGAGAAGGAGATTTGTGAAGAGTTACCAGTAGAGCAGGAGATTTGTGGAGTATCACCTGTAGAGAAGGAAATTTGTGGAGTGTTACCTGTAAGGAAGGAGATTTGTGGAGTGCTACCTGTGGAGAACGAGATTTGTGGAGAGTTACCTGTGGAGAAGGATAAGTTTGGAGTTACCTGTAGAGAAGGGGATTTGTCGAGTATTACCTTTGGAGAAGGACAATGTTGAGGAGTTACATGTAGAGAAGGAGATTTGTGGAGAGTTACCTGTAGAGAAGGAGATATGTGGAGAGTTACCTGTAGAGAAGGAGATATGAGGAGAGTTACCTGTAGAGAAGGGGATTTGTGGAGAGTTACATCTAGAGAAGGAGATTTGTGGAGAGTATCTGTAAAAATAGCCAGGTAAATCTTTAGAGTTCTACTCAAAGTATAGCTTAAAAATATTTGTGGAGAGTAAATCTCTTAAGGAGTTCTACTCAAAGTATCTAAAAATAGCCAGGAGATCTACCTGTATGTTCTACTGTTACAAAGTATCTAAAAATAGCCAGGTAAATCTCTTACGTTCTACTCAAAGTATCTAAAAATACCTGTAAAAATATTTGTGGAGAGTTAGCCTGTAGGTAAATCTCTTGGAGTTCTACTCAAAGTATCTAAAAATAGCCAGGTAAATCTCTTATGTTCTACTCAAAGTATCTAAAAATAGCCAGGTAAATCTCTTATGTTCTACTCAAAGTATCTAAAAATAGCCAGGTAAATCTTTGGAGTGTTACCTGTAGTTACTGTTTTTGTGGACTGTTACCTGTAGAGTTTTGTGGATGTTATCTAAAAATAGCCAGGTAAATCTCTTATTAGAGTTCTACTGTAAGTATCTAAAAATAGCCAGGTAAATCTCTTTAGAGTTACCTGTACTCAAAGGATATTTTACTCAAAGACTAAAAATAGCCAGGTAAATCTCTTAGAGTTCTACTGTTATCTGTAAAAGGATGGAGAAGGATATTATTAGAGACTTAAAAATAGAAGGTAAATCTTATTAGAGACTTACCTTCTACTCAAAGTATTTTTAAAATAGCCAAGGTAAATCTTATTACGTTCTACTCAAAGTATCTAAAAATAGCCAGGTAAATCTCTTACCTGTTCTACTCAAAGTTATTATCTAAAAATAGCCAGGTAAATCTCTTTTTCTACTCAAAGTATCTAAAAATAGCCAGGTAAATCTCTTAGAGTTCTACTCAAAGTATCTGTAGCCAGAAATCTCTTACGTTCTACTCAAAGTATTAAAAATAGCCAGACTTACCTGTAATAGCCAGGTAAATCTCTTAGAGTTCTACCTGTAGAGAAATAGCCAGGTAAATCTCTTAGAGTTTACTCTGTAGAAAAATAGAAGGATATTATTAGAGACTTACCTGTAGAAAGGGGATTTTGTGGACTGTTACCTGTTCTGGACTCATTAAGTATCTAAAAATAGAAGGGGATTTTGTGGAGTGTTAGCTGTAGAGAAGGTTGGAGAAGGATATTATTAGAGACTTACCTGTAGAGAAGGGGATTTTGTGGAGTGTTAGCTGTAGAGAAGGTTGGAGAAGGATATTATTAGAGACTTACCTGTAGAGAAGGGGATTTTGTGGAGTGTTAGCTGTAGAGAAGGTTGGAGAAGGATATTATTAGAGACTTACCTGTAGAGAAGGGGATTTTGTGGAGTGTTAGCTGTAGAGAAGGTTGGAGAAGGATATTATTAGAGACTTACCTGTAGAGAAGGGGATTTTGTGGACTGTTACCTGTAGAGAAGGGGATTTTGTGGACTGTTACCTGTAGAGAAGGTTGGAGAAGGATATTTTTAGAGACTTACCTGTAGAGAAGGTTGGAGAAGGATATTTTTAGAGACTTACCTGTAGAGAAGGTTGGAGAAGGATATTATTAGAGACTTACCTGTAGAGAAGGTTGGAGAAGGATATTATTAGAGACTTACCTGTAGAGAAGGTTGGAGAAGGATATTATTAGAGACTTACCTGTAGAGAAGGTTGGAGAAGGATATTATTAGAGACTTACCTGTAGAGAAGGTTGGAGAAGGATATTATTAGAGACTTACCTGTAGAGAAGGTTGGAGAAGGATATTATTAGAGACTTACCTGTAGAGAAGGGGATTTTGTGGACTGTTACCTGTAGAGAAGGTTGGAGAAGGATATTATTAGAGACTTACCTGTAGAGAAGGTTGGAGAAGGATATTATTAGAGACTTACCTGTAGAGAAGGTTGGAGAAGGATATTATTAGAGACTTACCTGTAGAGAAGGTTGGAGAAGGATATTATTAGAGACTTACCTGTAGAGAAGGTTGGAGAAGGATATTATTAGAGACTTACCTGTAGAGAAGGTTGGAGAAGGATATTATTAGAGACTTACCTGTAGAGAAGGTTGGAGAAGGATATTATTAGAGACTTACCTGTAGAGAAGGTTGGAGAAGGATATTTTTAGAGACTTACCTGTAGAGAAGGTTGGAGAAGGATATTATTAGAGACTTACCTGTAGAGAAGGTTGGAGAAGGATATTATTAGAGACTTACCTGTAGAGAAGGGGATTTTGTGGACTGTTATCTGTAGAGAAGGTTGGAGAAGGATATTATTAGAGACTTACCTGTAGAGAAGGTTGGAGAAGGATATTATTAGAGACTTACCTGTAGAGAAGGTTGGAGAAGGATATTTTTAGAGACTTACCTGTAGAGAAGGGGATTTTGTGGACTGTTACCTGTAGAGAAGGTTGGAGAAGGATATTTTTAGAGACTTACCTGTAGAGAAGGTTGGAGAAGGATATTTTTAGAGACTTACCTGTAGAGAAGGTTGGAGAAGGATATTTTTAGAGACTTACCTGTAGAGAAGGTTGGAGAAGGATATTATTAGAGACTTACCTGTAGAGAAGGTTGGAGAAGGATATTTTTAGAGACTTACCTGTAGAGAAGGTTGGAGAAGGATATTATTAGAGACTTCCCTGTAGAGAAGGGGATTTTGTGGACTGTTATCTGTAGAGAAGGTTGGAGAAGGATATTATTAGAGACTTACCTGTAGAGAAGGTTGGAGAAGGAGGTTGGAGAAGGATATTTTTAGAGACTTACCTGTAGAGAAGGTTGGAGAAGGATATTTTTAGAGACTTACCTGTAGAGAAGGTTGGAGAAGGATATTTTTAGAGACTTACCTGTAGAAAATGATATTCCCAGGACTACACCAAATCCAGTAATGGCCAAAACATCATCAACGCTGGCTGCGGCAATGACCAGTGTGGGGATACCTTTGTCCAGGCCATACCCTCGGTCTGAAAGACTGAGTAGACTTGGAACAACAACTGCAGGGGACACTGCAGCCAGTACAAATCTGTTGGTATCAAAGTTGCTTAGTTAGTCAAAGATTACATGATACAGCAGTAAATCTGAACCTGCAGGTAAGTAGTAGGAAGTTGTTGTCAATCAACACTTCAGTACCAGTGATTGAGTTCACTTTTTGTTCCATTACATGGTATCCATGTATACATTATATTTCACCATATTTATGATTTTTATGAATATTCATTTCTTAATGTTTTTTATACATTTCTCCACATCATCTGCATGCTGTACAAAATATCACCAAAATTCTTAACTACCTGGCCTCCTGAGTTCATTTTTATTTTTCAGAATCACTTTGAGTAAGGGTTACCTTGTGACTACATAGTAACTCATGTCAACCTCAGTGAACATAATGCAGGAGGTCCACCACATTTCATTCTGAGCAAATTGGTAAAGAGTCTTGCCCAAGGATGCACTATGACAGCACAAGAGGGTCCCTGATCTCAACTTCCTGAGGCACAAGTCACTCAGATCAATTTAGAATACAGCTGTAGAAAGTATAGGTCTCCTTAATAATCTCCATTATCCCAGTTGAAAATTGTGTGCCTTTACAAAGGGAGGTCACTTGCTTGAGCCACATCAAGATAAGGGCATTTTATGTAACATTACAGTATGTTATCGGTTCTCCCGTCTCTTGGTTCTGTAACCCTTTTTTATATGTAGGGTTCATTTTTGTACTTACCCTAACATAAATCCCCATTCCCACGGAAACCCAAGTAGGAAGTGGGCTGCGACCGCCTCAGCACAACATTCTGCCAAACAAGGAATGAAAGCAAGACGCAGAACGGTGAATGATAGCTTCCGTAGAGCTTTTGGGTCAAGGCCAAGACCAGCCCTAATTAGGATCACTGTCAGAGCAATCTGTCTGTAATAAATATTTTTTTATCATTATCTATCATTAAACTTTATTTAAACCAAATATTCTTTCTTAATTATCTTTAGATGTTATTATTTAATAAAAAGGTAAGAACAATATATGTAAGTTTGATATATACTGTAAATGCATTGATTTCTTTGGGGATTAGTTTTTGTTGAATTTGCAGACACTCTGCCTCGAAAAATTTAAATGTCCACCAAATAATAGATAGATAAAAGTTGACATGGATTATAGTACATGTGCCCCACGAAAATATGTGATTTTACAGTATTCGTTTGGAATTCATCCAATTTCTCTAAGGAAAATGGTTTTACACTTATTATAATGAATGTCAGAAAATGCTTACGATATTTTCGTAAAATGAATGAATTATGAAGAAGACACCATCAGAAAATCTACAAGATTGTCAGAACAAATTAAACAACTCAACTGTGGTCGATTACAAACATCATTGCTCCTACTGACCTGAGAGCTGACGACCATGGCATGGCAATGCTCTCGCCAACAATTTTCACCCCTGGGATGTTTCTTAATGCCGCACCCACTATTAACATACCTGAAGAAAGGTACGAAATCAAATAACATTTTGTTTAATCAAGTTAGGCATTACAGAAAAAACTTGCAATACCCATACATCCTAGCCAAACTGCCCTCAACATTATACCCCTCCATCTAAAACTTTAATCCCACATCCTTAATCCAAAAATTCATCCAACTGAAACCCTTATCCCAAACTCTTCCACCTTCATCTAAAACCATCCACCTAAATCTCTTCTTCCAAATCCCACCACCTTCACCTACAACCACCTTCACCTACAACCACCTTCCCAAACCCTCATCCCCAACCCTTAAAACTTTACCGAAAACTTTCCATCCAAATCCCTCAACTCAACCCCAACCATCCCCCCCCCCCCAAAACTTCACCTAAAATTACCCACCCAAAACTCTCAACTCCAAACCTCCATCCAAAACCATCCATCAAAGTTTCCACTACTAACTCCTATCCCAAACAATCATCATTATCCCAATGCTATCCCTTCATCCCAAAGCAATAATTGAAATCTCGATCTCATGCACCTTCTTACCCAAAAGAGGTGGTAGTCTCAGGAAAGATATTAAGTAGCCGCCAACAACTGCTCCGTAAAATAGTACAAACAGTGAGAAGAAATTTCCCCCTGGGAGGGCCTCAGAGTGTGTCAGGGAAACAAGAACTATCCATGTTATGCCTGCTAGAATAAGGAACTGCATGTACCAGGCGATGTTCCCATGGGGAGGACATAGAAAGGAATATTTCAGTCTTTGGCAAATGCTCGGATTTTCCGGTAATGGATGGTATTTAGTTCGCATTGGTTTTGAAAACTTGTGGCAACATATCCGCAGTCCTATGCATCGCCTTGATGTCGCTATCTCTGCGTCAACATCACTGGAATGTTTGTTTTGGCTCTGTAGTAAAGTTGACTCGTTCACACCATCTAATTCTATATTAGTATCCCGACAGACTTCAGACATATCTTTCTTTGTTGACGCCATGTCTCTGTGAAAAAATTAAACCCTGATTATCAGATGCATAGGCATTTCTCAGTAAAATCACATTATCAAACTATGTAGTTCACTAATCTATTTATGTAGAAAGGACAAGATAATTCATAATATCATTGTATTGTCCCACTCTTTAATGAAATATGTTTTCTCAGGAAACCATAACAACATCATACTTAATTAACAAACTTTCGGCTACCTAAGGAGTTGATCTAATGGAGTCATGGTGTTGGAACATAAACACAATATTCAAGATAATACCTGTTGAAATAATGCATTCTTTTAAGAAGAATTATGTATTAAGTATTATAAAAATAGAGAGCAAACTATTTTTTTATTAGATAAAGTATGTTTAATAACTTGCTGACCTTGTTGCCTCATCAACAGCCATGCGGCTTTCTTGTAGTATCAGTACATTTGTACATGTAGCTGATGTCTATCTAACTGAACAACATACTGGAGGCCCATCATGGCATGTCATCTAAAGCAATTGGGATAAAGTGTCTTGCCTATTTCCCAATACAGCACAGGCCAATCTACTTTTCAGCTTTCTTAGAAATATAAACTGCCATGGGTATAGAGCCATGCACCTCGCATCTTCACCCAAGATTACAAACAACCCCAAAGCCTTAGTGTAGTCCCTTCCTAACGAGAGTGAGTGTGTGAGATGACAAGTCATTTCTACACATTTGTAAGTTTCCAATCTTTAATAAAATGTCATTATTTCATATATGCCAGTCACAATTCATAATGATTTTAACCCTTGTGATGTGTATACAGGTTATATTTGGACTCTGTTTTGTCAGTAATTTTGACTTGAAATATTTAACCATACAGAAGTTTAATATTAAAGACTTTGTGATACAATTATAATAACAAATTAACTGATTGATTGCACTTCTGCCATTAAGATAACAACAAACACATGGCATTTTTTAATATTTTCTACAGGGACGTATATATATGTCCCTGTTATCTATGATTAACAAAAAATTCAAAATTGAAAATAAATTGAAAAATAATTCCATATGTGAAATTGCTGGTATTGTACATGGCATCGTACATATTATCATCCAGAACATAGACAAAAATAAAATTGCATATAGATAGTCAGAACCCTACAGACTACCTAATTACTAGCCTTACTCTTAATTACTAAACTTTTATGTTGTTAACTAGTTGTAGTTTAGTAATCATGAGAGGAAGTAAAAACTAAAAATGTAACTGGAAATTTCCTATTGCCATGCTGCATGTTATTTTCCTACAGTTAAAAGCAAAGGGTTGCATGCTAAGGACCCCCATTTGGGATAAAAGGTCACAGTAACCGTGCATTGTATTTAACATGCGCTGCCCTCTACCAGAGACATATATAACTATAAATGTTATATATGTCTATGCCTATACATGCCGGCTTATGCGCCAGAGCTCGGCTGTTTGACGAGTCACTATTAAATGTTTTTTCTACATAAAAGGGGATAGAAAGGATGAAAAGTCGAGATTTGCATTGTAATAATAATATGTATAAATTCATTAAGTGGCTGCAGAAATTCCACAAGAAAGGCGTTCTGGGTAAAGCTATCTCCTCGGGTAACACTCCAAACTTTCTGCAGACATGACTAAACAACCTGCAGACACAAATAATTTGCAAATTGATAACGCATCGCGTCAGCTACTAGTCGGGAATCAAAGACATGCGCAAGCAAATTAATTACAGATAGATCATATATGATATATATCTACTAAAAAATGCTACCGCACGTGTTCAATATTTACCTAAATTATTAACCCTCAAAGTCAGGTTCTGGGCAGTCCATTGGTTTAATGGTAAAACTCCGATAAGTCCGCAATGATTTTGACACAAAACGTCATAGGTTTCGTATATTTATACACGGAATTCCATTCGGAAGATCACGTGCCAATTTTGTTGTCAGTAACTACAACATACGGGTACTTTTGTGTCCTCGAATTCCTATCGTGAAAATTGGAGCCACCATCTTTGTGTATTTTGTTCAATGGAGTGTTGGGTGTCATACGAAGGCATCGCGATTCCCGTCCAGGGAGGACGTTAATAGTTGCGACATCTGTGCAGTGAAAATGTGCAGATATTTAAGAACTGGATTATATAACCAAATATGGCGATAACTTAGTGGATTTTGGAAAATACGCTGTTCTCCGGTACTGGGGAAGCAAATGATGTCTTTGAGGCGTTGCAATGAAGCTGTAAACTTCTAAGGTGTTTTTAGCCTTTAGTCGTCCTCAAAGACGCCGCGGACTATTCCATGATGGAGCTGTATATTGAAACGCTAACGGGCACTTTCTTCGAGCTTAGAGTATCGCCTTTCGAGACGATTATGTCTGTAAAGGCAAAAATTCAACGGCTCGAAGGTAAGAACACGCAGCCGCAAATTACACCAAAATTTCATTTCCTTGTTATCACTTGTATTCATAATTGGGTGCTAGAACTCTGGCAAATCTAAATGTATACGTGTATGTCAATTTCACTCCATGCACCGTCACGTATATACTTACAGTATGTATAGAGCGATCGTTGAATGTAAACAAATAAGTAGGCCTCATTACAAAAGCTGGATGAGATTTCGGATTATTTTCATGGATAACCAAATTAGCACTCAAGGAAACGCAAGATTGCTGTAAAAATACTCCTTTGTCATTGGCGTCAGTTTGTAATTTAAATTAATTTTCGATAGTTTTACCCCCTTAGACTGGCTTTATTAGCAAGCTACAAACACAAAAACAGTTGACATTTCGACATCAATGTCATACCACATGAATCAGACACTTGAAATATAGATTTACTACTAAAATAGCAGGAATCGTTTGCTTTTTGCATATGGTAGCTGTATAAGTAGTATGATAGCTGGATTTCACAGGGTTGTCCCATCGCTATAGTCATACATAGTATAGTCAAAGTTTTCTACGGTCCTGATACTTTATATCTGATAATAGAGCAGAAATGAATAGCAGACTTTGGTATTCTAATATTTTTATAATGTATTTGAATGGTATTCAAATATTCAGCTTATATTAACTTATGAATAGGAGAAAAATAAATATCAAAATTTCGCTTTTAATTTCCATAAAACATTCCTTCTAATAGAATTAGGATCCTTATTAATATATATTCTGAAAAATGAGAAGCTGTATATTATAAAAAGACCTATTGTGAACGGTATAGCAAAAGTCTAATTCAGGACCTAACTGTTTGTCTTTGTTGTGTTAAAGAGTAAGGAACAATTGGCTTGCAAATCTGGAAAATATTCTAGTTTTGATTTACAATGTATTGGATTTGTAAATCTGCATCCTATACTTACATATTGATGCTTTAACATGCATCAATATGCTGAGAGAAAGCAACTGGCTCTCATGGTGAATTTTCATTGGTCAATTGGCACCTGTAATCAACTAGGCTGTACAAATGCATCTCTGTCAGCCTGACATTCATTACTTCAAACTGACTGAATGTTTAGGAGATGACTAGCTGTGTTTGCATGATAACTGCAGAGCATAGCTTACCCTGAGATTTATATATCTGAATCAATCCGAAATGTTCTCGGACCCAACTTAAACATTTTTCAGTCTTTGCGACAAGGGAGGATAGATTGAGCAGAATATTCAAATACCATTTCACTGTTCAGATGCATCAGGAAATAAGTATTCATTCACGCAGGTTTGAACATTCATTTCAGCTCATTATAACAAAAAAAAAAGAGTCTTGTTTTGCAGAAGAACACACCACCATATGAAAACATTTTCAGCAGAAGGAATAAATTTGATGACGTGACACTTCTGATGTGCAGTCGAAGAGGATATATTTATATATGATCAAAAACACTGTCATTTTTACCAAAATGTTATGCCACTTCTGTATTGTAGAAAATTTCCTTCGTGAGATACTGGAGCCAACATTTGCTAGAAAACATGGTCTTATGACCTACATTTTGTCCCCTTTCCCCCCCAACACTTACAATTGCCTCAGTGTTGGCTACCAAGTAGACATAGTTAATTGTAATTTATTAGAACTAAATCAAACTTGCTGGAATAGAGTTTACAAATTTTTGGACTCATATATATGTGAGCCAGAGACATGTGCTTTTCCAATAAAGGACTAACTGAACTTTCTGAGGTCAGATATATAATTGGAGTTACAGAGACACATTCTTGTCCTATGGGATTAGCTCAACTGATGAGAACTTACCTGGTACTATTCCTCAAAGCATTGGGAGTCATTTCAGAATTTTGAAAAGGTGTACTTGACTTAATGAAAAATTTGTTCATAATGCGCTGTGCCCATATTGTGTAAGTCTATGGAAGTTAAAAAGGGAAATAGGATATACATGTTGGTGCTCGAATCCTTTTAGTCAGAATATCTTTGTCTTTATTACTGTTTTCATTCAAAATTGATTGAAATTTTCATATAAGTCACCTGAGATGAAGTCTTATCGTGGTTGCATTTGGTTTTCTGTTGTCTGTCATGCATCAATAAACAGTTTAAAAATCTTCACCATCTGCTCAAAAACCGCTAAACCTATTTTAATTTACACTAGCAGAATATGCTAGTCATTACTGAGCAATGCTACAGTACACCATGGGTTACCAACAGTACACCTTGGGTTACCAACAGTCCACCATGGGTTACCAACATGACACCTTGGGTTACCAACGGTACACCTTGGGTTGCCAACAGGACACCTTGGGTTACCAACAGTCCACCATGGGTTAACAACAGTATACCTTGGGTTACCAACAGGACACCTTGGGTTACCAACAGTACACCTTGGGTTACCAATAGTACAACATTAGTTCCATAATGAATTTTGATGCAGAAACTACCAGACAACTCCTAGTAATCTAGCTCAATTGCATATCATCAAAGAAGAGCAAATGGGGTGATGTTGTTAAGGATTCAACCACAGTTGTGTAGGACAGTCTGTGATTTCAGCTTCCTGAAAAATACAAATTAGTTGGAATAGTAATTATACCATACACCTCAGACCTTCACCTGAGACACATAAAATGTCCTAGGTAGAAATCCTACTACACATCTCATACCTTCACATTCAGGCCGTCCTGGGTAGAAATTGTACCACATCTCAGACCTTCACACACAGACCACCCTGGGTAGAAAATCCTACCACACCTCGGACCTTCACATAGACCACCCTGGGTAGAAATTGAACCACACCTCAGACCTTCACACACAGACCACCTTGGGTAGAAATTGTACCACACCTCAGACCTTCACACAGAGACCACCCTGGGTAGAAATTGAACCACATCACAGACCTTCACACTAACCACCCTGGGTAGAAATCCTACCACACCTCAGACCTTCACACACTGACCATCCTTGGTAGAAACCCTACCACACCAGAGACCTCCACACATGGACTGTCCTGGGTAGAAATCCTACCACACCTCAGACATTCACACACAGACCACCCTGGGTAGAAATCCTACCACACCACAGACCTCCACACACGGACCGTCCTGGGTAGAAATTGTACCACACCTCAGACTTTCACACACAAACCACCCTGGGTAAAAATTGTACCACACCTCAGACCTTCACATACAGACCACCCTGGGTAGAAATCCTACCACACCTCAGACCTTCACACACAGACCATCCTGGGTAGAAATTGTACCACACCTCGGACCTTCACATACAGACCACCCTGGGTAAAAATTGTACCACACCTCGGACCTTCACATACAGACCACCCTGGGTAGAAATCCTACCACACCTCAGACTTTCACACACAGACCACCCTGGGTAAAAATTGTACCACACCTCGGACCTTCACATACAGACCACCCTGGGTAGAAATCCTACCACACCTCAGACCTTCACACACTGACCATCCTTGGTAGAAACCCTACCACACCAGAGACCTCCACACATGGACCGTCCGGGGTAGAAATCCTACCACACCTTAGACCTTCACACACAGACCAACCCTGGGTAGAAATTGAACCACATCACAGACCTTCACACTAACCACCCTGGGTAGAAGTTGTACAACACCTCAGACCTTCACACACAGACCACCCTGGGTAGAAGTTGTACCACACCTCAGACCTTCACACACAGACTGCCCTTGGTAGAAATCTTACCACATCACAGATCTTCACACATAGACTGCCCTTGGTAGAAATCTTACCACATCACAGACCTTCACACACAGACCACCCTGGGTAGAAATTGTACCACACCTCAGACCTTCACACACAGACCACCCTGGGTAGAAATTGTACCACACCACAGACCTTCACAGAGACAGATAAAGGGCACTGGGTAGAAATCCTATCACAACACAGACCTTCACCTGAGACACATAAACTGCCATTGGAATATATTGTAACAAATCTGACCTTCACCAGATATTGTGATGCCTGGTGCTCAACTGACAGTTTTAATACTGGGTGTAGTTTTCGGATGCATGCCACATTTAAAATAGCCACCATCTGGAAAATATATTACATGTATTATCATTTCTTCTCTAAGAGTCATTTTTGAGACAGGGCTCAGATTTGTCTGCAGTTCTGTAATTGATCATCCTAATTAAAATTCTGAGTGGTGCATGCAATACTCAAGATGGCAGCCACTGCAACCCTCACGCAAATCTTGTTTTCACAACATTTCCTGGAAGAAAAGTTGTCTAAACCACACAGGACTGTTATGATCACTTAGGAGTGTTGTAAACAGATAGTCATGGCCAAAATTATGACCCTATCATTTTGACAATGGCTGTCATGACTGCAATTTTGTTATTACTACCTCCTGAGCTGAATATCAGATCTGAACCTGTTGAAGGTTTTGCAAGTCACTATCAACGCCTTCCCACTGCTTAAAAAAAAAAAATTTATTTATTCTTCGGGGGAAAAAATCTTGCATTACTACATACCTATCTAATATATACCTGACCAACAAGTTACAAATTCTCACCTACCAGATATTATTGATTTGGTTGAACAATGGTTTCATTACTGCATTAAAAATATACTTTGCTCAAATTTCATGTTATGATTTTGATAAAACTTTTAGATAGGAAAAATTGTAACGGTCTTCTGCTAGAAAACTTTATAATGTTCTGGGAAAAAAACCATTTAATTTATGACACTATAGCAAAATAAGAGAGTATTAGGTACACATATCCTTTGGATGATGTTTTTTTCGAGGTTCCAAGATTGAACAGAGGTCAAGATTGTAGTGGGATAGTTAAATAGAAAAAACATTGACCACTTTATAGAAATAGCTTTAGTTATTTGATTTTTAAACGCATTTTGATCGAGCTTTAAACAGGTTCTCAGATGTGAAGCAGGATCAAGCCTGTGACCATATTTTAAACACCTGTTATGGGTGGCCAGTGTCTACCAGTATGCGGTGTGCCATTATGTATGTATATATATATATATATGACGACGATTATGTATTGTAAGCCCATGGTAGACGCTACCTATCAGGGTACACCTATCAAGATTTACCTACGATACGGACCCCACTGGTTTAGTTCTATAACTGCTATAATCACCAGTAATACACATTTATTGAATTTACATTAGAACCCCTGTAGACTTTGTGAGTTTCACTGTCTCGAGTTGGCAGTTTCCCAAAGATAACAGAACAAACAAAACAGGGGATTGTTCTATATTGATCTCACAAGGTGTATAAGGTCTAGATTGGTCAGTAAGTAGATACTGTGTTAACATTTCAGTCAGGGTTACAGGAGGTGAACAAAATTCATACTGTCTCGTTACAATAAAGTTGAACATACACTATATATTTAAACTAAGCTTGTATTTTGTATCAGGAGAAGGGCTGAAATTATGAGACTACTATGATAATTTTAACCCTGCCAAATTCCTGCCAAAGTTACAAGTACCATTTTATATTCCTTTTGTATTAAAATATTTATATCTATCTGCTGTCCCAGCCCACAAATAAGCTCCATTCTTAATTTTTGCATCATCATCATCATCATCAATTTTGGAATAATAATATGGGTTAATCTAGAATTTGGGGAATACTACCCATTGTGGAATAAAAAATTTTAAATTTTTTTCCTATTTTGAGAAGTGGAAAATTTTAAACTGCTTTTTTGGCGTTTGGACAGAATTCAAAAAAGAGATAGGGTCAAAATATATGGCAAAGATTACCTTAATAAAATATGACAATGTTTCTTTTTCACGATGGCAGGATTTTAAAAGATATGTACTTATAAGGTCTGTTTTGGGAGAATTTTTCTCATGTTTACAGTATATTGTCTTGAAGGGGACTTTGTGTATATTCAAAACATACCACTTCAGGTATATACTATGCTTTTCAGGTTGTAAAATTTAAGATAAATACCTGATTAAGCAATAAAAGTGGTTCACAAATAAGCCCTCCCTAAACTTTAGTGCTTAGCTATTACACAAGGGGAAGTGGCTTATTAGAGGATAAATATGTAGTTTACTAAGCTTTAACACAAGGGGAGGTGACTTATTAGAGGATAAATATGTATTTTACTAAGCTTTAACACAAGGGAAGGTGGCTTATTAGAGGATAAATATGTATTTTACTAAGCTTTAACACAAGGGGAGGTGACTTATTAGTGGATAAATATGTATTTTACTAAGCTTTAACACAAGGGAAGGTGACTTATTAGTGGATAAATATGTATTTTACTAAGATTTTACACAAGGGGAGGTGACTTATTAGTGGATAAATATGTATTTTACTAAGATTTTACACAAGGGAAGGTGACTTATTAGTGGATAAATATGTATTTTACTAAGATTTTACACAAGGGAAGGTGACTTATTAGTGGATAAATATGTATTTTACTAAGATTTTACACAAGGGGAGGTGACTTATTAGTGGATAAATATGTAGTTTACTAAGCTTTAACACAAGGGAAGGTGACCTATTAGAGGATAAATATGTATTTTACTAAGATTTTACACAAGGGGAAGGTGGCTTATTAGAGGATAAATATGTAGTTTATCTAAGATTTAAACAAGGGGATATGACTTATTAGAGGATAAACATGTAGTTTATCTAAGATTTAACACAAGGGGGGATGACTTATTAGAGGTTAAATATGTTGTTTACTAAGCTTTTACATGAGGAGAGGTGAATTATCGGAGGATAAATATGTTGTTTACTAAGCTTTTACACAAGGGGAGGTGAATTATCGGAGGATAAATATGTTGTTTACTAAGCTTTTACACAAGGAGAGGTGACTTATCGGAGGATAAATATGTTGTTTACTAAGCTTTTATACGAGGGGAGGTGACTTATCATAGGATAAATATGTTGTTTACTAAGCTTTTATACAAGGGGAGGTTACTAATTAGAGAAGAAATATGTAGTTAGCATAGACACAGTCATGTTACCTTTAAGGTTATTGAACTTTTCCTATATTTCACACTTAATCAACACAGTGAAATACAATTTAAGAAGTTGGATTTCATGAGTATTTAAATTTAAAATTGCTATTTAGACTAAACTTGTATCAGTGATGCAGCTAGAATTCCTTTACTGACAGCACGGATGCTTTCAGGAAATGACTATACATGTTGCCTACACATTATAATTGTACTTCTTATTCTGTATAAGCTTTCCTTGTCAAAAGAGGTTTTAATAAATTATCATATGTAATCAAGGTTGCCTTTTCCTAGCTGTGAGTGGTCTCCCTTGATTGTGTGTGATTTCCCAATTTCTAATATTCTTTGTGACAATTTGGTAACCCTTGAATGATATTAGTCTTTGCAGATTTTGAGGGATCTTCCCAAATTGTAATTAGTCTCCACATATTGAGAGTGGTCTCTCTTGATTGTGAGTGGTCTTTGTAGATTTTTAGTGGTTTCCCCACATTGTAATTGGTCCCAGCTCATGTGAATTTTCCCCAGGTTTTGAGTGATTTTCCCTGAACATGCACGAGATCTGATAATTAAGATTGTTCTCCCCTTTAGAGAGTTCTGCCTTGATTGTGAGTAGTCTTTATTGATTATGAGTGGCAATGGTCTCCTCTAATTGTGCGTGGTCTTACTAGTTTATGGGTGGTCTCCCCTGTTTTTTAACAGTGTCCTTCGCTTCTCACCTGATCTTGTTTTTGCTTTCTTCACAGGAATTCCGATAGCACAACAGCACCTCATCTGGCAGTCCATGGAGTTGGAAGATGAATACAGTCTCCACGACTACAGTATCCATGATGGGGCAACACTTAAGCTGGTGTTGGCTATGAGGGGTGGACCCATCAACACACGCAGGAGTAAGTATCAGACTTAAAATCATGAATCTGTTCTTGTGACAAAATAGCATGTAGTGCATAATTCATGCCTTAATTTCTCCAAAATGTCTGTGTTCAATTCATTGATACAACTTTTGTGTTAGGATGGTATTCAGCCCTTTCACTGAAATGGCTGATTTCATGCTGCATACTGGCAGTGAAATTGCATCAGTTTACCTGTTGTCATACTTATTCATCCCACTCTGAGTGCTTCAATGTTCAGACCATAACAAAACTTTAATCTCGTTCTATTCAACAAATGTGAACTGGATTTGATTACTGGTAATATGTTTTCACTTTTAACATTCCCTTCAAATTTTGAAATTTTAAGTGTCAATTATTGGTGTATGATGTGCATTTCAGTTCCTATGGAGGATCCCACACTCAGGGAAATGGCAGAGTATGTAGAGGCAAACCGTGACGAGATCTGGGAGAAAGTTCCAGGAAATCGTCAGGTGACTCTACTCGTGTTCCGTGAGGGTGACCAGCTGAACTTCTTTCGTGTTGTGGACCGAGGTGATGGGACCCTCACCCCATTGTCAGAGTCTTTGAGGTGAGTCCAAGGGTTTATGTCAACTCCGTGGTCTGTTGTAGTAAAAGGCTCTCAAAACAGATCACCAAACCATCATTTTGATAATTTGTTAAAAAATCAACTTCATTTCAGTAAAACTCTGATAAAATGTTTAAAAAAAAATTGTATCTCATATGATATATTGCAACTGTGATTTACAAAAACTTTTAAAATTCTGATAGTAATACCCTTCCACAATTCTAACAGCAGTTTACACATATGACAAAGTAGAGACACAACAGTCTGACCTCAGAAATACAAACATCTGTCTACACCTATGACAAAATAGTGACACAACAGTCTGATCCCAGAAGTACAAACAGCTGTCTACACCTATGACAAAGTAGTGACACAACAGTCCGACCTCAGAAGTACAAACAGCTGTCTACACCTATGACAAAATAGTGACACAACAGTCTGACTCCAGAAGTACAAACAGCTGTCTGCACCTATGACAAAGTAGTGACACAACAGTCTGACTCCAGAAGTACAAACATCTGTCTACACCTATGACAAAGTAGTGACACAACAGTCTGATTCCAGAAGTAGAAACAGCTGTCTACACCTATGACAAAGTAGTGACACAACAGTCTGACCTCAAAAGTACAAACAGCTGTCTACACCTATGACAAAATAGTGACACAACAGTCTGATTCCAGAAGTACAAACAGTTGTCTAAACATATGACAAAGTAGTGACACATCAGTCTGACCCCCAGAAGTACAAACATCTGTCTACACCTATGACAAAATAGTGACACAACAGTCTGATTCCAGAAGTACAAACAGCTGTCTACACCTATGACAAAGTAGTGACACAACAGTCTGACCTCAGAAGTACAAACAGCTGTCTACACCTATGACAAAGTAGTGACACAACAGTCTGACCTCAGAAGTACAAACATCTGTCTACACCTATGACAAAGTAGTGACAAAACAGTCTGATTCCAGAAGTACAAACAGCTGTCTAAACATATGACAAAGTAGTGACACAACAGCCTCACTCCAGAAGTACAAACATCTGTCCACACCTATGACAAAGTAGTGATACAACAGTCTGATTCCAGAAGTTCAAACAGCTGTCTACACCTATGACAAAGTAGTGACACAACAGTCTGACCTCAAAAGTACAAACAGCTGTCTACACCTATGACAAAATAGTGACACAACAGTCTGATTCCAGAAGTACAAACAGCTGTCTACACCTATGACAAAGTAGTGACAACAGTCTGACTCCAGAAGTACAAACAGCTGTCTACACCTATGACAAAATAGAGACACAACAGTCTGATTCCAGAAGTACAAACAGCTGTCTATACATATGACAAAGTAGTTACACATCAGACAGACTCCAGAAGTACAAACATCTGTCTACACCTATGACAAAGTAGTGACACAACAGTCTGACCTCAGAAGAACTAACATCTGTCTACACCTATGACAAAGTAGTGACAAAACAGTCTGATTCCAGAAGTACAAACAGCTGTCTAAACATATGACAAAGTAGTGACACAACAGCCTCACTCCAGAAGTACAAACATCTGTCTACACCTATGACAAAGTAGTGACACAACAGTCTGATTCCAGAAGTACAAACAGCCGTCTACACCTATGACAAAGTAGTGACAACAGTCTGACTCCAGAAGTACAAACAGCTGTCTACACCTATGACAAAATAGTGACACAACAGTCTGATTCCAGAAGTACAAACAGCTGTCTATACATATGACAAAGTAGTGACACATCAGACTGACTCCAGAAGTACAAACATCTGTCTACACCTATGACAAAATAGTGACACAACAGTCTGATTCCAGAAGTACAAACAGCTGTCTACACCTATGACAGAGTAGTGACACAACAGTCTGACCTCAGAAGTACAAACATCTGTCTACACCTATGACAAAGTAGTGACACAACAGTCTGACCTCAGAAGAACAAACATCTGTCTACACCTATGACAAAGTAGTGACAAAACAGTCTGATTCCAGAAGTACAAACAGCTGTCTAAACATATGACAAAGTAGTGACACAACAGCCTCACTCCAGAAGTACAAACATCTGTCTACACCTATGACAAAGTAGTGACACAACAGTCTGATTCCAGAAGTACAAACAGCTGTCTACACCTATGACAAAGTAGTGACAACAGTCTGACCTCAGAAGAACAAACATCTGTCTACACCTATGACAAAGTAGTGACAAAACAGTCTGATTCCAGAAGTACAAACAGCTGTCTAAACATATGACAAAGTAGTGACACAACAGCCTCACTCCAGAAGTACAAACATCTGTCTACACCTATGACAAAGTAGTGACACAACAGTCTGATTCCAGAAGTACAAACAGCTGTCTACACCTATGACAAAGTAGTGACACAACAGTCTGACTCCAGAAGTACAAACATCTGTCTACACCTATGACAAAGTAGTGACACAACGGTCTGACTCCAGAAGTACAAGCATCTGTCTACACCTATGACAAAGTAGTGACACAACAGTCTGACTCCAGTAGTACAAACATCTGTCTACACCTATGACAAAATAGTGACACAACAGTCTGACTCCAGTAGTACAAACATCTGTCTACACCTATGACAAAGTAGTGACACAACAGCCTCACTCCAGAAGTAATGCTGTTCAATCGGGAACCCTCTTCAGTCATGATATGATTGGGGTTTTACGGCTATAAAATGATCTATTGTCTGGATTAAGGGTATTAATGTTGGATAAGTCATGGGAGCAGATAGCTTGGATTAAATTACTGCCTCTTTAGTTATGATAAAAGGATTTAGCCTGATTTGGTGTGTAGCACTTTGGGTCAAGAGTATTGAAACATATTTAAATAATGGTTAAAACCACCTGGGAGCAGATGGGTGTCAAAGCTTAAATTGAAATACAGGAATATCTCTTTGAGTATAAGAAAAGGTATTACAACCTTTGGTTGGACAGAGGATGAGAGCAAGCTTTATACCCAATTAATTGACTTCAGCTTAACCTGATCTGGACCAATCTTTTTGGTTGAAAAGAACACCATATATATAGATACGTGTGCATCGTTAACCTTATTAGTAAAATGATTGAATGCTGTAGCATGTTCAAGTATTTCAGTGACTTTTGATTGCATGGGAAGAACAATCTGAACACAAACATGTATTCTAAACTTAATTTAGCCTGCTTTGTCAGTAATGTTATAGTGCCTTTGCTATATATTTAAAGTTGTAGTGTCACATAACTATATTCTCAATTGATATCAATTTCCTTAGTAAGTTTTCATTGAGATCCCAGGATGACAACAGTGATGATGATGACAATGGTGATGAAGATTATGTTTTTGTCTCTCTCTCTCTCCCTCCCTCCTTCCCTCTCTCTCTCTCTCTCTCTCTCCCTCCCTTTCTCTCTCTCTCTATTTCTCCCCCCCCCCCTCTCTCTCTCTCTCTCTCTGCCAATAAAACTTAAACAAGAGTGAATCAAAACGAATAGTATGTTCAGGCTTTTGGGATTGATCATGACCCTGAGATCTGTCCTTCCTTCAGGACTTAACAATATTCTAATCCCTGGGTCATAACATGAAAACAGTTATGATAAAATGTCTATTCCTCATGATGTTTTGATGTATGGAATGTGCTGATCTGATCACAGTTGCATGACATGGTTGTGAAGGTCAAGTTTGCACACAATATTACGTGGTTACTTAAGTGGCTAGTGAAAGCCTCTTAATGATTAACACCTGCATCGTGCAGCCTTTATTTATAGTTTGTTACATAGACAGGTGTGACTGGGAAGACTCAATCATTCTGCCGTTAACTAGAAAATTATTAGTACATTATAATCAGTCGTCTGGTGTATTTACTAATACTCAGTTGTCTGATTTATATATCAGTGCAAGCAAACTGCTTGTGCAATCATCTTTATAATGTGACAATCTTTCTTATGCATAAGAACTACCTATTTCATTTCTAAAAAATTCACGGCAAGTAATTTTTTGACCTAGTACAACCCTCCAACCCCATCATACCAGATAAGCAGTCTACAATCCGTATATATGAAACAAATTCTTTAATTATTAATATTTCTTTAAAATTCTTTTTCAAAAACTATAAGTAAATTGCCTTTAGTACTCGCTATCTGTGCACTTGAAATATTATACAGATGAGTACCTTTAGAATTTTTTTTACAACCCCTATGAATATTCTCCATTTTCCCTATGATAATGATACTTTCAGGTAACTTTTTGTAAAGAGTTCCTAATACTAATATGTGTGTTTCCTGTCTCACAGTGGTGCATCAATGTACAATTTCAATGACGAGGAAGAAGAGGACGATGTTCCTCCAAAGGAGAAAATGGAAGAGAATGAACAGCTGAAGGAGAAGATGAAACAACTGCGTGGCAAGATGGAGAAACTCACACTAACGAAAAAGGTACAACATTCAATGGTAATTGACATCAAAGGTTCCTTAAGATTCAAACATGCAATATTTTGAAATCAAACATTCTTGGCAGTATGCAGCAAAAAGCTTGAATCTTAACTTGTTATATTCTAATAAGTGCAAAACTTCAATCAGATCAAGATTAAAATCTAGAAAAACTGCATACCAAGGCTGGTGAATGTACAGGCATCATAATTTTCTTATTTGGTTTCCGAGGTAGAAAGAACTTTTTTGCCATATGTGTAATGAATATAAACTTGATACTCGGTAAAGTTGAATATCTTGAAGAAACACTATACCAGTGTAAATTGCCATAGTCAATGTGTTTAACAATTTTTATTATTTTTTTTCTCAGCCAAGAAAGAAACCACATCCCCCAACTTCTGGTCACTCTAATGGAAGGGCTGCCACACGATACCGACAGCTTCCAAGTTCTGGAAGAAGCCTCCCAGTAGGTCATCACCTAAACCGAAAGTCGTGCCTTCCCCCTGTGGGACACACACTAGCCTCACCTTTTTCCCCTGAGGAGCGCCTCAGTCTCACATCAATGGGAGGCAAGGATAGCTTTGCCTCCATTAAGTCATCTGATAATGACATATCCACCTTGGATCTTGGTGGCGCTAACTCCAAGTCACCTCACAGCATGAGACACTTGGAGAGTGCAGAGGGTGGAACCAAGTTAAGCCGAACATTAGAAAGTGTTAAGGAGGACACTGGTACAGGTAGTGAACATAACACCGCTAGAAAAATCAAAGTTGACTCACCTGAGGGAGCTAAGTGTGATGAAAAAGATCGGTTGCTTTCTTCTACAAAGGAAAGTAGTCCAAAACTCTCAGATATTGCAGCCTCTAGTTCCATATCACATGAAAGTCAAAAGATAGATTACTTAGGGGCTGATGGTAAAGATCTACAACGTCTTGGTCACGTGGGAAATGTACAGGAATCTAGTTCTCGGCCAATCACTAGTAGCAAAATGAAAGACCTCGCATTGGAAAGTTTCAAGGATAGTCTTAGACCTCCTACATCGTCTAAAAATAAACAGAAACTGAAAGGAAGTGATCTCACTATAGAAAGTCTGAAGGAAGTGCTAGGTAGACCAGCTACGTCATCAAGGGACTTAACTCTGGAAAGTTTACAAGAAACCTTTGGTCGGCCAACCACATCATCCCGGTACAAGGGACTGGAACGACGGAAAGAAATAACATTAGAAAGTTTGAGTACAAGTGAGGCACGTGCCATGTCGGGACTTTTAAGACAAGCATCATTAGAAAAAATTGGCTCGTCACGGATAGGAAATATAAGTAACTTTGTACCCAGTGGTAGCAAGTCTCGTTTGTCTAATTACACGTTTGGAAGTCCTGCCTTACCTGATGGAAGGATCACCACGCCTGAAGGGCGGCTAGTGGTAAGTTGTCAGAGTACTCTGTTCACTTAAGAGTAAGGTGACTTAGGCTACTGCAATATGTGTCTGCCATCTCTTACCTACGTAGGTTTGTCTTCTTCTTAAGAACCGATAGGCATAGAGTCTTAGTATTTGATCAGCAGCTCTGAGTAACACTTAAAGTTGTTCAAGGTTACATTAGTCAAACATCCAAAAAACCTTCATGTCTGTTGTCTATTTTGAAGATTTTGTATGAAAGATTTCAGCAAAGAAATAGCAATTCATATTCTCCAAGTAAGCGAGGGACCAGATCATGGAATTCCTTTTGAATGGGGGAATAGGGTTGTTTTTTTCATTACTTTTTTTTTTCAATTTTAAAAAAAACTGTTAACATACCATTGATGTCAGGATGCACGAACAAAGAGCTCTTTAGTTGTTTTATCTAGCCCCTCCATGTCTTTCAGAATCACTGAAACAAACCTAAGGTAACATTCAGAATTTTGGCAGAACCTGACCTGATAGCAACTATAATGATTTTACGATCTTATAGTCAGGCATCAAGTGAAATGTTTTATAGAATCTGGTATAAATGAAGAAGTTATTTCAGCTTATATTAATCACCCTTGTTGGTCTGGATGTAAGAGCGCAAAGGGTCTTATTGTGGGAGTAAACCGGTATGCCCAGGAAATGCCCATGTGGTCCGGCAGATTACTTTTTATGTTTTCACATTCGTTCTGGAAATCGAACCCCAGAGGGCTAGATGAAAGGCGAGTATGTTATCACTGGTATGTAAGGTCTGAAGTTTTCCTCAGATGTTAACATACCTCAGGTATTGAAATTATGCTTTGAAAATTTAGAAAATATAAAAAACGTTTCAGGTAGATTATACTTGTGGATATTTTCAAGCAATAAAATTCAGTATGAATTACCAGGTATACAAATCATAATCGATTGTGCATTGAAACCAGAGATAATGATGTATATTACAGAAATTAAAGTACACAAGCTACACATATACCTATATACATACATTGGTAGTTATACATGTCGTGTTATATATCTGTACATGTATATAGGGACTTCTGACTGCCGTGTAAATTATACCCAGCTGTTGTGTCATGGTTCATTGGTGTTGTAGGTGTCAATTTGCTTGTTCCACATTTTGTCATTGGTTAATGTCAACATTTGGAAAAATTCCAGGACGGCTTTACCTCAGGACGTGAGATTGCAGAAAAAATGTATTCAATGGTTATAGGATCAGATCACAGAAACTGATAAGTCTAATTCGTCGATACAGATAATGCTTTATAGACTTGAGTTTTACAGTATGTTGTTCCACTTGTGTTTAAAGGATTACAATTATTTCAAGTTCAATAAATAAATTTAGAATCGCTCTGTACTAAATAAGATATACATTTAGGAACCGATTGCCTTTTAAAAACTAAACGTTTTCAGGAGTAATCTTTGCCAAATGTTTGTATATACTGCTAATTGTAAGAAAAGTTAAAAGAACATTTAAGTAGAAAAATTGTATACAATTAAGTTAGCCATATAAGCTACAGTATGACAGGTAGTGGTTCTATAATTTTATCACACAACTGTTAGTCCAGTTACCATAGATCTGAAGGTTGCTACCTATCGAATCAGTGATTGATATATTGTACCTGTTGTGTGTAACATGTACCACAAGGCATTGTTAATGATACCTGTCACAAAACTCGTGAAATACTATACACAGTTAAAATCAAGGCTCTAGGTAGGCCAGGCTTGATCACTTCAGTGGTGTTCAACAGATCAACTTCAAACATCATAAGGAGATTCATTACCAAGAGAGCTCGGACATGTCCGACACTTAAATTTTCGGACTGTAATTCATGGAGTTATTTCCCCATATTTAATTACAAAACTATTGTCTGCTCGATATTACAAAGTATTTTTCAACAGATCAACTTACTGTATAGGAAGGTTCAATAGCATGAATGCTTGTACAAGTTAAATCACTGTAATTTTCCAACCTTAATCCATGAAGTTGCAGCCCCCTTGTTCAATTGTCGAAACAATGTCCACTTGATACTGCAAGTAGTTTTTCCATGGAGCAACTTCAAACTTCATAGAAAAGTTCAGAACTGTGATAGATCATCAGACAAGTTTGATCATCGTAATTTTTCGGGCTGTAATTCATGGAGTTATGGCCCCTTATTCACTAACCAAAACAAGTAGTTATAAACAGATCAACTTTGAACTTTATAGACTGGTTCATTACCATGAAGGCTCCGACATGTTTGATGTTATAGCCCTTTATTTAATTATAGAAACAGTGTGGACAGTAGTTTTCAATGGATCAACTTCAAACTTTATATGAATGTTCATTACCACTATTACATGTACAGTCTTGTGGAAATCTTGTTCAGAATGAGATTCCACTACTGTATACATCCCTTAAAACTTTGTAACTTTTGTTAGAAAAATGTATGTTTGTTTAATTACCGATCAAGTTTATACGAGTTTTGTTATTCATGGACACATGATATTTTCATTTCTTGAAACTTGGTGAAGTGGATTCTCGATAATTTGGATTGTGATTGTTACTGAGTTTTTTTAAAGCTTTATTTAAAAATTAATAATAAGTATTCTCTAATTTTATATTTTCCTTCTACTAAGAAGGGTAAGGTTGAAACTTAACATGAATCCTTTAAACAACATTTGTCATAACATAATATCCCTGAATTTTGTTTATGTCTAGTCTGCCAGACTGCAGCGTGTGACAAACAGTCGAGATGGTCGTCTTCTGTCTCCTTCACACAGACTTCCACCCGTCAAACCAAAAAAGAAGGTCACTAAGCGTTGCTTTGTTTGTGGTAAAAAGACAGGACTTGCAACAAGCTATATTTGTAGGTATGTATCAACTGCACTGAATGATAAATCGTAAATCAAACAACTATGTTTTTTTATTCCAGCTTTAAAAATGTTACTGCAGTCCAGCAGACCGAGGAAGGCATGTTCTTTTTGGTTTACATTTAAGCTGATGGATCTCACGTAATTTTTATTGAAATCCATCAAATATTCTATTTTTGGAAAATGAGAGAGGAAAAATAAATGGGCAGATCAGGGTTTGAACCTAGATCCTCTGAACACTTAGCTACCTAGTTGTCAACAATCAACTTCGTCCAGCTCTGTTACATTTCTCCCTCCTTTTTGTAAGTCTTTGATCCAATGATACAACTATTTACAACTCAGGTGTCCCCTTGTAATCTGTAATAAATTGCACTGGAAGGAGTTAGGAAACGCACCCTACTACTGCTGGGGTTCAAACTATGGACAACTCTACCACACAACTTGAGGAGAATTATTGCTTCAATTTTCAAATGAGCAACGCAACTCAGAGAAAAAAATCTATATAATTTACGATTTAAACTTGATTTATATTACAGGTGTGGAAATAACTTCTGTGCTACACACCGGTATGCAGAGTCACATGAATGTACATTTGACTACAAGACAGAGGGACGGAAGCTACTGGAGCAGAGCAATCCGGTCGTCAGTGCCCCCAAGCTTCCAAAGATATAACTCAGGATTCAACCACATTCTGTAGGACTGGCCTCCAAACAGCGGATTTTGTAGCCTTGTGTTTTGTCTCTTTCTCTCCTGCCTGAGCTTGGGAATTAATTTTTGGCACTAATTTTTCTTTTTTTTCCTGATAAATATTTACTATTGTTAGATGCAGTGAGATTTTTCACCACTGTTACAAAAGTAATGTAACCACTGTTTATTCTTCTAAAATACTTGCATGAAAATTGAAAATATACATTAGCTTGACTTTTTCAGTCTTGTTGATATGCGATCTTTGTTTGATTGTTTTTTTTTTTTTAAAAAAACAATCACTTATCTCTGACGAAGTATTTTTATACAAGTTCATATTATTCAGAGAGAAGAAAGGTATTGAGAAAAGAAACCCCAAATCACTTTCAATTGGAGAAAGGGAGCTATTTTCTGTGGTGTGTTGTAGCAAACAGGTGTATAATTTTGGAATGTTCTGAAAAGGTGATTGATGATTGTGATAGCTTATATTTTATATTTTTATCAGTCTTTCATGTTTTTCCCACATTATAGGGAACTGTTTATTAAGTGTACAAATCATTATTTTACTATTTTAATACAAATCTTTCATTTTCCTCTTTTAATGTTTTTTTTTTTTTTTTTTTAGAAATATGAATTAAACTTAAATATTGTAATGATCTGCTTTTGGCAGAGGTTATTTTATCTTTAATGAAAACTCTGTGTTTCATTAGTGTTTTATGTTTTTTGAAGTCCAAAGTTTTGTTTGGATGAAATATGTTGTTCAAAATATAAAGGCTTTTTATTTACAAGATCAAATAACCTTCTGAAGAATATGATAATAGAGGTGATACTTACACTTTTTGTTATGGAAAGTTGAAGCCAGACCATGGATTTTTAGTTTCATTGTTGTAATGTCTGTTTAAAGTGAAAACCAAAAAAAAGATTGTTTTTAAATGTCACAAAGTCTAAAAATCATCGTCACTTTCCATGAAGTAGAACATAGGTATACATCTCTGTATGTCTTTTTCAAAAATTACAGATCTTCTTACTACTGAAAATTTTATAATGACAAGTCGTTTCAGTAAAACTGATGTGCGAAAATTTTTAAACCTCTTTTCCTTTTCTTAATTATGAAGACATAAAACAGAATGTAACGAGTTTGTTGGTTTGTTTGTTGTTTTGTTTATTTTATATAGAGAATCTGGCTTATTTTTTTAATTATGAAAGATAGCCTTTATTCGAACAACTTCTATACACACTAATTTGTTGCATATGTATACTTGTCACACAGTGAAGCAGGGATGTCCACTTGATTCTGTTGTTTTAACTGTTTGGCAGTACACAACATAAGTTATCTGTATAGGTATATGTATTTTTCCTGGAAATGTCAGGCCAAATATTTACTGGGTCATTTACAACTACAAGAAGTGATTAAAAAATCAAAATTATAGAACCATATTTACAGCTTCGATATTTAAATGTATTTATAATATAAAACCAGATGATTTAAAAATTCATGACAGTTCATTACAGAAATACAAGGTAGCATTTTGATCTGCATTTTAAATTGTACAATTATTAACAGTGATTTACGTCAGATATTGTTTCACCTCAAAAATATCTGATGTGTAACACAAGTCAAAAATCATTCCATTTGATAATGTTTGAAAAGGACATGGTTTGAATGATTTGTTGATGCTAATGTCTTTTCAGGTCATTTTCGTCCATCTGTCTGTCTGTCTATCTCATAAAAAGTATTGTTAATGATATTTCTTAAAATCTCCTGTTGTGTTTTTTTGGTATCTTTAGAAGATATTGAAGATAGCAACCAGTTGTATATGCCACATATTGAACATCATTAGATTAGAAGTTAGTGTTTTGATGGCAACTCTGAAACCTTTTTGGTCAATTTCAACAAAACTTGATATGCATAATTAGGACACCAGAAAGTTGTGAATCAAACTTTTCAAAATGTAACTTGTCTCTGATTGGGGTCTGGTGCGGACATCTCCTTTTAAACTATTGAATCAGTTTCAGCAAAAAATCTAGCAAGATAATTACGACTGCATTGTTAAAATTGTTTCTCAAACTGCTATCTCTGGTGAAAATGTTATCTCACAAGTTATTTCTGAACAACAGAAGAGGAATGGTGAAATATACATAGAACCAATGAAGATTTGGTGATGGTGGGCGCCAATATTCCTAAGATCTAAAATTTCAAATATATGAAATAATGATGAATGCCAACCATGGTGGATATATATCTCAGTTACATGAAATTGTACTGTTTTCAGATTTAAATATACTCATAATTACCTTCAAGATATGCATACATTGTCTAATATGAATAAGTTCATATGATTGCATGTTGATGTAAGCAGTGCCAAATAAAATGAGCTTTCCACCATTCATTACTCCACAACATGTTCACTGAAATAATTAACAACTTTTGACAGAATTGCTAATTGTGAAACAGAATTGAAGATAAAATGTTTGAATATTAGTCAAAGTGTCTAAGCAATGAATTTTTCATTTGAATGAAAATTATGGGACATTCTGAAATAGCAGACTTAGCGATCACTCAGGGAACCTGTGACTGGTTCAATGTGATTAGAGACTGGTACTTGATTATGATAGCTGTGTAGTGCCTCAGAATCCGCTATAAGCATTATATAAGTACAATGTATGTTAACTTTTAAGGAAATCATGAAACAAATGTAATTTCTTTTTTGTTTTCTGTTAATTAGTGATTGTTAGAGAATGTTAGCAATAACCAATTTAAATGCATCTTACTCATCCAGGGGAGATAACTCTCTTAGGTTATCTCCCTTATTTTATGTGTTTATGTAAGGTGCATGCATACATTGTATGCATTGGGTGTAACTTGTGGACAGATAATTGAGTGTGGAATAAACAAGTTGACTATAAATACCATATTTCTCTTGTTATTTTTATATCTATCCTGTAATAAACCCAAGGAGGTTAATTTAAAACGAGTGGACTTATTGCAGAACATTGATATGAAAAACCATTTGTTGGTGTTTTTACCAAACTGTTGTAGACATTGTGGGAACTTATTACAAGGCATGGATTTAATAGTGACCTAATATAATTATGTCAGATAAGGATAATGTGTTCTTTTTTGTAGAGAATCAATGAAGAAAATACAAATCCTTTCATGTTGTGTTGGGGCCTTGTTTTTCATGGTCACTTTTCGTGGCAAAGGGTAACACAAATCAGTGTCGTGCCATGTTCTTGTCAAGAGAAAATATAATGTACCTAATGATAAGAGAGGTCAGAAGCATATTGTACACATTTAGAAAGGTCTTGTATCAGTTCTGGATTTGTTGACGTGTAACTTTAAATTGTGGATATCAAAACATCATGATGTATTCTGTTGGGATTGATACAAAGTGTTGCTTAGGTAAGGTCAAGATAGTATGATTGAAAATCTGTGTATTAGGAAGTTTGTTTTAAAAAAGTAAACCATAACCTTTCAAACCCATCTCTTTTGTGAGAAGGGGGGGGGGGTTACTATATTGTATTTGTTCCTTGGCTTTATGTTAAATCAAACCGTATACATGTATCATTTGGCAACAGTTAGGATTTCATGGACATATACCTTTCTACAAGGAATTTCTCACTCATAAAAACCTTCCTATAAGGAACCATTCACTGAAATACACCTTTCCGAAAAGAATTCCTCTACCATAAAAAACTCCATGTAAGGAACCATTCACTGAAATACACTTTTCCACAAGGAATTCCTCCATCACAAAAAACTTTCTATAAGGTACTGTTCACTGAAATTAACTTTTCCAAAAGGAATTCCTCACTCATAAAAACCTTCCTATAAGGAACCATTCACTGAAATTCACTTTTCCAGAAGGAATTCCTCACTCATAAAAACCTCCATATAAGGAACCATTCACTGAAATACACCTTTCCAAAAAGAATTCCTCAATCATAAAAACCTCCATATAAGGAACCATTCAATGAAATACCCTTTTCCACAAGGAATTCCTCCATCATAAAAAAAACCTCCCTATAAGGAGCTATTAACTGAAATACACTTTCCAAAAGGAATTCCTCCATCACAAAAACCTTCCTATAAGGAACCATTCACTGAAATACACCTTTCCTAAAGGAATTCCTCCATCACAAAAACCTCCCTATAAGGAACCATTCACTGAAATACAATTTTCACAAGATATTCCTCCATCACTAAAACCTCCATATAATGAACAATTCACTGGAATACACCTTTCCAAAAGGAATTCCTCCATCACTAAAACCTTCCTATAAGGAGCCATTCACTGAAATACACCTTTCCATAAAGGAATTCCTCTATCACAAAAACCTCTCATTAAGGAACCATTAACTGAAATACACTTTCCAAAAGGAATTCCTCCATCACTAAAACCTCCCTATAAGGAGCCATTCACTGAAATAGACCTTTCCTCAAGGAATTCCTCATTCATAAAAACCTCCATATAAGGAACCATTCACTGAAATACACCTTTCCAAAAGGAATTCCTCCATCACAAAAACCTCCATATAAGGAGCCATTCACTGAAATAGACCTTTTCTCAAGGAATTCCTCATTCATAAAAACCTCCATATAAGGAACCATTCACTGAAATACAATTTTCACAAGATAATCATCCATCAAAAACCTCCCTATAAGGAGCCATTCACTGAAATACACCTTTCCAAAAGGAATTCCTCACTCATAAAAACCTCCCTATAAGGAGCCATTCACTGAAATACACCTTTCCACAAGGAATTCCTCAATCATAAAAACCTCCATATAAGGAACCATTCACTGAAATACACCTTTCCTAAAGGAATTCCTCAATCATAAAAACCTCCCTATAAGGAACCATTCACTGAAATACACCTTTCCATAAAGGAATTCCTCTATCACAAAAACCTCCATATACAGAACTTTTCACCAACATACATCTCACAACAGAAATCACTAGTGTTTCAAGAAGGAACACCTCATTCCCCACCATGAACACTGCGTTACAATCTGTACTACAACACATGGCTATGACTTGGACTCCAGCGAGATAAATATGCACCTTGTATAACATAAACATTCACTGTGACTATTTTCTCTGATAAAAATGAAAAATAAGCCATAATATTTCATTTCAACTCTCCACAATCCCAAGAAAGTAAAGTTAGGTATTAAGTGAAATTTAGTATCAGTAATGCCCTTGACAAAATGTCTGATGGAATGCTCCTGTCCTGAGACCCAGTGACTACTGGTGGACATTATAAAATCTTTCCAGTGTAAAAATACACTTTCTTGTACCAAAACAAATGAAACTAATGACAAACAACTAATTGAATGATGTTTAATTATATAAAACAAGTTTGTGAACATATGACACATAAAAACACAATGTACTTCATTCTTTACTGGAAAAATACACTTTGTATATGTTTCAGATGATTAATATCCTTCATTCCACATTTTAAGTAAGTCAAAATGACAGAAAATATCATTTATTGTTTTCTGTACTGTTTATTATTAGTGATAAGAGTTCAAAAAATAAAATTATGGTGAAATATTTTGAAACTTTTACAGAGTAATTTTCAAATACGGTTTTCAATCCAAAGCACTGTCTACTGAACTACTAACTAAAACAACTCAGAATTTACTTCTGCTGCTGTTCCATAATTAAGAGGGGCGAGTCACGCCCATGAAGTGCAGTACATATCACTGATTATACCAGTAACTGATTACAGCCTAACTGTCCTTTGTATCAATACCAATTATTACAGTATGATTACAGCTCCCCTAAGCACTGATTCAATAGTAATGTACAACTTAACATGATCAAGGTCAGAATGATGTCTCTATAATACAAATGAAGTTGATGATAGAACACTGATAAATCTATAAGACAGCTGAACTACAATAACCTGAATCATTTTAAACCTATCATACCTGTCAATTTTAACAAATCTTAAGAGATAAAAATGTTTTGTGAAATTTTAAACTTTATAACCTCCCTTTGACAAATTAATGGTGGAAAACTTCTTCTACTCACTGTCCTACGAGTTTCAAAAGCCATAATTTGGAATAAATATCCATAGGAGTTTTGGTGAAGGTTGGGAGGGCTGACAGGTATGATATACACATGCCATTTAACTACAATAATCTAAACCTTACCAGTACAAGACATGTAAACAAAAAAATACACATTCAGTCATCTATGATTTGAAACCATACGATCTGAAACACCAGATGTCTAGTAAGTAATATGTTATCTCAAATGTTAAGCTTCAGGAAAGTGACAAATACCCACCCAAACCCACCAAGTTTTTTCATCATATTCATTATTTGGAAAATTAAATCAAATCTGCTACATTCATAGGCATTTCATCGATCTGTGTTGAGTAGTACTGCTCAATGTCTCTCAAAATCCTGATGTCATCATTCTTCACAAAATTGATGGACACACCCTTTCTTCCAAATCGTCCTGAACGACCGATCCTGTGGATGTACAATTCTCTGTTGTTGGGGAGATCATAATTGATGACCAATGACACCTGTTGGACGTCGATTCCTCTTGCCCACACATCAGTACTGATCAACACCCGACTTGCTCCTGAAACAGACAGCAGAATGTTATAAGAATCTAACAATGATGCTAATGTTCTTAAGTTTCCAAATCTGAACTCTCAGACAAAACAGGTGGTTTTTTTATTCAACTTTTTCACAAAATTGTTGAATTGCCATATCAAAATCTGTGTACATGTCCAGAAAATACACTTTATTTTACATTTCATACTTGTTTCTTGAGAAAATAAATGGAGAATACTTTGATTTTGTTAATATTGCAGTTTTCTTAGCTGAAAACAAATTCAATCTGTGTGTATTTCTTATCGAGGCCTGAAAAATTAGTAAAACTTTATTTGTGGTCTTCCAATAAATTTGATGGAAAATGGCCTACTCAACCCATACTTAAATAAAAAAAATTTTGCCACTTTCTAATCGGTCTCAAAATTAAACAAGACAGAACTAGAAACTATGTGACTTCTGTATAAATCTTGTGAAATACCAATTACACATATGTAATGTTTAAGATTCATCAACGCGATATATTTCAGTCATTTAAGCCAAAGTCCATCTCACCATAAGGTTCTTTTTATTACTTATTTCAATGCCGTCGCCAGGATTCAAACCCAGCACCTACAGTTTTCCAGCCTGACACTCTTGCAAACAAGGTAAAGAGAAATTCTCCCTAATTGAGCAGTATATTGCAGCTAATATTTACTAGGGTTAGAAACCTGTCTGAGTGTTGGGATATTTAAAATTCATATAGAATGGTTTACCTGATCTGAATTCTTTCATGATTGCATCTCTTTCATCTTGTCGCATGTCACCATGCATGGAAGAAACTGTAAAATTTGCTTCCCTCATCTTTTCTGTTAACCAATCGACCTTCCTCTTTGTATTACAGAAAATTACGGCTTGGGTGATGGTGAGAGTGTCATACAGATCACAGAGAGTATCAAATTTCCATTCCTCTCTTTCGACAGCGACAAAGAACTGTTTGATGCCTTCAAGCGTCAACTCATCACGCTTTACCAGGATACGGATAGGATCTGTCATGAATTTGTTCGTCATCTCCAAAATCTCATGGGGCAGTGTGGCTGAAATCAGCAGAACCTGTGTAGCAGGAGGGAGGTATCTGTATACGTCATAAATCTGTTCTTTGAAACCTTTGTTCAACATTTCGTCTGCTTCGTCCAGGACAAGCATCTTGATTGATCGGGTTCTCAGATTCCTCCTTCTGATCATGTCAAATACTCTCCCAGGTGTCCCAGATACAACATGCTGTCCGAAATCAAGTTTTCGGATGTCTTCTCCGACGTTTGTACCGCCGATGCACGAGTGACACTGGACATTCATGTAATCTCCAAGGGCCAGGATGACCTTTTGGATTTGGACTGCCAATTCTCTTGTTGGAGAGAGTACCAAGGCCTGTGTTTCTCGTAATTGTGTGTCCAAACACTGTAAGATGGACATGGAGAACGTAGCCGTTTTTCCTGTACCTGACTGAGCTTGGGCGATTACATCCCGACCTTTTACAATAGGTTTTATCGCTCTCTGTTGGATGGCTGACGGCTTTTCAAACCCATAAGCGTATACTCCACGCAAAAGTTCTTCTCTCAAACCCATGTTATCAAAGGTTGGAGTGACTTCAACATCTTCACTCGTCTCAAATTCGATGTTTTTCATGATATCATCGGGAACCACGCGTCTATCCTGCCTTTCCGCCATGTTTGCGTTTGTCGATATTCCTATCACTCAGGTGTTTGAAATGCCTTCTTTAGTATATATGCCTACAAAACATAGCGCTGACCAAAAACTTATAGCCTGTTTCAATGTTCTCTTTCAAAATATCTTTTCGTACTTCATTTTCATACATTTTTCCAATTTATTACTTGTCATAAATTCTCTGGGAGAAAAAAAGAAAAATATAATCAAATAAAAAATCATTAATTCATATTATGATATTTGAATTGCCATCTATTGGAAAACTAGATTGTATGCAATCAGAAAAAAAATAAGTTCCGGAAACCGTCCACCTTTTCCTTTAGACTCCTCAAGCGGCAACAACAACGCGTGTATCTAGAAAGCGAAAGGAATGGCCGATACCGGCGATGCACCCTCGGTGAAGAAACCAAAGATCGCCATCAGGTAAAAGTGTGTTAAAACGACAGATAATGTATTACTGATTGGGTAATCAATTGCCTTATCTCAATTACACCAACTTGTCACACTTGAAAATAAAAGTGCATGCAGCATTGTCTGTACTACTACTGTGCATGACTGCATAACAGTTTCCATGCATTGCAAGATTATTTTTCATCAACCTTGCCTGTTCAGACAGTCTACTTATTTCTCGGCGGATGGATGACTTTACGATTAATGTCTCTTTATGAAGACACAACTGTCCATTCGTTAAATGGTCCCGCAATGTGTGGAAACCAATCTGATTGGATAAACCATTGAGGTGCAATGGGGAAAGCAACAATAATATATATCTATATTTAACGTCAAGGAAATGAATGTCTGACATATTTATGTACAACAAATGTATGGTATGTTTATGATATGATTGATTATTGCCAAATTGTACTATAAGGTTTATGAAAAATGGAAAGCGTTTGATGTCGCCTTCAGTTCCCCATGGTTTGGATGCCCCAGTATGATAAAATAGACTGTCCCACTGGTATATATACACATATACATCAAGGACTCAACCTCTTAGTAAGGCGACAGCAGTAGTGTGTACACCTGGAAATGGCAAAGTGAGTTTATACACAACTTGTAACGTGTGTAAATTGTTTTATAAACATGTGAATATGCTATTTGAAGGGTTATTTTTTTTGCAGATTTAAAATCTTTGATTTGATTTAAATTAGCTGTGCTGAAAAACTACATTTAAGAGTGAATACTGAATTAAGTTTAGATTTTTCCATTGCAGGTAAATAATGTCTAATTCTTCATGATCAGGTTGTTTATAGGTGATAAAGTAGACAGAAATCTATATCTGAATAGAACATGTTATCAACATTTACAAATGGCCTTACTTTAACTACAATTTCATTTCACTCTAAGAAACAGAATTAACTGTTGAAATATCAAGATGATCTTTTTTTGGGGGTGTGGGGGGGGGGGAGTCTGTTCCTTCTGTACAAATACAGATGTTTTTATATAGTTTGGTCTGAAGTTAAAGCATCAATTTTGTGTACTTATATAATTAAATGATTGATGGCCTGGCTTCCCCCTTCTTCATTTCCAACTTAGCTCCTCCCATCTTTAGGAAAGATGAGCTGGACAAAGAAACTCCAGTAAAGTGAATCATTTTGAGAGCTAAACAGAAAGAAGGGTGTTGTTTCCCATGTTTAGGATTGTCTAAATCTGAATTAAGAAAATATTTGTAATTAGATAGGAATCATGTTCACATATGACTACTTGATTATCCATGTAAACACAGCAGGCCCTTGGAGTCTCTTGTGGAAGGAACAGTCAGGTCATATCATTTGTGGTTCCCATTTCTATTAGACAGTAAATGTTAATTTGATTTTTTTTTCATTATTCAATGATAAATTGATTCATCATTGATCGAATAATTTTCCAATGCAGACCTGCAGGCCCCTGGGGCCTCTTGTTGAAGGAACCGATAGGTCATATCATTTGTGGTTCCCATTTCTATTAGACAGTAACTATTAATCTGAGTTTTTTTTCATTGATTGAATAATTATCCAGTGCAGACTTTAGATTCACACAGAAAGTTCTTTGTGATATATATTTTTTTTGTATGTATTTTTTTTTCAAAAGATCCTTTTATACAATATATTCAGTACTCATGGCAATGATATTAAGTTTTTACACAGAAACTTATTTTCTACAGTGTCAAATTCCCTTTGGATATCCTGTTTCAGTATTTTATATTTATCCTGGGGCAGTTAACCTTTTTCAAGATATAAACACAAGTAAAAGTATCAGTCAGGCATATTGAGTTTAAAGTAAGTCAAATAAAAAAAAAACCTAAATTAAAATATCAAAAAAAGTAAATGTGTTGAGTGATTATTTTTGGAATATGTGAACCTGTGTTTACACATGTCTCAGTTTTGACCTATGGTTCAGTCGCTATCAGTAAGACACACAGATAACAGAGGTCTGAAATCTTGTGTTCTATAGATTGTAAGAGCTGAAGGACAGACTCGACCTTTTGATAATGCTTATTTGTTAATCATTGATATCAAGGGGATGTTTTTTTTCTCCTTAAGTAATATAAATGAACTTTTACAGATGGTATAAGTTGTGACTTTTGAGAATTGTAATCACACAAGTAAGTTTAAACTCAATTTGGTGTATGTGTAGGTAATGTGAAGTGCTGCATTGTTATCCACATTTACATTATTCAGTACTCTCTTTCCAGTGTGTGGACGTTATTAGTACACATGTACTTAAAATCTCTGATGATCCACTGGACAGATAATCTTTAGACCCTAGGGACATTTGCCTGTGTGAGGTGTACAAATTTTACATCTATCTCAGGGATACGCACAGTATGGATCCTAATTATGATTGCTGTCATTTGAGCATGCATGATTTGATATTCAAGATGGCCACCAGTATCCATTATGTATTTTGGCAGGTGTTTTTTTTTTTTTTTTAGATTCTGATTGAGACATTTTATTCATAGGTTCTGGTTGTGCATGGGACATCTTGAATATTGAAATTTGAAGGTTGTTACTGCAGTTTATTCAAAGCCATTGAACTTGAAACTTTGTGACATTTTTTTAGCTTGGCAGTAATTATATTACAGTTATCACAAGTTTAAACTAAATCCGGGAGGTAGACATTAAGATAAATTTCACAGCCTTGATACTTTCCCACGTTTTTTAATACTGCTCCTCAATACATACTGTTACAGATACTGTCACTGCTCTTTATAAAATATTTTTTTTTATTTCCTTATTTGAACTTACATTTGTATTTTTATGTTTCACACAAACAGTTGGCACTTAAATAATATATTTATGAAAATTTATGTATTAGTTTTTTTTTGTTTCAGAGAGGGATGTTTATTGGGGTATGGAAACCCATTATTGGACATATCCGTACAGGGAAATACAGAATTCCTGGAAAAGTGAGTTATTGCAGTTTGGATTAAGCTCTATAGGATTGGGAAAAAAATATATAAGATATGTAACAGAATGTATAATTTATTTCTATAAATTTCTATAAATAAATACAGAATTCCTGGAAAAGTGAGTTATTGCAGTTTGGAATGAGCTCAATAGGATTGGGAAAAAATATATAAGATATGTAACAGAATGTATAATTTATTTCTAAGCAGTAAAATTGGTATTAGGGTTTATGAATAATTAGCTTAGAGCCACAGGTAATTGTATTTATAAGTAACAGTTGTTTTCATGACCAGCTTTTTCATGTATGAATTCTCATATACATAAGTTGATGACTCAACATCATCTGGTATTTTGAAACAGTTTCCTATTAAGGACTTGTCAGAAATTTTTGTGTCGTGTGATGTTATGATATTCAGTGAAGCTTATGAAATTGACAGATTTTTTTTAGGTGACACTCTTATTAATCATGTGTACACTTTATGATAAATAATGCACAAAGTGGTGAAGTGATTGTGTTAAAATAATGTTGAGCCAGCTATAGATGGAGTTCAGGACTTGGTAAATCAATATGAACATATTCCACTTGGTGTATAGGTGAATGTTTGTCATATTTACAGGTATGATTTGAAAGCTGACAATGCCATCCTAGCTGAGGATAAGCACAAGGGCATGTATGTATAGAAATAATGTTGACAACCATTAATATGTAGTGAGATTCAGATTTGATATATCTGATTAAATAGATACTTTGATTTGTCCAAGTTTGCCAAAGTCTCTCATAGCAATGTTAGAGAAGACATACTTTCTTGAAAAATGTAACCAAAAAAAAGTTATATATGTATAACATATTTCATCACATTAAAGACTTAACATTTTTGTTTCAAATTTTACTGAACAGTTTTTAGGACAATTTTTCAAAATCGAAGTCCATATGTAGTTATGTACTCAGTACTCACCTCTCTTTTACTGTATATTTTTTACCTAAAGTTAATTAGGATTTACCTCCCTTAGTTCAGTTTGAGTCGGCCCAAACATTTAAGAATAACATGAAGATTAAATGTTGGGATTCTGTGTACTCAAGTGTTCTATTAGAAATGTGTTTTACATGGGAACAGGTACGATGACATGACTGAGACATTTGATGTAGAGTATGTGCCAGGGGGAGCCACACTCAACTCCATCAGAATCGCTCAGGTAATGATCATACTCTTTAATCCATGATTACTTGAATGACACTGTATGCAGGGAAATTTTCACCCTTGTTCAATTTTCATTTTCATTTAATTTTTGCCCTTTTTGTCCTTGAAAAAGGAGGGTGAATTTAAGATGGGAGGCAAAAATTGTTATACTTAACCCTTTTATATAATCCTTAGCATGCAAAATGATGGTGATATCAATGATTCAGTGAATGATAGAATTGTTATTACTGATAATTATGACTCAATGAATGATAAAATGGTTATTTCTGATATTAATGTCTCAGCGAGTGATAGAATTTTTATTTTTGTTACAAACAACCCAGTGAATGATAAATTGTAATTTCTATCATTGATGACTGATGATAGAACCATTATTTCTCCATTAATACCTCCACTGATGCTTTCTGTATTCATTACTCTTGTTATGATGTTTCAATTTCCTTGATAATTGATATACAGTAAATGAATTGGCTGTCTCTGCTTATTGCAGTCAAGAACTTATAATGATGGTTTAATGTGGAGACAGACTGTTGTAGAATTTCTTGACTTTGAAATAACAAGAGAATATCAGATTATTGGCATAATGATTGTGTTTTTAGTGGCTTTGTGGAGAACCAAATGCTACAACATACTTTGGCTGTATAAATGAGGACAAGTACGGCAAGATTTTGTGTGAAAAGGCAAAGAATGACAACGTCAATTTTGTATATCAGAAAACAGATAAGGAGCCAACTGGCACATGTGCCGTCATCGTTACGGGCACCAGCAGGTATTACAGTGTGCCAATTAATAATAAGACTAGAATACACTGCTATCACTTATTTTTGTGGGGGTTTTATTTTTGTGGATTTTTGTGAATATTTTTAGTTTACAAATCAATTAATTGTTAAGGAAATGATAATGTGTGTTTAGTATCATTCAAATTCTTCAGTACTTTTTATTTAAATAAGTCTTCATCAAAAACAATGAAATTGGTGTCCCACAAAAACACAGGAGTTTACAGTATCCTACAACTTAAATATGAATTTAAGATAATCAATACATCACAAATGGAACAATTTGAAGTGAAAATTTGTGTGACACCCCAAATAAAGGAAGCATTAAAAGGTATACAAGGGTCAGGTCTTTAGACTTAAAATGGAATAGTGATTATTTGGTAAGATGGCTGATGTTGAGGAAGTCAGAAGGAAAGGGAAATAAAGATAAGCCCATGTGGATAAGTAACATGCCTTGTCATTGGATGTTAATGTTAATATGAAGGACTTTGACTGATCTAAATCTGTATAGTGTTGTATAAACCAAAGGTATGGCATCTCTAGGGGAAGAGGCACATGTAGGGCAAGAAGGACCTCTAGGGGCAGAGGCACCTTTAGGGTATGAAGGACCTCTAGGGGCAGAGGCATTTTAGGGTAAGAAGGGCCTCTAGGGGCAGAGGCACTTCAAGGGTAAGAAGGACTTCTAGGGTCAAAGGCATCTCTAGGGTAAGAAGGACCTCTAGGAACAGAGGAACAGAAGTTTAAAAGCTGTTTAAGTTAAGGGGAGGTTATCTAGATTTAATCTGCCATACCATACAAATTACTGGTCATGGCCCACGACAGCTCAGTCAGTTAAAATGTATTCTCTTTGTTCTTGGACAAGACTCTTCACCCTTATTACTCTGAATGACATTTAACGATCATTCTGTGTGTTGTTTACTAAGATAGCCACTAGTTACTACTAGAGACTCCTCCTTAACATGAATCTCTCTGTTCACAGGGCAATGAACTTAACAAACAAACAAACCTTCAGTCATCAGGTGATATAAATGAATGACTGTACCTGTTGTGATACTTGTCATCTATTGTGTGGTGCAATTGTTGGGCTGTAAGAAATGGCTACTTTTACTGGTCATGTACAATGACAGCCCTACAGGTCTTGCATGTGTTTGTATACAGGTGCCACTGAACATGTTTGCAAGCTGGTTAATTCCATATCCTGTGTTTCTTTATATCACAGATCTCTGTGTGCTAATCTGGCTGCTGCAAACTGTTTCACAGAGGAACATCTGGATGTTGAGGAGAACTGGAATCTTGTGGAGAAGGCCAAATACTATTATATCTCTGTAAGTACTTAAATGTATAATATTCCTCCACGCTGTACTATTAGCCTACTAGTACAAGCCTGTCTGTTAGTGACCAACCTGTAGCCTGTCTGTGAGTGACCAACCTGTAGCCTGTCTGTTAGTGACCAACCTGTAGCCTATCTGTTAGTGACCTACCTGTAGCCTGTCTGTGTGTGACCAACCTGTAGCCTGTCTGTTAATGACCAACCTGTAGCCTGTCTGTTAGTGACCTACCTGTAGCCTGTCTGTTAGTGACCAACCTGTAGCCTGTCTGTTAGTGACCTACCTGTAGCCTGTCTGTTAGTGACCTACCTGTAGCCTGTCTGTTAGTGACCTACCTGTAGCCTGTCTGTTAGTGACCAACCTGTAGCCTGTCTGTTAGTGACCAACCTGTAGCCTGTCTGTGAGTGACCAACCTGTAGCCTGTCTGTTAGTGACCTACCTGTAGCCTGTCTGTTAGTGACCAACCTGTAGCCTGTCTGTTAGTGACCAACCTGTAGCCTGTCTGTTAGTGACCAACCTGTAGCCTGTCTGTTAGTGACCAACCTGTAGCCTGTCTGTCAGTGACCAACCTGTAGCCTGTCTGTTAGTGACCAACCTGTAGCCTGTCTGTCAGTGACCTACCTGTAGCCTGTCTGTTAGTGACCTACCTGTAGCCTGTCTGTTAGTGACCTACCTGTAGCCTGTCTGTGAGTGACCAAGCCTGTCTGTGAGTGACCTGTAGCCTGTCTGTTAGTGACCTACCTGTAGCCTGTCTGTAAGTGACCTACCTGTAGCCTGTCTGTTAGTGACCAACCTGTAGCCTGTCTGTGAGTGACCAACCTGTAGCCTGTCTGTTAGTGACCTACCTGTAGCCTGTCTGTTAGTGACCTACCTGTAGCCTGTCTGTGAGTGACCAACCTGTAGCCTGTCTGTTAGTGACCTACCTGTAGCCTGTCTGTTAGTGACCTACCTGTAGCCTGTCTGTTAGTGACCTACCTGTAGCCTGTCTGTGAGTGACCAACCTGTAGCCTGTCTGTTAGTGACCTACCTGTAGCCTGTCTGTTAGTGACCTACCTGTAGCCTGTCTGTGAGTGACCAACCTGTAGCCTGTCTGTTAGTGACCAACCTGTAGCCTGTCTGTTAGTGATCAACCTGTAGCCTGTCTGTTAGTGACCTACCTGTAGCCTGTCTGTTAGTGACCAACCTGTAGCCTGTCTGTTAGTGACCTACCTGTAGCCTGTCTGTGAGTGACCAACCTGTAGCCTGTCTGTTAGTGACCTACCTGTAGCCTGTCTGTAAGTGACCTACCTGTAGCCTGTCTGTTAGTGACCTACCTGTAGCCTGTCTGTTAGTGACCAACCTGTAGCCTGTCTGTGAGTGACCAACCTGTAGCCTGTCTGTTAGTGACCTACCTGTAGCCTGTCTGTGAGTGACCTTCCTGTAGCCTGTCTGTTAGTGACCTACCTGTAGCCTGTCTGTTAGTGACCTACCTGTAGCCCCTCAACTATTGATCTGTCCTTCAAGGATTCTTGTTATCTTCAGAAGTCCTCAATGACTTTTGCTAAAACTCCTGGGAGGAAGAGTTCTTTGTCTCTGTGATTTTACCTTTTCAAGTTTTAGACATCAGGTATCCATCTTTGATTTTCATTGTAAAATATTGACATTACTATATTTCGAGAAGAGTTTTCAACAAAATACTGGGTGGATCTTAATCAAATTTGATTCGAAGGTTTCCCTAGATCCATAATGATAGGATATAAAAAATCATAGATGAGACTTCATTGGATTTCGACAATTTCAGCTTTTTATTGGTATTTATCAAAGAAAAATGATCATGGTGTTTGAATGTAGAAGCGGAAAGAAGAGCAAAGATCAAAGGTACACAGAACCAATACAGATCATGTGATGTTGACCAAGATCTCACTGAAGTCTGTCTTAGTTAAGGGTGAAATGATATTCAAGATGGCTCTGGATGGCCATTTTGAATCAACTTGAAACTTTAGGGGCTGGGTCTGAGATTTACAGCTCCAGTTGATAATGGAGTTTGAGAGTACAAGTTAGTCTGTACCCTACAGTTGTACTTGATGTGTATTTAATTAGCTGGGTATATTATATGAAGGAGTTTGAGCGTATAATTAAGCAGAAGCCAACAATTGTACTAAACAAATGTTAAGTTAGCTCGGTGAATTATTTGATGGAGTTTTCGTTTTCTGTTGATTAGGGTTTCCCTCTCACGGTTTGTCCTTCGGCCATTCTAAGAATCGCGAAACACTCCGGAGAAAAGGGCAAGACGTTCACTACAAATTTATCAGCACCATTCCTCTGCCAGTTTTTTAAAGATCCCATGATGCAAGTCATGCCCTATGTGGACATTCTGTTTGGCAATGAAACGGTAAGTTGTATGAGAATTTCCTTCTACAGTGATTTTTTGTCAGTGGTTCGATAAAAGAATTTGACCCCAAAATTCTTTACATTTTTTGTTCAGCAAGATAAAAAGCATTTAAGAGCAATACTGAAACAATGCTGTAATTGGATTTGAACTTTTGCAATGTCATGGCATCTATCTGTCAAGCATCACCTTTTAAATTATTGACTTCTTAAGAACCAATAGGCTCATAGTCATAATATCTGACCTATATACACTGGACAGAAAGTGTATTAAAAATTGCTCTGATGAGTTCTTTCAACAGTCACCTTTCATCGACTACAGAACGGTTTAGCAATACATGTCCATTTCTAAGAACTTGCTTTAAATTTTTATGTTTTAAATGTACTAATCTTGAATGACTGATCTGTTTACACTCGTTAGAACCATAATTGGTGGATAGAGTTACAGATACTTATCATTTTTTGAACAGGAAGCTGACACTTTTGCTAAAGAACATGATTTTGGGGTAAGTTGATCTTAATGTTAAAGCTTTTATCCCAATCTTCAGCAGATTTGGTACATATACAGTCCAACTATGTTAACTCAAAGTCGTCGCGTTGTGAAAAGACTCAACTACTCGGATAACTCCAAGTCTTTTCACAGCCCAACGACTCCGAGTTATCTGAGTATTCGAATATCAGTAGAGAGAGTCTAACCGAGTAAATGATTTTCAAATTTTGCAGTAAAAATATGTATAATGTTTAGCATTCAGAAGCAAACAAAAATGAGGCTATTTTGGTGATTGATTCAGCAATACACATACCAATTTCCACCGAAATAGGAAAAGATACACAACTTCATTAAACTTTGCAGTAAACAAATGGAAGTTTCAAACCAGAAACAAAAATGGATAAAACACACACTTCACACAAAAATCACCGAGTTGGAATGTCCTTGTAGTGGAAAATATTTAATGAGCACTACAGGTCATACAGAAGCAATCATCAGTACAACATAACACTTAAAAACAAATGTTACACTTGACACCTTTTCAATATTACCTACCCACTGGTAACCAATGTCCTTTGATTTTCTGACCAGTGCTGTGCAGGAAAGTTCTGCGTGACTAGGAGTTGTGACTTACTTGTAATCAAAATTTAGGAAATCATATTCTTAGTGTGAAGATGTATTTATTGCGTTTGAGTTCACTCTGAGTTGAGCAGGTAAATAAAGTTTTACTAATTCAAATTAATAAAGTTAGACTGTATAATAGTTCTTTATGTCTTACTTCTGTATTTATCTAAATCCAGCCCATTGAGCCAATACACCACTTTTAGCTTAGAGTCGAGGATGCACTTATTTCCAGGCATGGGCTTTTAGGAGAATAAAAATGGTTCAACTATGAGACAGGTCAAAATATGAATATTTTGCTGAATTTTTCAGACAACAGACAGGAAAGAAATTGCAAAGAAAATTGCAGCCTTACCTAAAGATAACAAGGATAAACCTAGAACAGTGGTCATCACTCAGGGAGCTGACCCTGTCATTGTGGTCAAGGGTGAGTAACTTGAACCCATGGTAGTGGTCACCAAGCAATGGGCTGACTCTGTCTTTGTGGTCAAGGGTGAGTAACTAGACCCAATGGTAGTGGTCACTAAGCAATGGGCTGACTCTGTCTTTGTGGTCAAGGGTGAGTAACTAGACCCCATGGTAGTGGTCACCAAGCAATGGGCTGACTCTGTCTTTGTGGTCAAGGGTGAGTAACTAGACCCAATGGTAGTGGTCACTAAGCAATGGGCTGACTCTGTCTTTGTGGTCAAGGATGAGTAACTAGAACCCAGGATTGTGGTCATCACTCTCAGATATCAAATGTAGGTGTCCCTTTACTCTTAACGGTTAATTTTGTGTCTGGTCAGATAAAAGGGATGGCTATCGGATTGTAGTCTTAAATTAAATTTCTTTGTAGCTTTCCAATAGCCTTTTTCTGTGTTAGAGATATTTCTGTCTACATCTCACAGTGGTGAATGACTATATTAACTTCCTTGTTAAGATCATTATATGTCTCTCTTGGTTGATGTAAGAATCACCTAATTTATAGCCTTCCTACGGAAATCTTGCAGTGTTTGTTTTGTAAACGATGTTTGTTTGTACAGACGGTGAAGTGACAGAATATCCGGTCATTCCCATCAAACCTAAGGACATCCTGGACACCAATGGAGCAGGAGATGCCTTTGTAGGAGGTAAATAAAATCGATCACATATCAGATGTTCTTATCTCCCTCGGAAGGGAGGCATCAAAATATCCTGACATTATTCCTCATCAGCATTTTTGGCGTGTTTGTAGTATCTGTAGTTGACTGAGACGACAAGTGAATTTGCCTGGATACTATCACTTTACCATTTCAAGAAAATCTGTTAACGATAGAATGATAGAGAAAGAATAACTTCTATTGGCCCCACGATACCTGTACTGATATCTGTGGCAGATTCTCTAGCAGTCATCCTGAGAATATTTACTTAAGAGAATGAAACTTTTTTTTAACTTTCATTCATTTTCCTTTGTGTTTAACATGAAAATAAAAGGCTGAGTAAATAAAGATGAAAGGTAGGGTAAAGTTTGATTTTAAAGTTAAGGTATATGGTAATTTAAGGGTGAGTATAAGACTGCGAAAATGTTTCATGTGTCGGCAAAATAAACCCTGGGCCGATGTTTCCCTATATAGATTGTGTAAATTTGTGAACCAAGGGAAACATCCCCTCAAAAAAATAATGCTACAGAAGCAGGGAAAAAATTTTTGATGACTGGAAAATTGGTATTTGGATACTTGGGGATACAAATATGACACCAGGATTTTTACCACAGGAATGCAAAGTTAGGATTGTATTTTGAATATCATGAGGCGAGTCAATATTTCAGTTTTTGTTTTGATTTTTCAGGTTACCTTGCTCAGTTAGTGAAAGGTGAAAGTGAGGCTAAATGTGTGAAGTGTGGAAACTATGCAGCAAACCTTGTTATCCAGCGATCTGGCTGTACGTTCCCGGATGTGCCAGATTTTGAATGATTTTTGACAATGAACAATGTATGAATGAATGTATTACCTCATCACAGAAGTCAATAGGGAAATTCTATACATACATAAGACAGAAGGTTAGCCTTATGGAGAATTATATATCCCAGGATAAACAGCTATTATCACATTATTTAACTTATCAACATCACAGCAGACGACAGAATTCTCAGGATGGTTTAATACTCAATGGGGATTTTTTTCGTCTTGTTCCATAAATATTTATTTATGACTGAAACTTGTCAGCACAAATCCATGAAATAGTGCAAGCACCTGGACCATCATATTTACAAATTCAGTCAATAATTTGTAAAAGTATTGGTGTTTGTGCGTATAGACCAGCATGCTCATTCATTGTGTAAGTGTTTTCATATCAGTGAACTTCATTATATTTCTGACCGTTATAGATAAGTATTAAGGAAGAAAAATGCCCAAAGCAGATCATCCAACCAGGAAGAGGTTGCCCAAAGCAGATCACCAAATCAGTGTTAAGTCATTTATTGAAAAATCTCTGTGAAAGATTATCTACAGACACATTTACACATTGGAAATGTTTGTTGTTAAAAGTTGTCTGTGTAATTTAAATCAAATAAAAAAAAGGAAAATGCCAAGATCTTTTTCTTTTCTTTACAACATGACCAATGAAACTAACTTCAACAACAGGAAAACTAGCAATAGGGAAGTCTGATTCATAAAACTCATTTTTAAGTCTTCTATTCCTTTGATGATTTAAGCACATTTGGCCACTGAGACCCTTGAAAGTGGATCAAAGTTATTCAATTCAACGAACTCATTTTGGGGAAAACCCAGACATTTTAAACAGTGTAAATCTGCTCTGGATTTTCAAATATCTTTAGAATAATTCCAAATACATGCAAATTTTTTTTTCATAAAAATGTCCTTCAATTTTATATCTGAACTGTCTGGGGCCAGTGTTTCACAAAATCTAAACCTAGATAGTGCCTACCTTCTTAAGAAATAGTCACTCATTGGCTGGTTTATATGATGACTCTTGAAATACCAAACATCATATAAGATGACATGTAACTTATCTTTTGAAGATAGTTCATTTTTTACCTTAATGAATCGTGAAAAATTCAATACCACATGTAGTTTCATTTCCGATTTTTGATTAAAAAAAACTAAAACAAAACCCAAAAAAAAGTTGATAAGGGGACATTAGATCGAACATTTTGAAATCTCCCTCCAATTATTGAAAACATACTGTGTTTGTATTTGTGTGAAATGCAAAACCACTTAGGCTAGCATCACAGAGATTAAACTATCTCCGTATTATCAAATGCTGTACTTAACATTTCCTGGAAGCAATATTACACGAGTTTGGTCTTTATTGAGGAAACAATGTATTTGTTAATGGTTTTTTGTTATGTCAGTGTGTTCTAAATGTCATACCACAGATAGCCTGTATTACAGTGTAAGACGACGCCTTCCGTATGTGTTTTACATTTTTTATGAATTATGTATAATCGTTAGAAAAGGCCATCCCTGGTTGGATTGAACAATAATTACTAATAAAAACTTCGATAAAAAGTGTAAAGTAATAAGTATATCTGCATTTCTCGATGTTCCAATCGCCGACAAATTAAAATGTAACTTTCCTAGCCATTGTTGATTACTTTTATAATACATAATTCCTGATCAAGCGTAGACCGGAAATATCGGGGTAAAATCCAATTTGCATATTTAAATAACTCATTTAAAGCTGTTGTCTAATTTGGATAAAGTGACGTTTAAAAGTTCCCTGGAGATTCGATGCCACAAAAAAAACAAACAAACAAACAAACAAAAAACAAACAAACCAACTATCGAAAGGCATTCATGTTTGAAATAACCAACAACCTAGCGACATTTTCACGAAAATGCTGAAATACGGTGAGATTTTGACGCCACTGAGTTCTGCGCGACTTTTATTTTTTTTTTTTTAAGTCCATGAGCTCTGTTGTAGTGGGTCTGTTTTACGTACGTTACATATCTCGTGATATAATGTTAAAATAATTAAAATTAGTTGAACGGAGGTGAAATCCGAAATTTAATTCCACACAATTCATAAATTTACAAAGTTCGTTGTCGGATTTCGTTGGTATTCCTAAATAATTGTATTTTGGAAAACATAGATATGAAACGCCGCGTTTAAGATAAAAGCGAGACCAAAATACATCTTCAAAACAAAGCCACGTGTGATTTTCCTAGCAAGCCTGGGTTGTCACTTTTAAAGAAATTTAAAGCCCGCGAAAACAGCGTTCTCCCTATTCCAAATTGCTATTATGAAAGCGGTCGTGTTATGTGTGTTACGGTATACGGAGTCATGATCAGTTCTTGTGGTTCTTTGTGAACGCATGCTAATGGTGTTTGTATTTAATGGTATCAGTTATTGATGAATTTCCGTTATTTTCTGTGCATGAAGTTAAACCGTACGCGATGTGTGATTCTAACAGGTCCTCTCATGAAGTTTTGAATATATGATGTATGATCTAGGGCCCCTTGGTATGAATGTCAGGGTTTTCTCGTTCAGGTTGGTTGATATAGACATTTTAAATAGAACCTCGAGTAACTGGTGATAACGACGGATCTAGTTTCGAATAAACTTGACATTTTTAAAACATTGGTTACCCTAGGAGAGAGAGAGAGAGAGAGAGAGAGAGAGAGAGAGACAGACAGACAGACAGACAGACAGAGTCAGCCCCGGCTGCTCGGATATTAGTTTAGTTAACAATGGATAGTCAGACATTTAGATTGTTGCCCCTGAAACTTGGTAAATGGCAAAATAAACATTCTACCGTGTTTTAACAAATCTACTGTTTTATAAAGAAAGATCTCAGTTTTGTTCCATACGTTTTCGAAAATTTCCACGATCCACTGGTTGTCTCGAACCAGTCTTTGAACTACCGGGATATCTGGTGTTATAGAAGGGTAAGTGTCTTTTGCTCCAGAAAGAAGTTCTCCTAGAACCAGCATAGAATCGTTTTGTTTCTGAAACCTGTCCTTAATTGTCGATATGGAGGAGTGTCAATTGTTGTTAACAATCTGTGCCAACTTTTCACTCTTGGTGTTTTAGGTTTTGTAAATAAGATAAGTCCTAGTATTCCGGCCGGTGTTCATCCGAAATCATAAACATGAAAGAAAAAAAAAGAAAAAAGGACGAAATCAATAATTATGCAAAGGAAGAAATTTAACAATCGAGTATCTTTGTAATGTTTTATTTAGTATGCTTGTTGATTTTTTAACTAATTATTTATTTCTTTGAAGTCCTTCTTTTGTCTCTTTTTCATGGTTTGCTTATAAATCGCAGTATATGGCCCACCATTATGACGATCAGAAGGTGGGGTTGTTCTTTGAATGCCAACAATTTTTTATACAATAGGATGGTGTTGTTTTAGGAAACAATAGCAAGGTCATTATATACTGTTGCATATAAGATGCCCTTTTCTTACCTGGATTTTTACCTGAGATTTACCTGTGTTTCTCACAACCTATCTTCATATATAATACAATAGTATTTTATTAAAGTGTCACGCATCATTGCCAATAAAACACATAAAAATATGTTCAAACATAATGATGTCCAGCCGGATTAGGCTTACGAGACACTGTTAAAAGTTCATGGTTATCAAAAGAAAACACGTGTTTTACGTTATACTTGTATCGGTTAAGGTAACAATTCAAAAGAGAACGTCTACTCCTGATCATTAGTTATATTGATTTTGATAAAGGATATTGAGTTTCTCCCTTTGTGAAATACACACAAAAATTATCTTCATCAACAAAGTGTAAAATTCGTTGCATAACGTACAGGCTTTTTTAAAGAGTGAAATTCGAATATCGTTACATATAGGACATTCACAGAGAATGTACTTCGTCTTCTATAGTATTTTTACAAAGAGGACAGAGTGTAAATTTACATATCGGTCAGTCTCTATCGTAAGAGGTAGACATCCGAGTTGTTGTTGGGATAAATGACTTCTGTAATGGCGTGGAATGTATGACGTAACGTGGAATTCGGGAAAGTTATCAGACTTAAACAGTCTATAAGTTCGAAGTTTATTTCCTGGGTTGGGTTTGTTTCTCCAGAGGTTACTATACCACGTATCTTTATCAACTAGATTGAGCACAATATTAATGTTGCGCATTTTTTTCACTTAATGTAATATTGTTACAGTGTACATTACAGATATATTTCCTACCGCATTCTTCTTCCTCCCTTCATTCCTTCCCCCACAAATCAAATCAGTACAGTGGAGAATATTCGACATGCTTAGCTTAGACGAAAGATTTTTCACTCGTGACTCCCATGAATTTCCTCTTCTTGACGACAAAATAAAGACTTTATGTAAAATTCTGTGTGAATCAATGTTTTGAAAACGAGTATACACTCCGAATACGTCCTTACGTAGTTTTGATAAACAAGACGACACGCCCATATCACCCATGTTCCGATATTAGAGGCGAGTTTGCTTAATCTTACGAATATTTTCATAACACGATTATGTATATTGCTAAAATGACGTCGTTCTGAGAAGCCTCATTTACCAGCACCATACATTGAAATGGAATGAACAAGGGATTCGAACAATTTGGTGGAAGTGTCACATATCGTTATTTAATTTTTTCTAGACATTATAAAATTATTATACAGTACCTAAAAGTAATGTAAACTTCAATACTGTCCATGGACAAATCAAAATAGTTTATGTCTGTGGTACATGACAAAGTTCAGGTGAAATTAAAACATAGACGACTACGGTACATGTGATTCTGTGTAGCAGCTATCTTCATATGAATGAGATGTTAGATTAAATGCATTTGATGAAAAATACTGAACAATTAAGTTTGACTTCATTTAGCACTAAAACATATGTAAATGAAATAAATTATAATTTTGGATGAAGTTTAGCACTACATCCTAACATATTTCTAAAATTATTATAATATGAAGAGAAAAGTACCTGTAATAGACCTAAATATTGAACTAAGTAATACTATACACTATTTAACTTAATTACCATATATTACATAGATAATAATCATTTTAGTCATATACAATAAAGTACCCGAGATAAAGCAATAAAATACCCCAGATAAAGTACCTGAGATAAAGTAATAAAGTACCCGAGATAAAGTACCCGAGATAAAGTAATAAAGTTCCCGAGATAAAGCTTAAAGATAAAGAGAAAAGTATTTCAATAAAACTAGAGTATTTGAATAAAACAAGCGTATTTGAAATAAAAACAAATATACCTGAATTTGTATCAAATCTGCTCATCTATTAATGAGAAATGATTGATTATTTGATTTTTTTTTATCTAATTTGATTAACTTTTGATAAAGCCCATCAATACAGCATGTGTACACAAACACAGGGTACAATGAATGTGTAAATAAATTAAACAATTTGAAATGTGATAAATGAAATATTTGTTATTTAAACTTTAAAAATTATAAAAAAAATATTACATTCAAATAAAAATCAGGACATTCAAATATTTCAAAATATATAAAATTGTTTCTCTTATACTTAATAAGGTTATAGAGAATAAAAGTAATTATAATGTGAATATTGCTTAAACAAATCCTTGAATATTTATATTTAAACAGAAGGATCATGAACATAAACTTTAAACTTAAAAGTTATATCAGTTGCTGAGTACAAACATGTGAAATTTTACAGGTAAATTAACCTGTTGGAATTGATACTACTTTAAGAGAAAAGACTACAATTACTATCATAACAAACTGCCCCTTAAGGGATTCAAAATGTTGACACACAGAGATACAGGTAACACAGGTAGATCCACAGGTAAAATATCTCAGGTAAATATAATACATGTATGATATAGACTATAATTACCCTCCCTTTGATGTTTCTACCTATTGTTCTAGACATGTATGCGTTCAGGGAACACACCAGAGATACACCCGTCTATGCTACTTGACCTTGTCTAATAGTGTCACTCGACCAAATATGATTTTATTTGAGATTAAGGATATTTGATCAGGCAAAGCAATCAATTATGACTTCATTAAGAAATTCCCCGAAATGCTTTATGTATAAATATCTCGTAGATCAAACATTTTCTTTGCAGTTTTGCGTTAATTAATATATATACCAATTAAATATCGTATATGTTTGACTAGAGTCCGTACACACGTCATTCTCTGGCCATATAGAGACGGGAAGATTTAAAAATATTCCAATGGTACAAATATAATATTGTAAACAGTGTAACTATTTTACTGAAGTTGAAGATGAATTCCATTTTCACTAATATGTAGACAATTCCAAGCCCTTCGATCTCATTTTATTAAGAGCTATGATTGGAGAAAAACCTCCAATCTTTAAGTTAGTTGAATTATTGAGCATCCACAATATTAAAGCACTTTGTTTGCTAGGTAAATTTATTTATGAAGCTAGTAAATTGCGAAATCCCTAATTTTATATCGAACGTGCAACAATATTCTTCATTCTCGATGTTGTATCGTGTGATGTTTATGTAATATGTACTGATGGGCTAGGCCTAAATCTTGATGTCTCTTTCCAGTGTGTGCTTTATAAGACACAGTAAGTGTGCACTCGAACTTGACGATCCCCAAGTGAGGATGCGAGACTCTAATTATTAATAGCCACAGCTGCCAATTGAGGCCAGTATCTGTAATTAGAGTTCTACAGACCAAATTGACAAACACATAGGATTTCTTACGTCTTTGTTAGTTACATAACAACTAAAATAATTGTAACAGTAACATTTCTAGAAGACAGTCGGTGGGTTGGTCGGTCAGTTTATAATTTATAATCTGTAGTAAATTAGACACTGGCTTGTCATATAATACGTCATACGCCTGATGCAGATGGAATGCCACCTTGTCAATTGTTACGTCATTCGTCAGCATTTAGGAAGTTGCCTGATCTTTTGATACGTCATTCGCCTGTAGTAAATAGGACGCTGCCTTGTCAATTAACAAGTCATATGTCGGTAGTAAATAGGACGCTGCCTTGTCAATTAACACGTCATATATCTATGGTAAATAGGACACTGCCTTGTGAATTAACGCGTCATATATATCTGTAGTAAATAGGACGCTGTCTTGTCAATTAACACGTCATATGTCGGTAGTAAATAGGACACTGCCTTGTCAATTAACACGTCGTATATCTATAGTAAATAGGATGCAGCCTTGTCAATTAACACGTCATATATCTATGGTAAATAGGACACTGCCTTGTCAATTAACACGTCATATATCTATAGTAAATAGGACGCTGCCTTGGCAATTAACACGTCATATGTCGGTAGTAAATAGGACGCTGCCTTGTCAATTAACACGTCATATATCTATAGTAAATAGGACACTGCCTTGTCAATTAACACGTCATATGTCGGTAGTAAATAGGACACTGCCTTGTCAATTAACACGTCATATGTCGGTAGTAAATAGGACACTGCCTTGTCAATTAACACGTCATATATCTATAGTAATTAGGATGCAGCCTTGTCAATTAACACGTCATATGTCTATGGTAAATAGGACACTGCCTTGTGAATTAACGCGTCATATATATCTGTAGTAAATAGGACGCTGCCTTGTCAATTAACACGTCATATGTCGGTAGTAAATAGGACGCTGCCTTGTCAATTAACACGTCATATGTCGGTATCTATGGTAAATAGGACACTGCCTTGTGAATTAACACGTCATATATATCTGTAGTAGTAAATAGGACGCTGCAATAACACGTCATATATCTATAGTAAATAGGACACTGCCTTGTCAATTAACACGTCATATGTCGGTAGTAAATAGGACGCTGCCTTGTCAATTAACTCGTCATATTGTCAATTAACACGTCATATGTATATAATAAATAGGACGCTGCCTTGTCAATTAACACGTCATATATCTATAGTAAATAAGACGCAGCCTTGTCAATTAACACGTCATATGTCGGTAGTAAATAGGACGCAGCCTTGTCAATTAACACGTCATATATCTATAGTAAATAGGACGCAGCCTTGTCAATTAACACGTCATATATCTATAGTAAATAGGGCACTGCCTTGTCAATTAACGCGTCATATATCAATAGTAAATAGGACGCTGCCTTGTCAATTAGCAAGTCATATGTCTAGGTTACATGACACATCTGTTGATGATACGTAAAGATATTACATGTATACAACCAGTGAATTATACATGATGCATGAAGTTTCCAACAATGTCAGCTTGTTGCAGGGTTTTCATCACTTAAGTTTTGTTGTTCTATTGCTAGTCACTATAATTGAGATGAAATTTATCATTTTTAATATTTAAACACGGATCCTGCTTGACCGACACAGGAAAAAGTCCTTACAGCGGATCCTGTTTTATTAAAGGCAGGGAGTTCCGGATGACTTTTTTTTGTGCATAACAGAAAATTTCAAATTTCAAACAATATGTACACACACAACGTGAGCAGATTTTAACCAACTTTAACTTTGGAACTTTTGAATCATATCTTTGGAACGAAAACTTGTTGAAATAAGTTAAAGAAAGTGTTTGCATTACTCTCATATAAGCGATAACTGGTGAACAAGCATGTTACTTTCTTCAGAAGTATAGCCTGGAGAGAAATAGAATCATCGACTGAGAACATCAACGACAAGACACAACAAAGTTCTTGGAAGTGCGAAATCTGCAGCGGTCCCAGTGAACATAAAAAAACATAACTCAAAAAGGTTCATTCGACAAAAGGATGTGTGACTGAAGTTTATTACTAAAGTTCGTATCTTTGAAGCAACAATTTGATTACACCTACTATAAGATGTATTGAAGAAGAAGAAGAAAATATTACCTGTATTTTTTAAAATTAAAAACAAATCGAGTTGTGGACCTGAGTTGAACAAATGTGAGTAATCGTATATTTACTAAAGAATGTCGAGATTGGGCCAAGATGCATATTTAACTGCAATAAAATTATTTACAGTCTAAACAGTAAGCTATATCAAAGGCTGCTAACGTTAGGACTGAAATAACAAAAATAAAACAGACGATATGTAGGGTTTCGGAAAGCTTTCTTATGTAAATTCCAATTTAGAAGGTCACAATTTCTTTGTGAAGACCGTCCTCTACATATCATGAAAGTGACTTTTCAAGTGTGAAACCGGGTATGCACCGAAGAAGGTGCCCGGAAATCGGGTCAAAAGTGACGTCACACAGCCTCGTTTTCAGTGTAAACATGAAAGCCAACATGGCGGAGTTCGGGTGAACTTAGGTAAGTTCACATGATTGTTTTCATTATTATGTCTTTCTAGCGAGGAGAGTTGGACAAACTTTAATTTATTTGGGTCCTGCTACTTATTTTCGATGCATATGACCTGAAAGCTCTCTCTAGGAGATGTGAAAACATGACTCATGCCGTATGGAATCATATTTATGTCCTGTGAAAAGTGAGAATTTTTGACACAAGATGATGGATTAGACACTAAATAACTCACATAGGCGGATTATTCGTGCATCTGTTGTGACCGGCATTACTCACATACGCACTTGATAATTGAACGACAATCGAAATATATTACATTCAATTTGGTAATAGAAGCACATGATATAGATCTACACGGTAAAGTCAGTCCAGCATCTAAATACACAGCATCTTAATACACCTGAAATTTGTGAAATGAAAATGTTTGGGCGAAGTACTTATATATGAGATACGTCAAGAGGTATATCTGCATTTGTGTTAGGAACATTGATAGTAATGGTCCGACTAATAGCTGTTCTGTAACTTATAATTTAAACTGATTTTAAGCACATAAAAAGTATGAATGAATAAAGGCACGATAAAACTGTGATGCAGATTGTTGGCACAAACTTTATGGTAAAATCAGTGTATGTATTTTGGTAAGGAGAAATGGATTTTGATCAAAAAATTTCAAATTATAATTCACTGAAACTTATTGGTAACGTAAAATCAGGTCACACATCCTGCCATACACATGTGGTTGTGTATTGGATACATTTGGTTGAACATCATTCATAGTACAATTGTGTTTTCCAGCTAATGTGAACATGGAATTTGACATGAACATTTACAGATTTGGATTAATTAGAAATATAAAACTGGACACAAGATTAAGAGGATTTCTTAAGAGGGCCACTGCACATAAAGCATCATAACTGACAAAGTCATTGTTAATTTGGTTGCAAGATTTGACCAAAGGAACATAACAGATGTAGCATAGAATGTTTAATATCTGAAATTATTTCTGTAATTTCATTGAATTATTGTAATCAGGTTTTGTTGTAAAACTGACATACCCTTTCCTTATGAAGTTTGAACTTAGCCAATAAAATAAGCACTGGGAGATATATATATATATTTTGCAGCTCATGTAAAACATTGTATTTCAAAGGTAACAGTTCATCATTGTAGCTATATTCATCAACAGTTTATGGAACTGACTCAAAGAAAACAATGCCAAACTTTTAGTCTTTAGACATGCTGAATGGAAGCATGCTTGCTTAATTACATGGTAAATTTATTCAAATTGTAGTGATGTATTCATATTTGCCAACAGGTTCATTGAACATTGAAAATTGTTCAGATTACAATTGCTCACATCATATATATCATGGCAGTAAGTTACATCGATGAAAATTTCACTGTTGAAAGTTTCATTTATTCATTATCAAAACAGTTCTTTAAGATCATTTAAAATTGAGCATATCAGAAAGCCCACTTCTGAGTTTTAACGACAGACTAAAGCTAATCAACTTTCAATTTCAAGTTCCACTTTTCTTCTGACAAATTAAATGGGACATGACAGAGAAACTTTTTTACTGCATGTGCCCTTCTGAGATCATGCAAATCTTATCAAGAGATAATTCGTAGTTATGATGTCGGGACTTTCGGTTTTGATGGTATGCTGTAGATTAAAGTAGGGACATATTATACGTCCCTGATTAAAGTAATTACATAGAAATTTTAGATGTTTCAAGACTCAGTATGTAGGGAAATGACTGAGGAAGTGAAACGAAAATGAGTTAAATAAAAACATTACATTTGGCCTGTCTGACAGTGTTTGTATCTTTACGGATTGTTATAAAAAGTGATAATTAAAAAGGTATTTTTCAATCTCAGATCAATAATGTTGTATTTAATGCAGTGCTTCTTGATCCAACCAATAATTTGAATGTATGACAAGCATGCATCCTTTTATAGTTATAAGAAAAGCTGAACATTTGCCATAAATAGCCAAAGCTTATAAATACATATTTATTAATTTTTAAGTTTCTTTTTTTTTTCATTATTTTGTTTTTGTTTTGATTCCAGATTTCTTCAGTTAAATCAACTTGATCAACAGAATGGAAATGGATAATACTTGAATGAAGTTCTTACATTTTGTCACTATTGAGATTTCCAAATACAGGATTTGATATCTTAGTCATTAGTGATGTCTTAAAATATCTATAGAGCGTTTAATGAGACTTGTGTTTTCTCAAGTACTTTGTCATTTGTACACAAATGTATAACAATATCCATCGAAAGCAAGTGTTTTCCTCCCAAGCGGGTGAAAATGTTGGAGGAGGAGGAGGAGGTAGTGGGGGACGCAACAAGACCACTGTGGGAGACCGACTTTTTATCAGTGCTTTACAGAAATATTCACATGTCAGAACAGAAAAGGTAAGTATATTACTATATATTCGTTGGTGATTATTATTATATGAATGTTTAAATGGTTGACTTTATTTCATCATCAATATTGTATGTAATAGAAATGAGGTTGTCATTCTGGGATGAAATTTTGGACCATTGAGTTATTTCGTTTATACATTGTTCTGGTAAATGACCTTGTACAATATTTCTAGGTGTAATCAAAGCTTTAAGGATCTAATCAATATTCATATGACTTTAGAATAATTTTCAAATGGCTGCACTTAAGTCTTGTTACAATATTTTTACTGAATTTTCACTGAATATGCAAAATTCTAAAAGGAAAAATTAGAAATTAAAATTCATCATTTGTTTTATTTTAACATTTAGATACAATAATAATGATATATATTCTTAACATAAAACATACACAGCAACATAGAGAAACAATGTCCCTACATTTTTTTATTGGTTGACAAGATGATAGCGAGTTCTAACATTTTTCGATGAACCATATTTTCGGGTTTTAAGTCGCACTGGTATATAAGCCATAAAGCCAATTTTCATCAATTTTTTTTCATATTTATCCATATATTAGCTGCTCTGAAATGTAAGCTGCACTTTCTCTTACGATGTGATAACCCTTATGTTGACCACAGTTTGTCCATATAACAGACAATGGAAGACAATTGATCAAGGTTGTCACTGAAACATTTAATAAAGTTTGCAAATGAATTTATGCTCAAATAATCCTTTAATATATTGATGTATTTTAAAAATCATTTTGATAATTCAAAATACATAAAATAGCAAATATTGAATTTATTTGACTAGGGACCTTCAAAGATGAAGTATATGCTGACATGGTGCTCCATTAGAATGCAGTGTTTGGTTAGAGTCTTATTCTGAGTTATGAAAATAAGTTAAAGATACTGTGGTCCCCAAACCATGGACAACATATAGTGAACTGATTAGTGGGAAAAGATTTTGTCAATTTTACCTTTGAATTATCGTTTTGTCATACAAATATACATATTTACCTGCATGCCATATTTTGATTCATTCAAATCATAGCATGGTTCAGAATATACACATGTACTTTATGTTTTATTTTAAAATCCCTAGATATGTGATTAGTACTGAATTTATTGATTTATGGGGCTAGTTAACTTCTCCAACTAGATTTTGACATTTTTCCCCCACCATCACTTTCAATTTTCCTCATATGCAACCAGTCAGAATTTAGGCCTTTAGCATCACTGACGAGTCCTTGAAGGATGAAACAGCTGTATGGTGAAGTTTCCTTCATTATTTGGCTCTACTGTATCAAATTCTGAATTATTTTAAAGGTACCATTCACTTTTGTGTGTTTTGTACCATAATACATACATATACATACATAAAACAGCCAGCGGGAAAACATCCTCAATAACAAAATTCTACAAGAACCAATATGTGATCAGGATGTGTATGTTGAAGTTCATCATCTACAAGATCTTCATGCATTTATGTAAGAACAGTTACAGAAATCAGTGATGTGAAAAATTGTGTGAGTCACATCATTATAAATAAATAATAATTGACAAATTGCCTGTTCTCCAATGAACATTAAAACAACATTTACAAATGTCATTCATAGATAAATAATTACCATTGGTGCTGTAACTACTTGTAAACAGGGTTATGCATGTGTAAGATGCGCAGAGCAGTCAGGTGTTTCACATGGGTGGCTTAGTGTATTAAGAGTAAAATGTTCAAGTAAGATTACTTCTGGTTGTTAATGCCTCATAAACTTCTTTCTGCCTACTGTACTTGTCTACAGCATGGATGTCCCTAGATTGAATTATAAACTATTTTCAAGATTTCGTTGAGTCATGAATGAGGATCAAATGACAACAGCTTACAGTAGCAGTTAGGGACGGTGACAGGTGACACGTATATATATATATAGGGTTGGAATGTACAATACCGGTCTGAAATACTGGTTAGAGTCGGGTATTGGTGGACACTAGGATACAAATACACAGTAGGATGGCCAGACCATCTCTTCAGTCAACCGGACTGGTATCATCATGTATCTATACATCACGGATGACCTGTGTGGCATTTAAATCTAGATCTGATATGATAGAAAGGATGTACCTGAGGGATGTGTGATCGCTAAAATTTAAAATGTATTATCATTGGTCTGTATTTACTGTATTAAAAACAACCAGTTATGTGAAGTGTTTATTATTTTTGTTATTTAATTGATGAAACATTTTTTGTCCTCTAGTTGTTTTAAAATTGATAATGATCCCAATTGTTTTGCCATTGTTTCCTGTCAGTATATTTATTGTATACTGTAACTGCAGTTGTCATCAGAACAGAAAAATTACAGTATAATTTCCAGTAATAGTAAAAGGCAAATGAAGAAAAGATTTTGTTGTTTATATGTTTTTAATTACAGGAAAGTCGGATAATTGGGTTTACTTTGATGAGTGGCCATCTTGGAAATTCATATTTGAATGATTTGTCAATTCTACAGTAGTTTAATGGAAGAAATCATACTTTTTGCCAAATGTAGTACTGATTAGTGACACCATAGTAATAAAACAGTCTTTGTTGGTATATAAGACATACCAGTGTAGTAAAGCCACACCCTCCACCTCCCAAGACATACCAGTGTAGTAAAGCCACACCCTCCACCTCCCAAGACATACCAGTGTAGTAAAGCCACACCCTCCACCTCCCAAGACATACCAGTGTAGTAAAGCCACACCCTCCACCTCCCAAGACATACCAGTGTAGTAAAGCCACACCCTCCACCTCCAAGACATACCAGTGTAGTAAAGCCACACCCTTCACCTCCAAGACATACCAGTGTAGTAAAGCCACACCCTCCACCTCCCAAGACATACCAGTGTACTACAACCACCCCCTCCACCTCCAAGAAATACCAGTGTACTACAACCACTCCCTCCACCTCCAAGGAATACAAGTGTACTACAACCACCCCCTCCACCTCCAAGACATACCAGTGTAGTAAAGCCACACCCTCTACCTCCCAAGACATACCAGTGTACTACAACCACCCCCTCCACCTCCAAGAAATACCAGTGTAGTACAACCACTCCCTCCACCTCCAAGAAATACCAGTGTACTACAACCACTCCCTCCACCTCCAAGGAGTACAAGTGTACTACAACCACCCCCTCCACCTCCAAGACATACCAGTGTAGTAAAGCCACACCCTCCACCTCCAAGACATACCAGTGTAGTAAAGCCACACCCTTCACCTCCCAAGACATACCAGTGTAGTAAAGCCACACCCTTCACCTCCCAAGACATACCAGTGTAGTAAAGCCACACCCTCCACCTCCCAAGACATACCAGTGTAGTAAAGCCACACCCTCCACCTCCAAGACATACCAGTGTAGTACAACCACTCCCTCCACCTCCAAGACATACCAATGTACTACAACCACCCCCTCCACCTCCAAGACATACCAGTGTAGTACAACCACTCCCTCCACCTCCAAGAAATACCAGTGTAGTACAACCACTCCCTCCACCTCCAAGAAATACCAGTGTACTACAACCACCCCCTCCACCTCCAAGACATACCAGTGTAGTACAACCACTCCCTCCACCTCCAAGAAATACCAGTGTACTACAACCACACCCTCCACCTCCAAGACATACCAGTGTAGTACAACCACTCCCTCCACCTCCAAGAAATACCAGTGTACTACAACCACCCCCTCCACCTCCAAGACATACCAGTGTAGTAAAGCCACACCCTCCACCTCCAAGACATACCAGTGTAGTAAAGCCACCCCCTTCACCTCCAAGACATACCAGTGTACTACAACCACCCCCTCCACCTCCAAGACATACCAGTGTAGTAAAGCCACACCCTCCACCTCCAAGACATACCAGTGTAGTAAAGCCACCCCCTCCACCTCCAAGACATACCAGTGTAGTAAAGCCACACCCTCCACCTCCCAAGACATACCAGTGTAGTAAAGCCACACCCTCCACCTCCAAGACATACCAGTGTAGTAAAGCCACACCCTCCACCTCCAAGACATACCAGTGTAGTAAAGCCACACCCTCCACCTCCAAGACATACCAGTGTAGTAAAGCCACACCCTCCACCTCCAAGACATACCAGTGTAGTAAAGCCATACCCTCCACCTCCAAGAAATACCAGTGTAGTAAAGCCACACCCTCCACCTCCAAGACATACCAGTGTAGTAAAGCCACACCCTCCACCTCCAAGAAATACCAGTGTAGTAAAGACACACCCTCCACCTCCAAGAAATACCAGTGTACTACAACCACCCCCTCCACCTCCAAGGAATACAAGTGTACTACAACCACTCCCTCCACCTCCAAGAAATACCAGTGTACTACAACCACCCCCTCCACCTCCAAGACATACCAGTGTAGTAAAGCCACACCCTCCACCTCCAAGACATACCAGTGTAGTAAAGCCACCCCCTCCACCTCCAAGACATACCAGTGTACTACAACCACCCCCTCCACCTCCAAGACATACCAGTGTAGTAAAGCCACACCCTCCACCTCCAAGACATACCAGTGTAGTAAAGCCACCCCCTCCACCTCCAAGACATACCAGTGTAGTAAAGCCACACCCTCCACCTCCCAAGACATACCAGTGTAGTAAAGCCACACCCTCCACCTCCAAGACATACCAGTGTAGTAAAGCCACACCCTCCACCTCCAAGACATACCAGTGTAGTAAAGCCACACCCTCCACCTCCAAGACATACCAGTGTAGTAAAGCCACACCCTCCACCTCCAAGACATACCAGTGTAGTAAAGCCACACCCTCCACCTCCAAGAAATACCAGTGTAGTAAAGCCACACCCTCCACCTCCAAGACATACCAGTGTAGTAAAGCCACACCCTCCACCTCCAAGAAATACCAGTGTAGTAAAGACACACCCTCCACCTCCAAGACATACCAGTGTAGTAAAGCCACACCCTCCACCTCCAAGACATACCAGTGTAGTAAAGCCACACCCTCCACCTCCAAGACATACCAGTGTACTACAACCACTCCCTCCACCTCCAAGGAATACAAGTGTACTACAACCACCTCCTCCACCTCCAAAAAATACCAGTGTAGTACAACCACTCCCTCCACCTCCAAGAAATACCAGTGTACTACAACCACTCCCTCCACCTCCAAGGAATACAAGTGTACTACAACCACCCCCTCCACCTCCAAGGAATACAAGTGTACTACAACCACTCCCTCCACCTCCAAGAAATACCAGTGTAGTAAATCCACACCCTCCACCTCCAAGACATACCAGTGTAGTACAACCACTCCCTCCACCTCCAAGACATACCAGTGTAGTAAAGCCACACCCTCCACCTCCAAGACATACCAGTGTAGTAAAGCCACACCCCACTACCTCCAAGACATCCAAGACATACCAGTGTACACCCACCCTCCACCTCCAAGACACCAACCACACCCTCCACCTCCAAGACATACCAGTGTACACCCTCCACCTCCAAGACATACCAGTGTAGTAAAGCCACACCCTCCACCTCCAAGACATACCAGTGTAGTACAACCACTCCCTCCACCTCCAAGACATACCAGTGTAGTACAGCCACTCCCTCCACCTCCAAGAAATACCAGTGTACTACAACAACCCCCTCCACCTCCAAGACATACCAGTGTACTACAACCACTCCCTCCACCTCCAAGACATACCAGTGTACTACAACCACCCCCTCCACCTCCAAGACATACCAGTGTACTACAACCACTCCCTCCACCTCCAAGACATACCAATGTACTACAGCCACTTCCTCCATCTCCAAGACATACCAGTGTACTACAACCACTCCCTCCACCTCCAAGACATACCAGTGTACTACAACCACCCCCTCCACCTCCAAGACATACCAGTGTAGTACAACCACTCCCTCCACCTCCAAGACATACCAATGTACTACAGCCACTCCCTCCACCTCCAAGGAATACAAGTGTACTACAACCACCCCCTCCACCTCCAAGACATACCAATGTACTACAACCACCCTCTCCACTTCCAAGAAATACCTGTGTACTACAACCACCCCCTCCACTCCCAAGAAATACCAATGTACTACAGCCACTCCCTCCACCTCCATGAAATACCTGTGCACTACAACCACTCCCTCCACCTCCAAGACATACCAATGTACTACAACCACCCCCTCCACTCCCAAGAAATACCTGTGTACTACAACCACCCCCTCCACCTCCACCTCCAAGACATACCAGTGTACAACAACCATCCCCCTCCACCTCCAAGACATACCAGTGTACAACAACCACCCCCTCCACCTCCAAGACATACCAGTGTACAACAACCACTCCCTCCACCTCCAAGGAATACAAGTGTACTACAACCACTCCCTCCACCTCCAAGAAATACCTGTGTACTACAACCACCCCCTCCACCTCCAAGAAATACCAGTGTAGTACAACCACCCCCTCCACCTCCAAGAAATACCTGTGTACTACAGCGACCCCCTCCACCTCCAAGAAATACCAGTGTAGTACAACCACTCCCTCCACTCCCAAGAAATACCTGTGTACTACAACCACCCCCTCCACCTCCAAGACATACCAATGTACTACAACCACCCCCTCCACCTCCAAGAAATACCAGTGTAGTACAACCACCCCCTCCACCTCCAAGAAATACCAGTGTAGTACAACCACCCCCTCCACCTCCAAGAAATACCAGTGTAGTACAACCACCCCCTCCACCTCCAAGAAATACCTGTGTACTACAGCGACCCCCTCCACCTCCAAGAAATACCAGTGTACTACAACCACCCCCTCCACCTCCAAGAAATACCTGTGTACTACAGCGACCCCCTCCACCTCCAAGACATACCAATGTACTACAACCACCCCCTCCACCTCCAAGAAATACCAGTGTAGTACAACCACTTCCTCCACTCCCAAGAAATACCAATGTACTACAACCACCCCCTCCACCTCCAAGAAATACCAGTGTACTACAACCACCCCCTCCACCTCCAAGAAATACCAGTGTAGTACAACCACTTCCTCCACCCAAAAATTCTGTTTCCAATGTTACCAAATCAAATCCCACAATATTCATATTCTCTTGCTTCAGTTTAAAATTCCTTTACAATTGATTATGATCATGTTTATTGCTTCGTACAGCAGTAGTTGTTATATTACTTGACGATCAGAAATGTTGCTATGTATTTGATAATATAACACACAATATTTCTAAAATTATCCTTCATGAAGGGCTATTGGGTTAACCAGAGGATGACAATAAGTCCTTTTTATAACGTCTTGTTGATATTATTAATGGTCTAATTTATCTTGCATTTTTCAAAAAATTAAAGAATTGAATTCCTTTTTAGTTTCATTATGTAGTAGTCACAGTTCTGAGTTTAGATCTTGTATATATGTCAGCCTGATGATGCTTTACTCTATAACATGCTGGATCCAGTTTCTTTATCATATCTGTAGTAAATTCAGAGAACGATATATTGTGAACTGTAACTGGTATTTTTGATTTTAGCATTTTCATAGACTCAACAAACAAAATTATGGTATAGTTTTCTTTTATAATATATCTATATATATCTCATTAATTTTGAAAAATGAAAACAACAACAGATAGCTTTCAGGCTGCATGCCAATTCCTGGGCCATGATTCACAGAATTCAGGCTCAGAGCCAGTCATCTTCCATTAGACTTGACAAATAGGGCTTTTACTTTTTCTGTGTGAACTTTATCTATTTCATTGCGCATATTTTTTGTTTTTATGCTTTGAAATCATTAATTCTGATGTTTGTTTGTAAACAATTGGATCCAATGAGTTCTTAAAAATCTTTTCAAGGGTATTTTGCATCAGCTGTTACAAATATATAACTGTTATTGATTGCAAAGCTGGAAACACTAAGGTTACCCAGGGTATCCAAAGTAGGGAAACACGTGGTACTGTAGGTGACCCCACACCTTTAACATGTCTAATCAGGGAAATGGGGGAAGGAAAGGAGATCACTAGCTTTATATACAGTTTACTTACTCTTAACATATGTCTTGATATTTTATCATATATTGAAAGAAGAAAAAAAAAATTTAAATATTGTAACAGGATGTCCTTGTGTACTAGCTACAGATGATATCACAATAGAAGCTCACTATTTTGAAGATTTGAAGGATTGACGGTAAAGAGGATGTAGGAGATATCAACAGATGTGTAAATATCTAGGTGTGCCAGAGTGCATTCACTCACGAGTAGGTGCTGCTATATAAAACGGAAGAAAAAACAAATTTTAATTTGTAACTTTTACATGAACCTAGATTATACAACAATGTTGAGATGATTTCTACTGATTATTCTGTAAGATGTTAGAATGCAGTGCAGATCTGAAACAGGCGATGATGTGGTATATGCATCCCATACAGGTACAAAGCTATTATGTCAGGATCTAACATATGCTCCTCAACTCTTTATGTAGTTTTAAACAAGTTTATATATAGGTTGTGATTCACTGTTGAATAATTGGAAAGGTATTATTTTTGGAAGCAAATGTTGTAATTGGTACTGAAGTGGAAGCGTTTGAGAGAAACAAACAACCTCTACATTAAATGTCAATTAAGAGAGAAACCGAAAAGTGTAGGCATGTTTATATATATGTATGTCTTTTCCTCCAGTTACTCTGCTAGCCAATATTTTTGTCTGATAATTGAAGTTGGCAGCAGACTTGAACTGTTTTTGACCACGCAAAAGCCTTATATCTGATTGTGAATGAGTTGGTAAACAGAGGTTAGATAGTTTCTGGGGGAGAGGTTTTGTGAAAGTATCGTGTGAGAGGAATGTACACTTACTACATACTCTTCATATGAGATGGATAAGGTAAGGTGTTACTTCTGTGTACTTGTACCTTAGGAAAGTTCCGTCCGTACTCTTAGTTGAAACTGAACTTGAAATGAAAATTTGATATTTTTAAAAGGTTAAAAGTTTTAGCTCTGAAACCTGGTGTAGGGGGTTGTGATCAGGAGCTTATGGTATGGTGCTTAGTCAGGTGTCTGACAGTTGTGTGTCAACTTCTTTTTAAGGTCGCTTCTGGTCTTGGACTATTGTGGTAATTTTGACCAAATTTCTTGGATGAAGGGAAACCAATTTTATATAGATGATTGATCTTGACCCCAGATGCCTAAGGGATGAGGCCCAAGAGGGTAAAAAAAGAGAATATTATTTGAAATCCTGTTTTTGCATGAATTACAAGATTTTGTCCTAATTTGTTAGAATAGTCTCTAGGGAAAGGAGACTTAATTTTGTATCATTGGTTAACCTGCTCTCCTTGGTAAAAGGGACTTATAAATTTTGTAGAGGGGTGGGGCCCAATAAAAAAAATAAAAAATAGAGAAATATCTTTGAAATCTTTCTTCTGATGGGATGTAGATAATTTTACTATATTTAGTGTATCATAAGCATCCTTTGGGAAAGAGAACAAGGTTAACGTTTACATTGGTTGTGCTGTCCTGGAAGTTGGGGTTGGGATGGGGGAGGAGAGGGAAGAAAATCTTATAAATTTTAATCCTTTACAAAAAACAAAATCCAGATGAGCAATGTAGGTCCTGTGGGCCTATTGTTTGAAATAAAACAACACACCCTGTTCAACCCATTTAGTGCCCTTTTATCAAAGTGAGTGCATCATGCACAAAATACCACCACAATATCACTTTCAGTGGGGACCACGAAATTTTGATAGAGTAAAGTAGGGGAGGGGCGCTTACAGGGACATGGGTACTTGTTGGGTCAAATATGGTATGTTTTTATCACGTAAAGTTTTTCTTCTCGAGCTGAGTTGATGAGTTGGATATGTGGTTGTAATTAAGATTTTCATTAATTTACCACGAATGAGATTGAATTCAATGAAGTGACAGAATTTAAAATTTCAAATTTAACCAAAGACTTTTGAAGTGGAGATTTTCCTGTTTCTTGACAGATATATAGACCTCGTCATGATTTCAAGATCTTAATCCTAGGTAGTATTTTCAGTGCAAATTGATCATAATGAATTTATCTGTTCATTAGTCAAAGATCAGAGGCCAAAGATTTAAAAGTTCTAGTTATGTACCTGTTTAAGATTTTTTGATTATCTCAAAGCCCTATAACAATCTACTGAATCTCATCCCTGGTAAATGTACGTAGTGTCTTCTTGAGACTCCACAAGAGTTTAATGTGACTTATGATTTCTATATGTAGCGGTTCATCGGAAGCTCTAACATTCAGGTTCAAAGTGAATTAAGAAAAACATCAGACTGGTTACTTTGTAAAGGATAAAAAGGTGTATATGTGTGATAACAATCACTTTTAGTGGCAGCCTGTCTTCAGATTCTGTCTGCAGGTAATAATTGTTGGACTGGATCTGGAATTTGATAGGAATATAAAAAAAAGGGTCAGGTTATTTTTAGATGTAATGTTCCAACACCACCCACCCCAACCCCCACCACCATCCCCAACCCCTGCCTTTTTATGAGGTCAAATTATACTTCTCAATGCTATTTGATGTGGTTATAGGAATTGGTAGGCAAGGGGAGATAAGTCCTACATCCTTACAGATATTAATGGTGAGGCCTCAATAAATAAATGACTTCGGCAGTTATTTACATCCATGATGTTTAGGTGGGAATTCTCTTTTGATTTTAAATGTGTTCTTCCTTTTATCAGCTCTCTAAAAGGCAGTATTTAGTTGATGATTGTGATCTTTGAATTCAGTGTTAAGGGAGTGTTGTTACCAAACAGCTGCTTTAAGTGTTTTGTATTGGATAATTGTAGAAAATGTAGATGGATGAATTGCTGACCCACCAAGTAAAGCATACTCATGGAAATATTAGTTTTACATGTGATGGGATTTCGTTTATTGTTCAAAGGTACAAGGTCAAAGGTCACTTTTGATCACTTTGAAATGATAAAACTTGTATTAAATGCATCTTTTCTGATTCAGCACATATTTACATCATAGTGTTGGAACATCACGTTCTACACTGATTATATCTTGATGTTCATCAGTCAAATTAAAGGATATGTTTATAGGAGTTAAAGCTCAGACTGAAAAGTTTTTAAAAGAAAAAAGAAATATAAAAAACGTATATTCAAAAGATCTTATGATCCCCATAGTTAAGTATTAAGGACATGTTCATGCAAGAATATTTTGAAGTCTTTTCACATATATAGATACTTTTTAGTGGTTACCTATGGGGGTAAATCTTTGTTGGTCCTTGCCCATTTTGAATTTCCTTATATTTTTGAACAATCTGAAAATTTATGTTTTGAAAAACATGAGTTTCCATATAATTTGCTCAATGTTGTGAAAAACTGATCAGTTTCCTTAAAATTTGCTCAATGTTGAGAAAGTGTTTTACATTAATTAATTTGGTGTATGTAAACTATATTTTTTAGGATCTGGATGTCATCTTTTCCTATCTGCATGGGATGGAGGCTCTGTCCTCTCTGCGAGAGCCTGCCCTACGAGCCTTGTGTCGTACAGTCCGCTATGAGTGTCATGATGCAAACGACATTTTATACTGGTAATACAGTTATGAATTTACAGTATTCTAGCATCATTTAGGCACCCGTTGTTCCATCTGATGATTAACTGTAACAAATGTGTACTATAGTCTAGCTTTCATTATGGAAACAATGGAAATAAAATTTGATATTTTTTTATATGTTGTATTTTGATTGACATTTGGGTATCCCTGAAGAAAACTGATATATGTTTCAAGTGAAATAATGCATTTAAAAAGCTGAACAATTCAGTTGTTAAAACAACGTTTATTATCAATACAAAAAAAAATGCAAATTGCTGTTTAAGAACAGATGTCTAGTCACTTGATTTGAATTATGAAATCTTTTTTAGAGTGCAATATTTTTTATGTGTTTGGAAAGCATAAAGGCCTTTGATGCTGCGTTTGTTGTTTGTTACAATAACAAAATACATTACTGTGCAAATGAAAAACCAGAGTTCACAGTTCAAATGTTGTAGCAAGGTCCTAAAAGGAAAACTTTGTGGTCTTGTAATTGAGAGATTGTTTTTTTAATCAAGCCTGATGCAAACAGTCTGATTTGAAACAGATGGGCGTAATTTAAATGCACAAGATTGTACATTTCATTCATGGTAACATAATCTGGTGTATGTTTCTATAGCATGTGCTCACAGTGTTGTAAATATCCTTGAATTTTGATGTTTGAAAATTCTGGTTAAAGAAACAAAAGATTCAGAAAATAAGTGTGATGTTTGGGATTATTTATGTTCTGCTACCATAAAATAGAGGTGGGGAGGGGCTGAGTTATATATTGTAAAGTGACATTATTTTTCTATGGGATCGAGGATTATGTGTTTAAAACTGTCACAATTAATATATCATGGTGAATAATCCTACTGTTTTGCAGTAGTCATTTTGGGTTACAAAAGAAAAAAAGTCTCTAAATTTTGAATATGAAATATTAAATTTTTTTTCCAGCCGAGAAGAGTTGAGCACATGTTGGTATATTCTACTTTCCGGATCTGTGTTTATCGAGGGTTCCATGTTCCTTCCAAGGAGCAGGTGAGTAATTTTTCTCTTAAAGGAGCCTTACAGAAAACCATACATACAGTTTGATATGAAAAACTCTCCCCCTTTCTTCTCCTAGAACAAAATGTATCAGTCATATTGATATTTTTATGATTGAGTACCGCCTCAATTTGTCCTGAAATCTCTAAAACCCACACATTGTAACATGTGTTCATGATTAATGGGTAGAAAAACCAATTTTGTCAACAAGATTAATTTGGTGCGACCAAGTGGGTAGCCTGCCCTTATTTCTAGCTACAGAAAGTGCACGAGTTTGTCATTAGACCAGTGACCAGATCACACAGGAAATGGACACTAGAGCATGTGATTGATGGGCGTCTGTTTCAGGATTAGTAATTGATTTGTATTGTCTATTTCTAACCCAACATACATTGCCACTGACCAAGTTAGATATGCTATTGAAAGTGCGGTGAACTTTTCGACCAAGTTGATGCCCTAACAAAGAGAGGTGTCCAGATTGTAAAGGTTGTTGTATTATACTTGTTTTCTGTTTAGACAGGAAGCATGAGTTGAGAACACAAAAAATACACATATTGATGTGAATATGGGTTGTTTATACATATTTTTCTGTCTGACTTGTACAGCATATGATAAAAATTTGTGTATTATAATTCAACTGACAAAGGGAGGTCTCAAACTTGAGATCTATGGAACCAGATTGCCTGGCCAAGAAATTTTACAACTGCTCTAACCATTACACCACCATGGCAGAGGTAGAAATTCTTGATATGATCCTAGTTGTGGTATAGTGGCAAATGTGTGATATGAACATCTGGATCTCAGTGTTCACACTGATACAGATCATACAATTCTGCATGTGATATTTTAAATCAATTAAGTGAAAGTGTTATTTCATATCTAATAACTCTGGTGCAATGTCTTGATTGTTTTTCTTCTGCAATATTTTAGCCAGAAATGCAGGTGTGGCAGGGAGGGGGTTGGGCAGTGCAGAAACAATATGTTGATAATTCTTCAATAGCTGTTGTTTGGCTTTCACCAGGTTTATAGTTCAAAGTAATTAACAAATTAATTTATTGTTTATAAAGCTGGAGCTACAAAAAGGTTCTTACCATCTACTACTGAGTTTTAGATCTATAAACAATATATACAGGTCTGTGTTGCCTTTTTATTATGGTAAGTTAATTGACATACAACACCTGTGGCATAACTCCTGGCCTTGGGGAATAGCTGGACCAGCTAACTATAGCAGCATTCTGGATATAGGGGTACAGCAGCTGATCAAAGCCTCTCCTTTCTTGATGTGGGCCTGCTGTAGATTTTCTAGGTAGGGGAACACGGGAGCCGCCAAGATTGATATCTAAGGAATCTCACGTATTTATATCCTACGCAGCTTTGATATTTACAAAATCAATTCTCAAAATTCTTCTATTTTTCTTTTCTTTTTCACATGGTTTGGCTGATCATTAAAGTAAGATTGACAATTTGTGAGAATTATGTTATTAAATAAAATGAAGTCTTGATTCAGGAATTTAAGAATATTGCCGGTGGGTATAGATTTTGTTGAACTTCTTTAACATATTTTTTTAACTGTAATGGTTTTCACAGAAAAAAATTTGAAACAGGAATAAACGGAAATAAACTATTCTATTGATAAAAAGTGTAATCATATGGATAGTAAACTGGGAAACTGATATCTGAAAACAAATCGTAAATTCAGACCTTCTGCTCTGGCTCTCTGATAGACATGTGTTACTATATGACTTTGTCTTAACTATCTCTGGAACTACAGTAATGTCATGTTGAGTGTTCTCGCGTTCAAGGTGATAGAGGCGTATTGCAATCGTCTGCGTACATCTCTCTGTGTTTTTATTGTTATTGATCATCAGCAGCGCTAAGATTATATATTGGAAGAGTGAATAGGAGTTTCCGAGTCTATCGGTTTTAAAGCGGGCGGCACATCTTTGTGGTGCGAGCAGGTGGTCTGATATTCTGGCATGTTATCTCTGCATTTTTACTGATTATTCAGTAATATTATAAAAATGAGGTGAAAATTTTTTAGGTACTTTACAAGTTAGTCTATACTTTTAACCTTCCCTTGATATCATGGTAAATACATTTTTAATGTATGATACCAAGATGATAGGAATGTAACAATTCAGCTGAAGCATATCTCGACATATTGTGATGCACTGGGACTATATAACATTATGTATCACATTATAACACCTTTCATAGTTTTGACGTTATTTGTATTTTTTATTCTGAAGTGGTAAGCTATCAAAATTGATACAAGGATAAAAGACATGAAAAACTTTTGTTACCAACTGATACAGGGTCTCAGTAACGTCTCATTTTTTCAAGTGTCTAATTAGTTGAAAAAACATGCAGGGCCGGGTCAAGTTTAGCCACAGTTTTTATTGATTCCTGAAGAAATTGATATAAAATGTTGAAAGTTGGAAATATACCATGATATACAGGGATGTGATTTTTGTACTACGATGCGATACATTTTTTGTGTGTATTGAAACATGCTGGTGTATTGTTATCCCTCTACAAATAAATCTAGGTGTAATTAGTTTTGAAACACATGTGAATTTCTCAACAGAGAATGTGTTTGTTTGGTTATTTTCTCACCATGTCTGATTATAGCCTTACAAATGGCCTGCAGTCATTTTTATGCTGGATAAGTTCTTATAAAGCAGCAGATGGCTACCTCACTGAACAAAATGCTGGAGGTCCACACAGAAAGTCTGATATGATATTCAATACATGTATCTAAGGTGACACTAACAGATTATTCCCCTATAAATGTCGTGATGGACTTTATCAAAATTTTCGTGCAAAAAATTCCACTTCAGGGCTTTCTGTGAAAAGCCTGATAGTTTTTATAATGATATCTAATAGTGATGTTTAGCATTTCTTCAGGCCATATTGATCAGAAACAGTTACCTAATACTTGAATGATTAAGATTTCTGTAAGGGGTTAATATGATGAATGTGTGTAGACTCTCAGCATGTATCAATTATTTTTTGTTAATATCTAATATTTGTTTTGTGTGGGTAAATTTTTTTTTGCATGTATATTATTTCTTCAGTTCTTGGAAGTTGATGTTTTTAGGAAAACTAAAAACAACAGAACAAAAATATCACTTGTATAATACATATCTGTTTGTAATAGTTGACCTTTGACATTGAAATATAACTATCCAGTTTAAATCAACTTGGTGCAGTTTTGTAGGCAAAGAATATAAAATTCAGATAAGGTGGTATTATAGTAACTGTTGTTCAAGCATAAAGGAATGTGTGTTACCTACACTGTGATGTGGTGTTTTATTAGTTCAGGTAGGTTATAACAAGTTACAAGCACATTGTACATGGTTATAGTTTCACTATCTGACTGGTGCCATCTAGATGTAGACTTCATATAAAAATATCCTCTAGAGATATACAGTTTAATAGACTAACTCTTGGTCAGCTTGTAAAACTGACCAGTGAAGGATTAATATATGTCACCATGGAAATATGACTGTCCTGCAGGCAAACTCCGGTCATGCAGCAGTAGAGCCAATGACAAGTGAAAAGGCTTCGCCAGGTGTAAACATCAGTATGAAAACAAACTTGAATGAGAAGACATTTTTGACTTGTCATCGAACATAAACTCCTTGAGGACATTTATAACAGGTCTTTCTATGTAAACACAGTGTTTGGCAGGCAGGCCACAGCTTCTCCATAGCATACACGCACATGCATTAGTGGCACACTGAGTACAGACAGGCGGTATAGATTCTTGCTTCACCTCCCACCAGAATGGAACATCCCAGCGCAGTTGAGTATGATCCCTGACCTGAACGCTGGTGTCATACAAGGCAAACTGCAGAAAAAATTCCATGTTTCCTTCTGATCATCGAAGTTTTGGGATATATACTATTTCTGGAGTGAAAACTTAATTTGCCACTGAACAGGTCACTGTCTCTAGTGTGTATGTATGTGTACTACTGTGTTTGGATTCGCCTAACTTCATAAGATACTGTGATTGTTAATCTTATGGTCCCTGTTATTTATAGAACTGAGGTGAGTACAAATATCTGCTGAGGTCCAGAGGCTGGTGATAGTATACCCCTGTTGTTTAGGTGAATGGGGAGATTTGACTGAAAGGAGTCTCAATGTAGCATTATCTTAAGACAGAGTGTCTTTGTGCATGACCATTGAATGTTGTATACATGTGTGCTGTAGTGTAATATCTTCTCCAGTACTTGACTTGGTGGCATCTTCTGTCTGTGTGTATTACTGTTATGATGTACACATGTACAAGCCTGATCAAGTGGCAACACTGAGGCAAGTGAAGTTAAAGATTTTAATGCATTCAAATGTCTCTAGAAAATGTAAAAAAACCAGATTCCTAATGGAGGGTTACTGGCATTGTGATATGTGAGAGCTGATGCCTGTCTCATGTTGATGACAATTTTATCTCTTATGTTGTCTTTCATGTCATTTGTTACGACTTCAACAGACATGAAGATTTATTAAACTTTTATAGGAATCAAGCTACATGGACAATAATTAGATTTCATCATTCAGTTTTGATATTTGACTTTTAGTTTTTAACATACTGTAAACATCCATTTATATAATGCACACATTTTTTAAAGAAATTTTTGTTTTTCAAAAAACCTCGTGTGCTCTATACACTAGAACAAGGTATTTCATGAAAGTGCTCAGACTCGGGGCCAATACTTTCTCAAAGGTAATTTCTGTACGACGCTGTCAAAATGATAAAAACATAAAGAAATAAAACATATTTCCATGTTTAATGTGTTAAATTTTCATCTTGATGATTAATGGAACATTGTAAATTAGATCTACCCACTACGTAGGAGTAACCTGAACAATGCAGATATTTACGTAATCGTAAGCTTAATTTTCCTTTGTAGAATTGTACCACTGTATCATAAAGTCGGTAAATCTATATGTTCATTCTGAAGAAGCTCAAAAAAGAAATATTTGAGTTCTTCTAAATCTACCGATGAAGCTGGATACTCACAGCTTGCGATGGCTTGTTCTATTTTTGGAAATACTGAACACACACGGAAGTAAATTTTCGATTTATTTGCTTGATCAAAATGATACATATTGAGTTGTAAAACATTAAAATTACATGTTGTTGATGTCAGAGTTTTGAGCAATGTTGTGGTGTCATTTTTAACCACGATAGTGACATCGTTATAACCGAAACATGTCAATCGTCCTCCTTCTTACATCTAGGCAAGTCAATCATCAGAGTAAAATATTTTCTCCGTTTTATGTAATGTTGTGGTTTTGTTGTCTAGTGGATATAAAACGGGATGTGTAGGACAAGTTCACACTTTTTCTGATGTTGGATTGTATTAATTCACACCGTAAGATTCATATGACCAGCGCAAATCGAGCCTTGTGCCGTTTTTACCTTGTTTTAAGAGTATTTTAACTGGTCAGGGATGAGGCACGAAATTAAACTTTTATCACTTCATTAACCACATCATAATTTGATGCAAGATGCTTGATATTTGAGTAGAAATTGCGACCTGATTGTTGTTTTCATGAAGTATATTCTTCACATTATATAAAAGTCGCTGATATTGAAAGGAATCTTGTACCAGTAGGTTTTTCTTATACGTACCTGGTTTTGATTTCTCATTAATCCACAATAATTCTGTTATCGTCCGCTCCAACACTCCTGACAGATTACAACCAAGGTGGGAAAAGTTTATTAGTGTCTACGTGGTAATTATTTTTTTCAGATCACACCTTGTCAGGTTTAACGGATTAAGCACACCTTGTGAAAATAATCTGATCAGGATATACCTAGTTTGATCAAATCAAGTATCTATACTTTTCAGAAAGGTTTTTTGTTTGTTTTAAAGTTTTACCTCAGTTTTTAGAGTGGTTGTTTGAGGATGATAATGTGTACACACAAAGCTCTTTTGTAAAGACAGGTTGTCTGGGGTGACAATCTCGTACGTTGAGAGCTGTCCTGTATAGACAGGTTGTCTGGGGTGACAATCTCGTACGTTGAGAGCTGTCCTGTATAGACAAGTTGTCTGGGGTGACAATCTCGTACGTTGAGAGTTTTCCTGTATAGACAGGTTGTCTGGGGTGACAATCTCGTACGTTGAGAGCTGTCCTGTATAGACAGGTTGTCTGGGGTGACAATCTCGTACGTTGAGAGCTGTCCTGTATAGACAGGTTGTCTGGGGTGACAATCTCGTACGTTGAGAGTTGTCCTGTATAGACAGGTTGTCTGGGGTGACAATCTCGTACGTTGAGAGCTGTCCTGTATAGACAAGTTGTCTGGGGTGACAATCTCGTACGTTGAGAGTTGTCCTGTATAGACAAGTTGTCTGGGGTGATGATACATTGAGAGCTGTCCTGTATAGACAGGTTGTCTGGGGTGATGATACATTGAGAGCTGTCCTGTATAGACAAGTTTTCAGAGGTTATGATCTAGTACATTCAGAACTGTTCTGTATAGACAGGTTGTTTAGGGTGATGGTACATTGAGAGCTGTCCTGTAAAGACAGTTTGTCTGGGGGATGATACAATGAGAACTGTGCTGTATAGACAGGTTGTCTGGGGTGACGATCTAGTACATTGAGAGTTGTCCTGTATAGACAAGTTGTCTGGAGTGATGATACGTTAAGTGTTATCCTGTATAGACAGGTTGTCTGGGGTGATGATACATTGAGAGCTGTCCTGTAAAGACAGTTTGTCTGGGGGATGATACAATGAGAACTGTACTGTATAGACAGGTTGTCTGGGGTGATGATCTAGTACATTGAGAGTTGTCCTGTATAGACAAGTTGTCTGGAGTGATGATACGTTAAGTGTTATCCTGTATAGACAGGTTTTTAGAGGTCATTATCTAGTACATTGAGAACTGTTCTGTATAGACAGGCTGTTTAGGGTGATGATACATTGAGAGTTGTCCTGTAAAGAAAGGTTGTCTGGGGTGATGATACATTGAGAGCTGTCCTGTACAGACAAGTTGTCATTTCTTTGACGATGGCACTTTGAACAATCTCCTTTATAGATGTTTGGTGAAAGGACATTGAGAACTGCTGCCTTAGACAGGTTTTCTGTTAAGCCTCTCTGTAGTCTGAATCCAAGTATCTATCAGGATGTGTGTTTGATAGCTGTACGATGCCCAGATCAATACCCTGAAAAGCCTTCTATGATTTTCTGTAATTACTAAACCCCATCTGGCTGGTGAAGAGAAGAGGTCTAGCAGAGATACAGTATGAGGGAATGGTCTCCAGGTGCTTCCTGGTACTAGGACTGTAATTCTTGGTGGCTGCTGTATCCTAGTTTGACAGCTCAACAGACTAATATCCTGAAAAGGTGATTTCTGTTTGATGTCGTCAAAGTTTTATCTTTTTACATTTGTACATAAATCATGATATCTGAATGAGTATCCAGATATCTGAATATGTGTCCAGATATCTAAATGAGTGTCCAGATATCTGAATATGTGTCCAGATATCTGAATATGTGTCTAGATATCTAAATGAGTGTCCAGATATCTGAATATGTGTCCAGATATCTGAATATGTGTCCAGATATCTGAATGAGTGTCCAGATATCTAAATGAGTGTCAAGATATCTGAATATGTGTCCATGCTACAGTGTTACATCACAGTCCTGCTTTAATGTCCTGGTGTTATGTCTTGTCTGTTGTGATGTTTTGGTGTGATGTCCTGTCTGTTGTGATGTTTTGGTGTGATGTCCTGTCTGGTTTGATGTCCTGTCTGGTGTGATGTCCTGTCTGTTATGATGTTTTGGTGTGATGCCCTGTCTGGTGTGATGTCCTGTCTGTGATGATATTTTTGTGTGATGTCCTGTCTGGTGTGATGTCCTGTCCTTTGTGATGTTTTGGTGTGATGTCCTGTCTGTTATGATGTTTTGGTGTGATGTCCTGTCTGGTGTGATATCCTGTCTGTTATGATGTTTTGGTGTGATGTCCTGTCTGGTATGATGTCCTGTCTGTTGTGATATCTTAGTGTGATGGGCTGTTTGTTGTGATGTCCTAGGGTGATGTCCTGTCTGTTGTGATGTCATGTTGTGATGTCCTGTCTGTTGTGATGTCTTGTCAGTTGTGGTGTCCTAGTGTGATGTCCTGTCTGTTGTGATGTTTTGTCTGTTGTGATGTCCTAGGGTGATGTCCTGTCTGTTGTGGTGTCCTAGTGTGATGTCCTGTCTGTTGTGGTGTCCTAGTGTGATGTCCTGTCTGTTGTGGTGTCCTAGTGTGATGTCCTGTCTGTTGCGATGTCTTAGTGTTATGTCCTTTCCGTTGTGATGTCCTGTCTGTTGTGACATCTTTGTGTTATGTCCTGTCTGTTGTGGTGTCCTGTCTGTTGTGATGTCCTAGTGGGATGTCCTGTCTGTTGTGGTGTCCTGTCTGTTGTGATGTCCTTGTGTTATGTCCTGTCTGTTGTGATGTCCTGGTGTGATGTCTTGTCTGTTGTAATGTGCTAGTGAGATAGCTGTATCAGATATTATATAACACTTGCCCCACTAATAAGATTACTTTAAGCATCCCTGATGAGGAAATTTTCCATTTGCAACAGAAATCTCTATAACCAACACTGTAGGTATGAAACAATAGCAAGCAATCAATATGGCTTTCTGACTCCAGTGTCAGACTGTCAGCTAAGTGAATGAGCTGTGTATACATGTGATGTGAAGTTACCAACACTTCTAATGGAACCTTTAACATTGCAGAGTAGGATGGTTTCTTTCTACAGAATGGTAGGTGTAGGATGATCTGTATAGAGAGATGACTGTGTATTAAATTGTCTTTATAAAGGGGCAACTCTATTTTGAATTGTCTTTATAAAGGGTTGACTATGTTAAATGGACTGTATAGAGAGATTACTAATTAATTGTCTGCATAGAGAGGTCTTGATTACTTATACTCTACCTAAAGGGTGTCCAGGCTGGAACTATAGGCTGCTTGATACTTGATTACATCTAGGGTCTTTAGGGTAGGGCTTCTGGCTGGCTACTGCCCACTTGATGCCCCACCCTCAAGGACTCCAGGCTGGGGTTGTAACCTGCATGATGCCCCACCCCCAAGGACTCCAGTCTGGGGTTGTAACCTGCTTGATGCCCCATCGCCAAGGATTCCAGTCTGGGGTTGTAACCTGCTTGATGCCCCACCCCTAAGGTCTCCAGACTGGGGCTGTAGCATGCTTGATGCCCCACCCCCAAGGACTCCAGACTGGGACTGTGGCATGCTTGATGCCCCAACCCCAAGGACTCCAGACTGGGGCTGTAGCATGCTTGATGCCCTAGCTCCAAGGATTTCAGACTGGGGCTGTAGCATGCTTGATGCCCCACCCCCAAGGTCTCCAGACTGGGGCTGTAGCATGCTTGATGCCCCACCCCCAAGGTCTCCAGACTGGGGCTGTAGCATGCTTGATGCCCCACCCCCAAGGTCTCCAGACTGGGGCTGTGGCATACTTGATGCCCCACCCCAAGGACTCCAGACTGGGGCTGTAGCATGCTTGATGCCCCACCCCCAAGGATTCCAGACTGGGGCTGTAGCATGATTGATGCCCCACTCCCAAGGACTCCAGACTGGGCTGTGGCATGCTTGATGCCCTAGCTCCAAGGATTCCAGACTGGGGCTGTGGCATGCTTGATGCCCCACCCCAAGGACTCCAGACTGGGGCTGTAGCATGCTTGATGCCCCACCCCCAAGGACTCCAGACTGGGGCTGTGGCACGCTTGATGCCCCACCCCCAAGGACTCCAGACTGGGCTGTAGCATGCTTGATGCCCTAGCTCCAAGGATTCCAGACTGGGGCTGTAGCATGATTGATGCCCCACTCCCAAGGACTCCAGACTGGGGCTGTAGCATGCTTGATGCCCCACCCCCAAGGACTCCAGACTGGGGCTGTAGCATGCTTGATGCCCTAGCTCCAAGGATTCCAGACTGGGGCTGTAGCATGCTTGATGCCCCACCCCCAAGGACTCCAGACTGGGGCTGTAGCATGCTTGATGCTCTAGCTCCAAGGATTCCAGACTGGGGCTGTAGCATGCTTGATGCCCTAGTTCCAGTCTGGATTCCAGACTGGGGCTGTAGTCTGATTGATAAACAATCTAGATACTCCTGATCAGGCTCTGGCCTATGAACCTGTTTCTGCACTCTGACAGTCATATAGCTTTTAATGCAGTTAAGGAAACCAAAACAAAAACAAAAAATAAAAAGTTAGGGGCAGTTCCTACAATATCCTTTCTGTTTTGATCTGATAAGATTGCCACTAATTTTTGATATGTTTAACCTCCTACTTTCTGCATTGTGTGACATGTTACTCAAGATATTTTTGAGAAAACAGTATAAGATTCATTTCCTTAACATGAATACATGTGTTGGAAGTGCATTGTAAATCATGAGAGTACATGTCTGGTATGTAATTATACCATCAAATGTAAACATGGAGTAAACAGTGAAGCTTTCAAGGGAAGTGTGTTGTGTGTTATTTGGCCAGGTGAAGGTGAGTGAGGTGAGGTATGAGAGTCTGTGATTAGCCAGGTGAGCTATTCCACAACTATGTATGTAGTTGCCAGGTGTATGATGTATATTATGTAGGCAAGTCACACTAGGTCAATTTATGTGTAATATGACCTGCAGGTATAGTTAAGCGTCATCTTCATGAATATTCATGAGTTTTATGGATGAAACATGTTTAAGAATTTTTATTAGTGGAACATTAATAGTGATGCTAGTAAGAGAAATGAAGGTCGTCTTAAAATAGATCTTTGTTGTATGTTTTGATGGACAAGTTTGAGAAAGAGAAGCCTTGGATTGTTGATAAATTTGAATATCATTATGAAAAAGCGAAATCAAGTTTATCTTGTGTTTTGAATATTTAGACAGTCTACATATTACCATATGTACCTGGCTGTAAACCCATGCTCACTAATAAGCCCACTCATATAATTGTAATCTTATTTTGTAACAATTCATAAAAATGCTTTTTTATTGTGCTTTTTTATGCCCACCCTATGACATTATGTATAGGCATAAACTTTATTTATTTTACAACAATTATGAAACAGGCTGTCGAAGTGTGCTAGGAGTCTTAATGTGGGAGGAAACCTGAGTATGTGGAGACAACCCATGTGGTTGGGCGTGTACTTCCATACTTTTCCACATCCGTTATGAGAATTGAACCCCGAATGTGTAGGTGAAAGGCGAGTGTGTTACCACTGCACCACCTGACCACCCAACATTATGTATAAAGGAATAAATAAATTCCCTGGGTTTATTTCAGGATAAAGAAATAAGAGTATATGAAAGGTCATTGAGTGCAGGGGACACTACATCACATCTGCATATGACATTTGGTCAGCTTTGCCATTATGAATATGGACAACATTAAGGCTCCATAGCCAACATACAAACACTGACAACAAACTAATGTCCATATTAAGTCCCTTTAGAGTAATGTCCAAAAGTATTGTATATAATTTGTTGTCAACATTTTCAGATTTTTAGCTCTAATGGTCAATATCAATGTGATGACTTGTTGTCCTTGTCCATGTGGCTGAGTTAATTTTATTGTAAAAGTTGCTGTATCTCCTAAAGCCTCCTGAGTTGATAATGTTATTTAAGTATAGGACTTATCTACTTGGTCAATAGTAAATAAACTGAAGGACCCAGCTACTGGAAATTTTCTTTATTTTTTTTTTTTTTTTTTTGGATGGTTAACATTTTCTGGGTTTATGTCTTTGGGGAAGTCATGAAATGCATAACTTTTTTCTTTGTTGACTTAATTTTCATGAAATTATAAAACTCATATCATCTCCTCGAAAATACCAGGAACCCTTGAAATCTTCAGCTAAATTCAGATACCACACTATATAACCAGTTCATTGAGTCAGACACATATGGTTATTTGAAAAAAAAAAAAAAACAGAATCAAACAAAATTGTTCTTTTTCCTTAGTTTCCTTTTTCTTGAACCACATGGAATCGCACAACTAATTATGTAAGAAATAAAGAAAAAGTACAATTTGTAGCTTGTCAAAACTAGAATGCTGGCATGCTGTTTCACTGTGCTGCTGTGAATGTGACTCATACATAGAATAGTTTCCTAGCCCCTTATTTTCTTTCAGTTTCTCTCAACATCTGAACCCAATCCAAACCTCACAGCCTTCCTTCCCCATACAGAAATCCACTGCCCTGTCTGGTGGGTAGACTCGGCCAGACTTGAGGGCTTTTGTCTGTCGTAGTAAACGTACAAACCATATGCTTTAGGATTATTTCTCAGGAGTTTAAAAAAATACAGATTTGGCCCATTCATTTTAAGCATATTAGTATGAGGTATGTTTCTTATTAGGTGTGTACACATAAATCTGAAGGGCAAGTGAGCTTAATCTTTGGTAGAGCCACTGTTGTCTACATCTTATATTTAATCTCCATGGTTGGTTCACCACAATTAATGGTGGAATCTTTCAAATTGCATTTTGATTCTATTTTTTGATTGTTTAAGCTCATATATTGTCATAACAACTACATAAGGTTATGAGTGTTAAAAGGTATTGTCCACTAATGACACTCCAAGGTACTTTTTATTATAGTGTTATCACACTGAAATGGCATATCTGGCCACAGTAGCATGACAACCCATCCGGTCGCACACCAGACTAACTAATTCTAACTAACAAATTGTTTCAAGCTGAATATAACATGTAGACATCAATAGAACTGAAATTTATTTAGTAGGAATCCCTTAGTGCATAGTTGTATGTGTTTAGTTCTTCAGACGGACTGGAAAAATTAGATGGCCTAAAGATAGATATATATTGTATTAAGGTTATTGCTTTCAGTAATTATTTTGACAGACAATGATAATAAGAATTATCTGCTATGTATTTTTTTAAAATGTGTCGATGTAATGATTCTTAAATTTTTTTTCTGAAAGGAAACAGAATTACTTTGCAATCAGTGAGATATTTCATTTATCAACGATGGTATCCACAATTACTGAAAGGATAGCTCAGGATAGCACAATGATTTTCTCATCAAGGGAGATAATTTGGTAATTGTTGGGGGGAGGGAGGGGTTGCCATTCAATAATTGGTTGCTTGAGTTAGGTTTTATTTCAGTAGTCTTAAGTATTCTCCCCTTGTGATGGGCTCAGGAAAAATATACGTATTGTCCAGAAGTGAAATTCTTTGTCTATATACCCAATAATTTTGATTCTCATCAGACAAGGATCGAGTGACTTTTAGGGAACCCAGGTGGAGTTTAGTAAAAACCATCATCCAAGATTGCCTCCTGACCTATATTGAAGCTCCCATCTTAGATTACCATGTCACATGTCACATGCATCCTCTGTGACTTTTAAAAACCAAAATAGGAAATTACGGAACACATTTTTGGAAACAAAATTGGAAAGATGTTGTTACAGTTGTCCTGCGTTGTGAGATTTGATTTAGAGGCAGTCAACCTCGCCATGGTTCTCATCAGAACAGCTATAGTATCATTGTCTGTCCATATCTCTTTGAGTATATTACAGTCCTGTTTTAGTTGTAGTCAAAACAACACGGAATTTCACCTGGTAACCATTGTTTACAGGAATCAAAAACATTTCCTGGCATTTTAGTGGACAGCATGTTTGGGTTCCTTAGTGCAGCACTGGGATACTTTCTTTAATTATTGAACAGAGTTTGCTAAACCAAAGAGAGATTGTTCATTTGATTTGATTCTTCACTATAACAAACAAGATTAAAATTGGAGTGCTTTATTTTTTAAATAATGCAGTGGTTTTTCACAAAAAAATATTTGCTAGGAATTTAGAAAAAAAACAACAGCTGTATAAAATGCATTTTAGGAATAACTCTCATTTGAAATGTCTGGTACATCTAAGTTTAAAAATGAATACCTGGTGGGTATCCATTTGATTTAATTGGTCTGACTTTGTATTTTAGAAAAAAGATACTTCTTTTCTTCTAATTTTTTTCCCTTCAGAAATTTTGTAAAAAGCAATGCAAGGATTTGATATCAGTTTTATTCAATATTAATTTAATTAATTACAAAAAAAATTCTTAATATCGACCGAAATTATTGTTTCATAAATGTTTTTTTGAATAGGTCATTAAGCAAAAAAACAACAACAAAAAAAAAAACTGTAACTTCGGATCAATGTGGTTCACAGATGAATAAAAAGAATGGATATTGATAATTGGATAATAGTGGTATGAAATAAGCAATTAAGGATTACCTAATGTTACTGTAAGCTGTTCTCCGGTGACGATATGTGGTGTTCAGTAACGGTTGATGGTTTTTGTACAAAAAGCAGAGTTGTAACCTATCTTACACAGTAGCACTGCGTCATACATTCCTAACATAGATGTCAAAATTAAGTTAAGTCTATGTCAGCCTAATGAAAAAAAATAATTTTTGACAAAATTGGATAACAAAATTTACAATTATTGTTATTAGCAATCAGTGAAGTGTGTAGAGTTTGAGTGTAAATATGTTGATTTTATTTGACTTTTTTGAAAAAAATAAACCTGATCACATTTGACTTTTTTACCACTGAAAGCACTTGAAAAGTACCTCCATAAGGGTGTTACATTTCTAATGTACTTGTATGGTTGTGGCCAGGTATTTAGATTATGTCTTCGCACCCGTCGTGTTTTGTGGAGTGTAAATGACCTGAGATTGTTCTTGTACATTGTGTATAATGGTGAAGAATCGATTGTAAATATTTATCTGGATCTAGACAAAACTAGAAAACAGTTGAATGGTTGAAAGACATTTATTGTTATCAGGTGAGTTAAACAAATCTCTCTTCCATATCAGGTGAGTTATCTTGATTGTATCAGTGATATGTGCTTTATCTTGTCACTTCCTGCTAAAAGATGTGTATATCACGACAGTTTCTTGTCAAAATTGTAAATCTTAAGCAAGACAGCTCATTCTATAAGAATGTAATGTGTTTGTTTGATTAACACATGTATATATATATATATACTTATGTTTGTTTAATTAACACATGTATATATAGACTTATACATATCTATCTGTTAATTAATGAAAAGATATCTTGTGGACACAACACTGAGCTAACAAGACAGGACAATAGGTATGTCTCTGGACAATACACATTTATGATGGTTAGAACAATGAGTTCTACCTATGCTTGTTTTACCTGTATATATATATATAATATGTACATTGCGAAAGCATTGTTAAGGTATTTTCTGTCGTGGAAATTTAGCCCCTCTACGTCATATCTGTTTGTTCTTCATAAATTAGAATTCTTACCTGTGTGCTGTGTAGTGTGGTGATAACCAAAACTCCTACTGGGTAATGTAAGTATAAACAATTGTAAGGATTGTGAAAATCTCAAGGAAGTTTTCTTTTTTTTTTTTTTGAATTTTAACAAAATGTTAATATACATACACTTAAATTTCAATTATTTCGTTTGGCAGCATTTGGGTTTTAATATTGGAATCTAAATCCGAAATTTGTGTTGTTTAGGAGGCACCAAGTATCGTTACTGTATTTGGTACATTGTAACTGATATAGTTATTTATTTCATTCAGAATATGGATGTTAATATATTCAAGACTAAACGTAATTTGATACAGTCATGACCTGCATGTATGCAGTATATGGGTATAGGATAAGTTTAAAGTGTCTAACTTAGTGAACATGAGATGGTGAGATATCATATGACACTTCCTCAATCTGGGTTTCTTATCATGTAAACAGTCTCTGTATAACTCAGCCCAAGTTTTATTTGTCCTGACATCCCATGTCAGTGTTCTTTACTTTTTGTAAGATTATATTTCAGAATGACGGAAAAGTTTGGTCACTATATTTAAAATTTTGCAAAGTTGTTTTCACTTAGAGCTATACTATAAATTTTCCTTAATTTTTTGTCATAAATGAAAGATTTTTTAGCATGACCTTGTGGATAATTAACCTACTAAAGAGGTGATCTTCAGTAAAGTGTTTCATTGCTGTACTTTCAGAAAACTAATCTTAAAATGATAGCAAACTGGTAGGGATTTACACTCTAGAGAGCTCTTCCTCACCAAGAGCAGTTTCTGCTAGTCATTAAGAAGTAATGAAGTTGTTATGAATTTTATGGAAAATTAATGCTTGTGTATTATCATGATGTCAATATGACTATCAAGTTTTAGCATCACATGTGAATGATGACCTAACCTGCCATGAATAAATGATGTTTTTTTTCCACAAGGTGCAATCACAAGGGAGTTGACTTGTTAGAATATCAACAGCCTTGATGTAGTGTTCAAATAGGAATGGTTGTTAAAATTGAGAGATTTTTGGCCTATTTGTCAATTTTTGATTCATGATTTAAGATTTTTTTTTTATTTATTGGTGTTTTATATTCTTATCAAGATGAGGTGAAAAAAGCTACATATTTTGATTTTGAGAGTTATCTCCCTTTCATCTCAACAAGACAGGGAATATATATCTGTATGAACATGAAAGGCTTCAATGTTATTTGTGTATCATAAATTCTGTCTTTGTATGTATAAGTGATTTATGATACATAAGAAATATGATTTTTAAAAAAAATAAATACTGGTTTTCTATACCTGTGCAGGTAGGCATGATCACCTGAATTCTATATATCAAAGACTTTTCTGTAAAGTTTAATCTATAAAATATTTATGGTTGTAAGTGAAATATTGATATCTGTATATATCTGTATATATCTGTTTGATATATTTCCTCCTATATGCAAAGTCGTGTATGATATATTATTTAGGTTTGGACATAATTAGAGTTTTCAGTTTGAAAACATGTATGAAATTTGAGTCCTTTATAAATTGCAAAATTATGTAACAACTTTGTCTTTTATGATTAAGATTCCTGGGTGGAATTCAGATAAAGTTGTGAGTGTTAGTTGGGCTTTGTTTCAGTGAGGTAAGAGTGTGTGAGTGTTAAGCTGGGGGGAGGGGGGGGGGCTTTGTTTCAGTGTGGTAAGTGTGTAAGTGTTAGTAGAGCTTTCTTTCAGTGTGGTAAGAGTGAATGTTCTGTGATGTTATCCAGTATTTTCTGACATAGACAGACACAGGTACATATGTACATTGTATATATACCTGTCACAGATGGTAGAAAACACACCTATCTTCCTATTGTACAGGATGGGGCTGCAACACAAATGTCAAAGCATTATCAACTTAACATAGAATTTATAAAATTTAAACTTCAGAACTCTCTGTATTTAAATGATCCTTTGGTAGGTCATGACTACTATTTTTGATTTTGGTGAGAATGTCAAGAATTTGTAAATGAAGACATTAAGTGTCAGATCTTGCTTTAGGGCCTGGATTGACTGAAAATGTATATTTAGGAGGTTCATGGTGGTTTGTACCAGGGAGGTGGTTTTTCAACGCAGGTTCAAATCAAATCGATGAAATAATTGAAAAAGTGGTCATATTGGAGAGGTAAGATTTTGTAGACATTTTACTGTAGAAATGTTTTACAATGAAACCGTTTGACGTGATGTATTTTCCTAACTATGCTGAGACTGCCTGCCTTAAGGAGTTATGATACAGACCTGTAACATGGGGTCTGATTGTCTCAGTCAGAGACTTTTGTGTAACAGATGTTCACTAATTAAACTCATGTACTCTACATGTGGCCTACAAGTTTATAAAGGTAGCCTGCATAAGCTTGAATAAAAGGCAAAATCATAATGACAGTCAGGTGTTGTGTTTGCTATCAGTGATATTTGATAGAAAAAAAATGATGGAATTTATTAATTTTTATGGAAAATAGTAGTAACTAATATGGCAGGGTATGCTTATCTGATAGATTCCAATAAATTGATTTTATGGCATTGTTGTTCCTAGGATTTCTAGTGTCTTGAAACACACATTTTCATTAAGTAAAGTAACCAATATTTAAGTTATGATATAGTTTTAGATTGGTGTGATCTTTTTTAATTTACTTTTTGTAATGAAAAAAGAAAATGTGGGAAAAAAATTAACAGTAAAGAATGATAATTCAAACTTGAGAATTAAATATGGTATATTTTTGTTAATTAATATAAAATATAGAGGGGGGGAAATCGAGGGGAAAATTTCTGCATACTTGGCTGTGTATGTGTTGTCATTATTGACATAAAAAAAGCATATTTGCATCTTTAATTATGCTTCCCTCCAAGAAATACTTGATTGTCTAGTTTGGCAAAATTCATGTTAGCTGGTGTGGTTGTTGATGATGGCTTTTAATTTACAATCGTGATTTTCGGACTCAAATATTTGAGCCCTGAACTCTTTCTTTTCCTTTGAGACACTAGGCTAGGCTAATCAAAATTTTGGAAATGAGGCTCCGAAAAAAAAATAGTACATTCCCTTTTCATTTGTTGGCTAATATACATATGTGCATGTTGAGTTAATGGTGATGTTGTGCATGTTGAGTTAATGGTGATGTGTCAAACAGGATATGCTGAAGGGCAATTCTCGAATTCTTCTCCCAAAATTCTACAACAGGTTTTATAGAGCATGAGCTAGATTTTATGCATAATCTAAATATCAGCCTTAAGACAAACCATTGCACATGCTCAACATTTCCTAACTAATTATGGCTCAGCATAGCAGGACACCTATAGTAATCAGGTGGTAATCAGGTCTGTCTGTTTGTCTGTCCATTTTTCGTTTGTTTATTTTTTGACCCAATATCTGAAGTTCTGTTGACCCACTTGCAATGAAATCAATGATTCTTTAAATGTGAATCTTGAAACATGTTCCTTGATAGAAAAAGAATAGTAGTTTTAATTATATCATTGTAATTACAATCACTCTACATTAACAACATCCATTACTGCTGAACCTGATGGTGGTCAAAGAATCCAGCAATTCTGATGCACTTTATACTCTGCCTTTTTATTGGGGTTAGGTGGGAGTATTAAGGCATGTAATACTAGTGTTACCAACATCATGTCATGTCCCATCCCAGCATGTCATACTAGTGTTACCAACGTCATGTCATGTCCCATCCCAGCATGTAATACTAGTGTTACCAACATCATGTCATGTCCCATCCCAGCATGTAATACTAGTGTTACCAACATCATGTCATGTCCCATCCCAGCTTGTCATACTAATGTTACCAACATCACGTCATGTCCCATCCCAGCATGTAATACTAGTGTTACCAACATCATGTCATGTCCCATCCCAGCATGTAATACTAGTGTTACCAACATCATGTCATGTCCCATCCCAGCATGTCATACTAGTGTTACCAACATCATGTCATGTCCCATCCCAGCATGTAATACTAGTGTTACCAACATCATGTCATGTCCCATCCCAGCATGTAATACTAGTGTTACCAACATCATGTCATGTCCCATCCCAGCTTGTCATACTAATGTTACCAACATCACGTCATGTCCCATCCCAGCATGTAATACTAGTGTTACCAACATCATGTCATGTCCCTTCCCAGCATGTCATACTAGTGTTACCAACATCATGTCATGTCCCATCCCAGCATGTAATACTAGTGTTACCAACATCATGTCATGTCCCATCCCAGCATGTAATACTAGTGTTACCAACATCATGTCATGTCCCATCCCAGCATGTAATACTAGTGTTACCAACGTCATGTCATGTCCCATCCAGAATCATTGACTAACAACTTTACTATTTAACATGTTTGGTCAAAATTCATATGAAGGTCAACATTGACATTATACTTGGGGTAAGGCTGTGTTTTTGAGTTTCAATGTCAAGGTCACAGTTCATGTTACTATTCATAGATATTTGTCAAACATTTATACTTAAATGCACTGCTCACAGAAATATTCAGATATTTTAAAGATAGTCACTGGTAGTCTTTATTCACATATTAATTGAGATGAGACAAATAAAGTTGTGATATTAGAGATAGCCTATGGTGTTATGGTCACATCTCGCAGGGATTTCATTTAAAATGTTGATTATCTAATCACTTATATACTTCATATTTCCCTATACACAACTTTACATTGAAAAGTTTTCTTTGATTCAATTTGAAAAGTTGTGCGATCATTGTTGTCCCAGCAAGATTTTAAGTGACATCATTCCGGAATTCCTGAATGAATTATCCAAAGTATTTATTAATTAATGACGGAGCAGGATCTGAATTGTGCCTGGCATAATTTTCCTGATTAGTTTCGAGACATATTTGAGATTTGAAATGCAGAGCACTGGCAGTGTGTGGCGTAATTGTTGGGAAGTCTATACCATAGTGTGACGCTCAACACAATCTTATGTAAAGTATCTGGTTACTCATAAGTACTGGGGCCAATTAGTGGAATTCAAAATGACTTGCTGCAGTGCCTAGAATGTTTTAGAGCTGTATATAGCCAATTATGACAGGATCCTGCAGACTAGCTCTCTTTGGAGTACAGTTAAGATAGCTGAAGCATTTGTGTAATATATCCTATCTCTGTGTTTAGATATATATATATATGTGTGTTTGTAGGTATAGGTATACAGTATAAAAAAGTTGGCACAGACTTGGAAACCAGATTAGAGGAGCTGTATTGAGTGTAGATAGAAGTGAAATGGTACAGTGGCTGGAGTGACTGTTTCATATCCAAAACATCCGTCTCCCTCATTTGAGGAACTCTCCTATCAGCTCAATTTCACAGAGTTTTCTAAATGTTTTACCTCCAGCCTTTTCCTGTGTAAATGTGGATGCGTGATGGCGTTGAAATTGGACTGATCGTCTTAAGACTTGTCTCACAAGGGATTGGCTTTGAGAGTTTTTATCGAAGAGGTTGTGTGTCAGGCCTTCGTCAGAATTTGATGACATTAAGGAAGATATAACATATCTATGATGAAATATTAGTGTTTTTGACACAGTATTACTGACAATGAGGTATTGACATCATAAACAGCTTTCACAGTGAGGAGGAAATGTCTACCGGTATTCAACAGAATGTTGATATTGATGTGACGTCCACATTTTCTTAACTTTTAAAAAATGCTTTGGAAGTTTAAGATGAGACACAGCCAATAGGACCTGGATTGATTAACGTTAATCTGGTGTACTTGTTAACTTAATACAATGAGGGACTTTGATCTATGTTGACCTCATATTGGGATATTGACCTGGTGTTGGGATAACGAAATGTGATAACTACCTCAATATGGTTTTAGTTACTTAAGTGTTGGTCCTTCTTCCTGGATTAAAGTGTAAATTCCAAATGACAAGGTTTTTCTTTAACAGTTTCTACCAAATTTTCACTCTTGTACAAGAAAATTGTGTATTCTGGATGTTAATAACAAGTAAATACCGTGGAGGAGATAATGACCCGTTGTTTGTCAGCTAATGAGTAAAAAGATAAGGCCAGTACCATTATGATTCAGGAGGTAGAATTTATCAGGTAAGTTGACATACACCTCTTGGTATACATGTCCCTGTAGTATGTCAGAAACGACATTGAAATGGTGGTATATTTAACTACTTTGCTAATACTCTAATTAAAGTTTCGTATGTAATTCTTTATTTACTAGGAATATATCATGCCCCACTTTATAAGCTTTAACATTAATGTTAAGTCTCAGCTTCATGCGGCATCATCAAAAGTATTGACAAGGTATTCGTAACATGAGGAGATTGCAAAGACATATGGCACTGAGCTGTTTGTTGCATTACACATGCACGTGTGCATTACAAGTACATAAACTGGAAATTACCGTATTTGTCAACTAACAAGCCCAGGAGGCCAATACATAATTTCTGTCCCAAAATAAGTCAATGGGCTTATTACTCGGCTTTGGTAGAGCATTTGTTGGCATTTCTGTAGAACTGAAATACATACGGGACTGATGGGTTTGTTGCTGGAAATAAGTTCATGTTTCATGCTTATTTGCAGGATCATTTTTATTCTCTGTATTTTTTACTTAATTTTTGGAGTCGGAAATGTCCTGTTGTGGCTCATTGACAAAGATTGCTTATCATCATCAAGACTTTCCTATTGCGTGTGGAAGAAAAGTAAACAAAAAGGCTTTGACAAATCATATTTCATATTCATATATATATATATATTTCATATTTAGGAAATGCACCTAAGATGGAGCAAAGATTATAGCATTTTGGTGATGTCTTGAAATACACCATAGATGTGGGTGGGCTTATTATCTGACATTGGCCTATTACTTGATAAATTAAGTTATACTTTATACAGGTTTTAATTTTCTTCACAATTTAAAATTCAAAACATATCAGTAGTAACTGTCTCCAATTTTACAGGAAAGATTAAAAAAAATAAGCTTTGAAAAGTTCAAGAAGTTGATAAAAAAAAAATAAGTGGATTAGATGGAGATCAACATGTGATGAATGTGTTAGATCAGTTCAATGTAGAGGATTGTATTATCAGCTTCTGTAAGTAGATATAGGATGATGACCTTTTGGTGACTCCCTCAGGGCCACTGCTCAAACCTTTACTGTTGACTTTTGTAGATACTTTTTCTGTTTCTAAAATTTCTAAAAATAATCTGTCAATCAGGTTATAGGCATGTACATATACAGAGACACTAGGTTGTTTCACTGTTCTAACCCCTCTCACTTACATATACAGAGACACTAGGTTGTTTCACTGTTCTAACCCCTCTCACTTACATATACAGAGAAACTAGGTTGTTTCACTGTTCTAACCCCTCTCACTTACATATACAGAGACACTAGGTTGTTTCACTGTTCTAACCCCAAACACTTACATATACAGAGAAACTAGGTTGTTTCACTGTTCTAACCCCAAACACTTACATATACAGAGACACTAGGTTGTTTCACTGTTCTAACCCCAAACACTTACATATACAGAGAAACTAGGTTGTTTCACTGTTCTAACCCCAAACACTTACGTATACAGAGAATCTAGGTTGTTTCACTGTTCTAACCCCTAACACTTACGTATACAGAGACACTAGGTTGTTTCACTGTTCTAACCCCTAACACTTACGTATACAAAGAATCTAGGTTGTTTCACTGTTCTAACCCCAAACACTTACATATACAGAGAAACTAGGTTGTTTCACAGTTCTAACCCCAAACACTTACATATACAGAGACACTAGGTTGTTTCACTGTTCTAACCCCTCTCACTTACATATACAGAGAAACTAGGTTGTTTCACTGTTCTAACCCCAAACACTTACATATACAGAGACACTAGGTTGTTTCACTGTTCTAACCCCAAACACTTACATATACAGAGACACTAGGTTGTTTCACTGTTCTAACCCCTAACACTTACGTATACAGAGAATCTAGGTTGTTTCACTGTTCTAACCCCTCTCACTTACATATACAGAGACACTAGGTTGTTTCACTGTTCTAACCCCTCTCACTTACATATACAGAGAAAGTAGGTTGTTTCACTGTTCTAACCCCTCTCACTTACATATACAGAGACACTAGGTTGTTTCACTGTTCTAACCCCAAACACTTACATATACAGAGACACTAGGTTGTTTCACTGTTCTAACCCCAAACACTTACATATACAGAGACACTAGGTTGTTTCACTGTTCTAACCCCTCTCACTTACATATACAGAGACACTAGGTTGTTTCACTGTTCTAACCCCTCTCACTTACATATACAGAGACACTAGATTGTTTCACTGTTCTAACCCCTCTCACTTACATATACAGAGAAACTAGGTTGTTTCACTGTTCTAACCCCAAACACTTACATATACAGAGAAACTAGGTTGTTTCACTGTTCTAACCCCTCTCACTTACATATACAGAGACACTAGGTTGTTTCACTGTTCTAACCCCTCTCACTTACATATACAGGGAAACTAGGTTGTTTCACAGTTCTAACCCCAAACAATTACGTATACAGAGAAACTAGGTTGTTTCATTGTTCTAACCCCAAACACTTACATATACAGAGAAACTAGGTTGTTTCACAGTTCTAACCCCTAACACTTACGTATACAGAGAAACTAGGTTGTTTCACTGTTCTAACCCCAAACACTTACGTATACAGAGACACTAGGTTGTTTCACTGTTCTAACCCCTAACACTTACGTATACAGAGAAACTAGGTTGTTTCACAGTTCATACCCCTATCACTTACATATACAGAGAAACTAGGTTGTTTCACTGTTCTAACCCCTAACACTTACGTATACAGAGAAACTAGGTTGTTTCACTGTTCTAACCCCTAACACTTACATATACAGAGAAACTAGGTTGTTTCACAGTTCTAACCCCAAACACTTACATATACAGAGAAACTAGGTTGTTTCACTGTTCTAACCCCTCTCACTTACATATACAGAGAAACTAGGTTGTTTCACTGTTCTAACCCCTCTCACTTACATATACAGAGAAACTAGGTTGTTTCACTGTTCTAACCCCTAACACTTACGTATACAGAGAAACTAGGTTGTTTCACTGTTCTAACCCCTAACACTTACGTATACAGAGAAACTAGGTTGTTTCACTGTTCTAACCCCTAACACTTACGTATACAGAGAAACTAGGTTGTTTCACTGTTCTAACCCCTCTCACTTACATATACAGAGAAACTAGGTTGTTTCACTGTTCTAACCCCTAACTCTTACATACACAGAGAAACCTAAGTTGTTTCACTGTTCTAACCCCCTTAACCGCTTTGCCAATAGGGTGAAGGTAATGTTTGAAATGTGAATATATTTGTCTTTATTTTTGGATGCATTTTACATTGAGTAAAAATGAATGGATTTTTGTGAATGTAAATAAAAAGAATGTTTTCTCTATACAGCATTTAGGATGACACATGATATTGTGGTGTCACAAAGAGATGGTCCAGCCCCTTAATGGCTATTATATGTGGTGAAGATGGCAGAAAGAGTTTACCAAGAAAGATTGTGAAAGATGTAGGGCTCTGTCAGTAGAGATGGTAGGGTCAAGTAGTGCTGTAACTGCTAATGGTTTGAACATGTATCCAAAATAATTATTACTCATTAACGCTAATGAAAAGGCAAGGTAATGTGTCACTTACTTCTAAATTCGTGTGTATATTGCCAGAGATGAATGTACTAATAGTGATGATACCCATACTATAGTGTGAAGTGCTGCAAAGACGTAAGTTAAATCTCCACTAATGGCACATAGTGACACTACTACTGTGTATTGTCAGGTGTCAGAGGGCCTTCACTTAGTGTTAGTCATCATCACTCAAGTTACTATCATCTCACAGTACAGGGCAAATTTATCTTGTACTTATCCTCAATATCTTATCATTTTCTATTGAACCTGAAGGTTGTGTTTTTTATCTATTTTCATGTGTGTGGTTTTTCATTTCTCAGAAAGCTATTGATTTTTTAGAAGTTTTTGTTTTTAAGGTACTTTTTTGAAGAGATTTTCATAAACTTGATTTATATGTGTTAGGAAAAAAACCTTGGCTTTCAGTGGAATTATAGAAATTTAACTGAAACACATTGCTTCTGTCACTTATCAACAGACTTGTCTTTGGATTTTTTTGTGACAATTTTGGAATTATTTATGGTACACAAATTTCTGTCTATGTCTCTTTATGACAATAAAAGTGGCCATTTTTTTTGTTTTGCTTTTTCATCTCCTCAGGGTAGAATGAGATGGTGTACATGTGGCTCTCTTGAAGCACTAAGTGCATGATTCATGTGTGCATGGCGTTATGGGCCAGCTGATGATGATGGCTGTCTGGTGTAAACGGCACCAAGGTGATATACACTGCAAAGAAACAAGCAAACATATAGTGTTACAGAAATTATTCTTCAACTTGCAAGATCCAGCAATATTCTGCGGTACAATGTGATAAATGTTAACGGCTATTATTCATCTGTAACAATAGTTACCACACATGCCCAACCTGTAAGTTGTGAATTCTCTAATTAATAATTAATCTGTAAGCATTATCATTGGTGGTTTTAAAAGAGAGTGATATTGGATGAAGAATTTTGAGTGATTCTCAACTACACCATCACTCACAAGTCATTGAAGGTGGTGAAGTCAGGTGAAATTTGGGATTTGTTAGGACCGAGTTTGAGGATACTGTATTCATTAGTGTTGATGGTCATTTGAAAATGCTGATGAACCCAATTTAAAATATCCTAGAGACTTGGAACTTAACGTTCCATTGGCTAGTACAGATTAAACCAAAGTTTGATTATCATCTTTGAGACTTGTTTTATTCACTCTGTTGTCCTAAGACAATATGGTCCTTGTCTTATATTGACTGATTCACATTGGTGCTGTTTAGAATTAGAATATCATAGGGCTATATATCTGAATGTACCCGTTGTGATAACTAAAGACAGGCATATCGAGGAAAGTCGTTCTTGATGTTAATGCTTTGTTCTGTAGAAGCAGTAGAGTTGTATGATGTGCGTGTTCTTATGTGTGAAAAAAAAAGAGCATTAATTTAACTTACGTTTGAGGATATAATGTATATTATTACTGTGTTACTTAGTATAATGACACAATTATTACTTGTGGTCCAAGACTGCACTGGTTGTAGAGTGTCAGAAAATCTCAGACCCCATTATCACCTTTGCAGTGTTGGGCTTAAAGGCCGGAAACTCCTATTAGTGAGCACAATTGTTTGTTTCCTTTTTGTAGCATTAAGATCCATGTCATTAATGGCTGCGTGACAGTCGTAGGCACACGGGTAAGGTGTCATTGTCGTGTACCTTCGGATATATAATTGTGACGAGGTTAGGTCAGGTCAGGAAGATCTTGCTAACTGGGTTAATATGTCCTGTTTGAGGTTATATCTTAAAGTATAGTTTGCAATAAGCTTTGAATGTTTTAAAAAAATCTGAAAAATTTGAAAATTGGAACTTAATATGTGAATACACTAAGATTGTGAAATTTTGTTGATAAGATTAAATCTAACCATCGTGAAGATGTGAGCTTACATTGATAGTATATCATCAGTATCAAGGTTTGAAATACATTGTGGGATTGGGATTTTTTGACACATTGTGGGAAGAATTGAGAAGAAAGTTTCCAGGAGTAAACCGCAAATTTTGACTTCAGTATGAAATAATTTTGATTAAAAATAGAGTCCATTATATGCCAAAAAAGTCCTGGTTGAATTTTTAGGAACACTATGACATTACCGCAGCAGAATGCTATTATGTATGCTGTGTTCAACATGTACACTATACTATCATTGTTTTGGTTCATTGAAAGTGTTTACCAGGTGCTGATGTGAAACATAGCTAGCTTTTGTGTGATATTGTTTATCTTTAGGGTTTATTAGATCATGTGAGTGTATATATTAGTCATACGACCGACGAGAGGTCTTCCTATATCATAAAACCATCCATTTAATGTAGACGTGGATGACATAGAAATAGCTGCATAATACAAGCAAAATATGGAGAGAAAAGTCAATAAAACTTTTATGAGTATGTGATATATTTTATGAATATAAATGGACAGTATAGTGAAAGGTAAGGGAAAAGGACAAGATGTATTTATGTTAGCATTGAGTCCTTCTGCCAGGGATAAAAAAGAGTTATCTCCCTTCTGTTTATTATTGAAAAATAAAATGATTGATCTAATATGGTATACATTATAGTTTGTAGTAATTAAAAGAAAATTAGCTGAGTGGATCCATAGATTAACTACAGAGAAACTAGATAGACTATTTCAGATGCTTGGTATTATGATATTGAAATAGTTCTTTTTTTTTTTTTCATTTATTGAAGATGTTGTTTCGATATACAAGCAAGAACAATTCTTTTTTAATGTGGTGAAAATCTGTATCCACTTTGCATAACTTTGTTTATCACGGATTTTGTTTCAAATGTGAACAGTTGAATTTGTCTTGGGCTAGCTGCTCTATCTAAATGAAACAATATTTGGAAATAGATCTCATTTAGGGTCAGCAAATTTTTGGGTGAGGTTCATTCATTGATTAGATAGCTTGGTGTAATGAGTGTTTATCTTTCAGGTGAATTAGCAACAACATGAAGTAAAGATAAAAAGGCTGGCTGTATCAAACAATACTAATGTCTGAACTTAACAGCTGTGGTGACCGAATATTGTTTCAAATTTTTTTTTTTTCGTTGGAAAATATTAATATTTTGGTTTGATTTTTTTACCTCAGTATGTCTTATTGGATTTAAATTTCATTTGCATCTATGCTTTTATAGATTAAAAAAGGGTAGTGAAAGTAGAAATGTTTCAGAAGTATTATATATTGTTTATCTGTTTTTGCAGACATTTTACAATCACTGTTTGGTTATAATATCATGATGGAGAAATATTTCAAATTTCAAATTCAGGCTGTTAACATAGTTATCATGATACAGGCGTATTTATAATATCTTAAAACCAGGTACAGAAAACAAAAACACAGATTCTAAAATTTGTAATGTTGCATAGTGACATGCAGACATGAATGTAGTAACAGTTATGTGCATATGCTAGCGAAATTGTACAGGTAATATGTAGACATGTCTTGTAGAGCACTATTTATGGGCATGAAATTGATGTACACAAATGTGTATATATACAAACTGACACTGCAGATTTAGTATTCAAAATGAAATTTTTGGGGAAAAAAATTGTTTTTCATTTCAGTTACAACTGTTTGTAAATGCAGTTTAAATATAAAGACACTTGATGTCTTGACTGGTTGGCCTGTTCTGTGGATTTGGATATACCAGTTTAAGGAGATAATATGAGCATACATTCCGTTTGAATGTGTATTGTGACAAGTTGAGTGGTAAAAAGGTTTGTATTTGAAAGAGGAATTGGCATGTAGTCATATAGGGTTTGCCAATCAGCAGACTACTTGGTACAATTAAAGCCAGTGTTTGCCGTTTTCACCTGGTTGTTAGTCTCTGCGGGGGATAAGTAAGGATATTATATGCAAGTGACGTGGATCTTTGTTTATATTTTGACTTAGTCGTGTATTAGGGTCATCGGGAGATCAGGACAAACAGTAGTCTTTGGGTTATAATGATCGTCTACCTGGAATACAAAGAAACAACATTTGAAGTCCTTTCCTACTCGTTATTTTAATCTCCGGTAAATTCTTCGAAGGCACGCTCTGTTCTCACTTGTACCTGATCATAGATTGGCACAAACACATCGGCAGGTGAACTTTTTTGCCGAAGAAATTTTATGAAAAGAGTTTGATGACAGATGGTCAGCTCATGCCGTCGAGGGCTATAATTAAATAGTTAGGGTTAGTGATGTGAGTTTAGTGTTACCTGTGAAGCAGTGACAAGTAGGGGTGCCAGGGTATTGTGTTACCTGCAGATAATGCTTTTCTCGTTAGTGGACGAGACCTGTTTGGTATACCTGCATCCACAGGTGACACAATGTCGGACAGTGCACCTTTGATGGTAGAAGAATATAAAACAGGATAGCCTTTTGTGGGTGTTGACCATTTACTGGACACTAGACTAACCCTGTGCCTGGCAGACACTGGACTTGGATGTGGCAAAGTATAGACTTTTTCCTATGGTAGAATACCTGTGAAAATCACATGAAATGGATGAAGACCTCAGAATGATACATCGGAGATAATATCAGGGGATCTAATATCGTACCTGTATAAGGGAGAGAAAATATAATACCAGTTTTATAACTGACGTTAAAAAAAACTTGAACAACTTGAAAGATGGAACACAATTTTCCCATCGGCTCTCTTTACAATTGTTTTTATGCCTGTGTAGATGGAATAGATACCATTGTGTTATAGCTACAGATATGACAAAAGATGACGGAGGGCAGCTGATGACTACAGAATACAATTGTTTTCATGTGAATAGTAACTGTAACAGTGTCATAATAAGACAGTTTAGAATTAACAATGTTACGATTAGCTAGACATTGTAATAGTGATAGATAATGTGTGAGAGCCGACAAAGGGATTGGAGACAACACGTAGAGGGATCTATCAGATATAGAATGCTATGGTATAGACAGGGCGGTTGTTTTGTCTCTGTTTACCTGGCCTTGTATACACTATACTAAATATATATATATATATACGTTCTGGCACTAGCTGAATGACACGACCACTTAATCAGCTGATAGGTAAAATATTCAATATAGTATCATGCTGACACGCTGATCCCAGCAGCAAAGGACACTGATTTTGTACTTTTGTAGGTACACACTGGGATTTAATGGACAGTATTATATACTATAGGCTTTCTGTGGTACTCCACTTGTCCATACAAAGTTCCAAACGTGTCAAGATTGAATTTCATGGATTTTGTGTATATGGATATTCTTATCGAGTACTTCACTTAACTCCAAGTGTCAGATTTCATTGAAATAAGTAAATTAGTATATTGGAATTAAGCAGCGTGTGTGTTGTGGATGTATATAGTGACCAGTACCAGTCTGGTCTATTTGATGTTGTCTAGCTGCGGTCAGTATTTCGGAACTGTACACCTAACAACTATAAGGAAGAATTAAGTAATTCGTGGGAGTAAATTGACATCGTATGGCAGAGCATAGAGGAAGTGTTTGAAATGTTGGTGTCAAATTTACAATGGATTATATGTGTTTGATACCTTGTCCATGTGACGTAACTGTATAGATGTAACTAACAGCGTGGAACAATCCCGCAGTCATGTATGTTTATGTGGTCGGGAACTCTGAACAGAGTGTGGCTCTGAAGTGTGGGCCATGCGTGTCCTCAGACATGTGTGTATCTGAGGATGCAGTGGGGAATGGGACAGGGGAGTCCCTCAAGGAGTCCCACATGGAGTCCCACATGGAGAGAAACAAACGGGAGATGGAAGATGTTCTAGCTGGGAGGGAGGCTGGGGATAGGGATGAGGCAGACAGTGCTATACACTCTCAGTGTGATGAAATTGAATGTGACGGGTCATTTTCTTCAATAACAAGTCACAGTTGCAGGTGAGGGTATTCATCACACTAAGTGTAACATGACTCAGACTAAAGTGTCAATGTTTAAGGAAGAACAGACCTCTTCTATAGTCATAATGAATGTTTGTGAGCTGATGAACGTGGAATTGTAACATACTGCCGAAGTTTGTCTTTGACAAGGTCAATTATATGGTGCTGCCTTCTTCAGGTGGAGGTTTCATTAAATCAAATGAACATAGTGCAGCCCTCTTAAGGTCTTGATTGTATGTTGCAGCCTTCTTTATGTCCCATTTGTATGGTGCAATCTTCTTTATGTCCAAGTTGTATGTTGCTGCCTTCTTTGAGTTCCAGTAATGTATGTTGAAGCCATCATTAGGTCCCAGTAATGCATGGTGTAGCCATCATTAGGTCCCAGTAATGTATGGTGTAGCCATCATTAGGTCCCAGTAATGTATGGTGTAGCCATCATTAGGTCCCAGTAATGTATGGTGTAGCCATCATTAGGTCCCAGTAATGTATGGTGTAGCCATCATTAGGTCCTAGTAATGTATTGTGAAGCCATCATTAGGTCCCAGTAATGTATGGTGAAGCCTTGATTAGGTCCAGTAATGTATGGTGAAGCCTTCATTAGGTCCCAGTAATGTATGGTGAAGCCATCATTAGGTCCCAGTAATGTATGGTGAAGCCATCATTAGGTCCCAGTAATGTATGGTGAAGCCATCATTAGGTCCCAGTAATGTATGATACTAAGTCTTCATTATATTCCAGTAATGTATGGTGTATCATTTTGTGAGGTGTTTTGAAGTAATTTTTTTAAAAATCACATGAGACAAATAGATATCACTCAATCATGTCTTGTATATTTAACATAGATAAAAGCCAGCAATGTTGAAAGGTCAAGAGGGGAAAAAGGACCAGTTCAAACTTACCGTATCTATTATTCAGTTTGGGTTAAAGGTCGAGTGTAATCAGCACTAGAGTCGTTGTAGAGCCAGGGATCAAGGCATTACATGGATCAATGTCATTTACGTGACTTCTTAAGCAATAAGGTGACTTCATAGATTATCCTGCCTGTGTATAACTTGTGGCCAGGTTTATCTGCACAAAGGTTCACTTTCAGCTTTACCTGTATTAGTTCCTGTGATACCACAGGTAGACACTGATAAAGTTTGCACTTATATCAATTGTTAAGGAATGTGATTGATATCAATGGGTCAACTCTATCCCCACACCAGGGCAGTGTGTTTAGACTACATTTGTCCTCACCCCAGGGCAGTGTGTTTAGACTGCAATAGTCCCCCACTACAGGGCAATGTGTTAAGACTACATTAGTCCTCACCCCAGGGCAGTGTGTTTAGACTGCAATAGTCCCCCACCACAGGGCAATGTGTGAAGACTACATTTGTCCTCACCCCAGGGCAATGTGTGAAGACTACATTTGTCCCCACCCCAGGGCAATGTGTTAAGTCTACATTTGTCCCCACCCCAGGGCAATGTGTTAAGACTACATTTGTCCCCACCCCAGGGTAATGTGTGAAGACTACTATAGAGCTTTAACCCATCAACCCATGGCGATGAACTTTAGTAGCGTTGCAGGAGGTCCTAGTAGTCCTGTACAGCCATTGTCAATCTTCTGCAATCTTTATTCAAAACAGAATCAAGGATGTTTCTTATTAAAATTAATAATTTCGTCTTTCCTGTACTTGAGCTGGCTCTATATTAATCCCTTTGTACTGCACTTAGTGCTCCAGGACCTTGTGTGTTCAATATGTCCCCACCCATGATGACCCTGAATGTACCAGTGTCTTTCTATCCTCTTTGTCATCTTACATCGCAAAAAACTAATTTGTGTGACAGATCAGATCTTTAAATTTTAAGAATATTACAAACACAATTGAGGAAGTGGCGTCAGACAGACATCACAGTTGCAGTTTTGTGCCTCAATATAAAAAATAAAGTTTAATTTGAAATGTTTTTCCTTGAATATAATTTGAAGTTTTTTCATTCATTTATTCGTTATTTTATCTCGCGAAGCATTTTTTTTCTGTAACTATGACACAATATTTCCAATTATTGACCATCTCTCTGATTACATGTTATCAATGCCTAGTAACATGTAACAATGTATTCAGTGTTTCAGCCATTGTGTACTAACCTGATATATGCTTGTTTTGTATTTGCAGTTTTGGTAAACGGACGCCAGGATGTACCCGCCGGACAAGCGAGTGCCTCATTCTGGAGCCTTCAGAGATGATAGTGGTAGGAGTGCTTTCTTTACAAACTAAATAGAATAGAAGTTTCTGACTTAAAATTTTCACCACAAATGAGCTTTGGTTACATTTTCATCATACAACTCATTACCTTTTCTTCATGAGACGCATATGAAGAAATTTTCTAGTTTCAGTTCTATCATTTGTCACACTGGCAGCTCGTGACATGGAGATTGAGATCGTTCTTTCCATCATCACAGCTGTTTTAATCAGTTTTCTGTTCTTCCTGTGTTGAAAAGCCTTGTTAGCTTTATGGAATTTCGTCACAGAAAATTGCAAACATTTATGATTTCAAGCTTCATCAAACGGCATAAACTAAAATCTTAAAATACCTTATTTAAACTGCTTCTTCTGATAGACTGACAGGGTTTTTGAAATTATGAAAAAAATTGAGACATTCACAGAATTGATGTGTTAAAGAAATAAAAAGTCTTGATGAATGACCAGTATAGTTCATATAGATATAAAGGTCAGAATGTTAAAACATTTAAGAGATCATGAGATTAAAAATCTGTTCATCATAATTCAAAAACCAAATAAATCAAAATCGGAGATGAAGAAAAATGAAAAAAAAAAAAAAAAATGAAAAAAATAAAAATCTAATGAATGATGATAAAAAAAGGTTTGTGTAATTATCAAACATGGAAATAATCAGTTTTCCCTCTTCTGAAGAGAACTGGGCAAAAAGCAAAATGGATTTGAATATAAATGAGTCCGGCAATTTAAATCTAAGGGAAACAGTTTGGTTGAATCTGTGTCCCATTTGCTGAAATTAGATTTGTTCTACAGTTTGTGGAAAATGCTTTTGAGTACATGTTGTTTACTCTGTGGTAAATAGATGAAGAAATGAAAAGTAATTTGAAAATCATCAGTAAAGTATTTAGATGTATAGAAATAACATTCAACAGAAGATATAGTGTGTAGTTATACTGTGTCATCATCTGTGTTTTTATATGATTGGTGGTGTTGTATGGTGTGAGAAAAAAATGATTCAGAAAGATGAGCCCTCTTGATACTGATGTTGACTGACGTCAGAAGGGGATAGGATCATGTATCATCTAAACAAAGGCTTTTTATTCCTGTCATCAAAGGGTTTTATAGGAACACGCACCACCTAAAAAATCCTTGATAAAAAAGAGGATTATAGGAACACGCAAACTTCTGTACGCCCTGAAATCCTTAATAAAAAGGTTTTTTAGGAACACGCAAATATCTGTAATAAAAAGGTTTTTTTTTATAGGAACAGGCAAACATCTGTACGCCTAAAAAATCCTTACCACACAAACTTTTGTACCTTACTAAAAAGGGTTTTATAAAAACATGCAAACTTTTGTATGCCTAGAAATCCTTTATAATAAAGGGTTTTATAGGAACAGGCAAACTTCTGTACGCCTAAAAAATCCTTACTAAAAAGGGTTTTATAGGAACACACAAACTTCTGTACGCCTAAAAAATCTTTACTAAAAAGGGTTTTATAGGAACAGGCAAACTTCTGTACGCCTAAAAAATCCTTACTAAAAAGGGTTTTATAGGAACACACAAACTTTTGTACGCCTAAAAAATCCTTACTAAAAAGGGTTTTATAAAAACATGCAAACTTTTGTATGCCTAGAAATCCTCAATAAAAAGGGCATTTATAGGAACACCAAAACTTCTGTGCCCTTAGAAATCCTCTATAAAAAGGGTTTTATAGGATCACCCAAACTTTTGTATGCCTAGAAATCCTTTATAATAAAGAGTGTTATAGGAACAGGCAATCTTCTGTATACCTTGAAATCCTTAATAAAAAGGATATTATAGGAACACCCAAACTTTTGTATGCCTAAATATCCTCCAAAAACGGGACGCTGTAGGAAAATTAAAATTCAAAAAGAAAAAAATATTATACAGGTTTTGTTGGAAGTTAGAGGATATACTTAAAGATATGATTGATAAGTTTTTGTTTTTGTATCAGCTGTCATATTGTATGTATATATAAACAGGTTGTATTTAATTTGGTGTGGGTTGTCATTAGGTGGGGAAGGCACCTACCAATATTGATCAATACACCAGACAAAGTAAATCAATATTATCTACGTTATATACCTATAGTATGTATCCCTGTACAGTCTTTCACTGTGGGCCTCAGTGTTGAGTCATCTCAATTTCACCTTTAAAAAAACTTTCATTGTGGGTGTTTTATATAACAAAGTTGAGCTGCTATGTTATTTTAAGATAAAAATATCTTAATAATTTTTGAGCTTCAGATAAATTGTTCGGATTTTATCTGTTTTCTACATGGGCGATGAAATTCCTCAGCAGCTTTCGTTTATTTACGTTGTAAACACTTCACTGGTTTTAAATACATAGGTGAAGATCTATAGGTATGTACACCCGCCTTTGTGTCTTATGTAATTCATATAAAGAGAACACAATACTTGGTCACTGGTCATTGGATTAAGATCTCCTGTATAAAATCCAGGACCTACAGGCCTTTCACTGTATTGTGCAAAACTTTCAGCCTTTCCAGTCGTCTGTCTTGGTATATGTTGTTGTGTATTGCGACAGTTAATGCCTCAATGAAATGAACCGAAAGGATGTTTTCGTATTAGATGAAATTGCGGTTAGATAGAGGTAGAAGAATTTTAATAGGTTTGGGAAAAGTGATAATCACCAGTATTGTGACCCGCATAATAAAAAATGTTTGGATACTTAGAAGGAAATGGAGAATAAGTGATGCATTTTATCAGTTTGGGAATCCATGCAGGCTCATACCATTTGTAATGAAAGTGTGATTGAGTAATTTGTGTTAAAAAGAATTTTATTATGAAGGAAAACAACATTGAAGTCACATTACTGGTGTGTTAATCAATACTTTATTACTTAAGTGAGACTTTAATTCAACTTAAAAAACTAATTCTTTCAGAAAATTTGTGAGAATTTGTTTCTTTTTTTTTTATTTGAGTTGTCTTCAGAATATGCTTTAAAGTCATGTAAGCGTTGTTGTTTCCTAGAGGATGAATTATCTTATTTCATCTAGAGCAAATAATGTGTAGTATAATTTCCCTTTTATGTTAGCAATAGCTAAGGATTAATAGTAAAGGTAAGAAGTTTTCTGCATTGATTTGTAAGAAGTAGCAAGAAACAGCAAGAATTTCTCTGTAAGAAACAGTAAGATTTAACTCTTTGTAAGAAATACTAGGATTTAACTCTTTGTAAGAAAAAGTAAGAATTACTCTGTAAGAATTATTTAGATTTACTCAGTAGTAAGAATTTCTCTGTAAGAGATTAGTAAGAATGACTCAGTAAGAGATTAGTAAGAATTTCTCTGAGAGATTAGTAAGAATGACTCAGTAAGAGATTAGTAAGAATGACTCAGTAAGAGATTAGTAAGAATGACTCAGTAAGAGATTAGTAAGAATGACTCAGTAAGAGATTAGTAAGAATTTCTCTGTAAGAGATTAGTAAGAATGACTCAGTAAGAGATTAGTAAGAATTAGTAAGAATGACTCAGTAAGAGATTAGTAAGAATTACTCAGTAAGAGATTAGTAAGAATTTCTCAGTAAGAGATTAGTAAGAATGACTCAGTAATAGATTAGTAAGAATGACTCAGTAAGAGATTAGTAAGAATGACTCAGTAAGAGATTAGTAAGAATGACTCAGTAAGAGATTAGTAAGAATTTCTCTGAAGAGATTAGTAAGAATGACTCAGTAAGAGATTAGTAAGAATGACTCAGTAAGAGATTAGTAAGAATGACTCAGTAAGAGATTAGTAAGAATGACTCAGTAAGAGATTAGTAAGAATGACTCAGAAAGAGATTAGTAAGAATTTCTCTGTAAGAGATTAGTAAGAATGACTCAGTAAGAGATTAGTAAGAATTTCTCTGAGAGAGATTAGAGATTAGTAAGAATTTCTCAGTAAGAGATTAGTAAGAATGACTCAGTAAGAGATTAGTAAGAATGACTCAGTAAGAGATTAGTAAGAATGACTCAGTAAGAGATTAGATTCAGTAAGAGATTTAAGAATCTCAGTAAGAGATTAGTAAGAATGACTCAGTAAGAGATTAGTAAGAATGACTCAGTAAGAGATTAGTAAGAATTTCTCTGTAAGAGATTTGTAAGAATGACTCTGTAAGAGATTAGTAAGAATTTCTCTGTAAGAGATTAGTAAGAATGACTCAGTAAGAGATTAGTAAGAATTTCTCTGTAAGAGATTAGTAAGAATGACTCAGTAAGAGATTAGTAATAATTACACAGTAAGAGATTAGTAAGAATGACTCAGAAAGAGATTAGTAAGAATTTATCTGTAAGAGATTAGTAAGAATGACTCAGTAAGAGATTAGTAAGAATTTCTCTGTAAGAGATTAGTAAGAATGACTCAGTAAGAGATTAGTAAGAATGACTCAGTAAGAGATTAGTAAGAATGACTCAGTAAGAGATTAGTAAGAATGACTCAGTAAGAGATTAGTAAGAATGACTCAGTAAGAGATTAGTAAGAATTCAGTAAGAGATTAGTAAGAATTTCTCTGTAAGAGATCTGTAAGAGATTAGTAAGAATGACTCAGTAAGAGATTAGTAAGAATTTCTCTCAGTAAGAGATTAGTAAGAATGACTCAGTAAGAGATTAGTAAGAATGACTCAGTAAGAGATTAGTAAGAATGACTCAGTAAGAGATTAGTAAGAATTTCTCTGAAGAGATTAGTAAGAATGACTCAGTAAGAGATTAGTAAGAATGACTCAGTAAGAGATTAGTAAGAATGGCTCAGAAAGAGATTAGTAAGAATTTCTCTGTAAGAGATTAGTAAGAATGACTCAGTAAGAGATTAGTAAGAATTTCTCTGAGAGAGAGATTAGTAAGAATGACTCAGTAAGAGATTAGTAATAAGAATGACTCAGTAAGAGATTAGTAAGAATTTCTCTGTAAGAGATTAGTAAGAATGACTCAGTAAGAGATTAGTAAGAATGACTCAGTAAGAGATTAGTAAGAATGACTCAGTAAGAGATTAGTAAGAATGACTCAGTAAGAGATTAGTAAGAATGACTCAGAAAGAGATTAGTAAGAATGACTCAGAAAGAGATTAGTAAGAATTTCTCTGTAAGAGATTAGTAAGAATGACTCAGTAAGAGATTAGTAAGAATTTATCTCTCGGTAAGAGATTAGTAAGAATGACTCAGTAAGAGATTAGTAAGAATGACTCAGTAAGAGATTAGTAAGAATGACTCAGTAAGAGATTAGTAAGAATTTAAGAGATCTGTAAGAGATTAGTAAGAATGACTCAGTAAGAGATTAGTAAGAATTTCTCTGTAAGAGATTAGTAAGAATGACTCAGTAAGAGATTAGTAAGAATGACTCAGTAAGAGATTAGTAAGAATTTCTCTGTAAGAGATTAGTAAGAATGACTCAGTAAGAGATTAGAATAAGAATTAGTAAGAATGACTCAGTAAGAGATTAGTAAGAATTTCTCTGTAGAATGACTCAGTAAGAGATTAGTAAGAATGACTCAGTAAGAGATTAGTAAGAATTTATCTGTAAGAGATTAGTAAGAATGTCTCGGTAAGAAATAGTAAAAATTTCTCTGTAATAATTGATATGAACTGAGTTATAACAAATAACAAAATTCTCCACATTTATTACACATCAGAAGTAGCTGGAAAGTAGTAGCTAATTTGCATACAAATTCTGATAAATTTAAGTAAACTAACCTAAACATTTCTTATTAGTTTTCTTCATACTGGGTCATCAAAACTCCTTCATTCCATGAACTAATGTTGGATGTGTGATGATTTTCTATTGGTATTGCTGGCCTACGTAAGGGGGTCTGAATCTAGGCCCATTCTTAAGTGTGTCTCTGGTGTTCATTTTTCCCAGTAAAATCATCACAACCTTATAATTTGGGATTTGTTCAAATCCATCTAACCCACTTTCCCCCTAATTTTCTACTTTTGTTGCACAAAATGTTTCCTTTGTCTGCCAGGTGGAAATTTCCCAAAGTGACCAGCCTCCCAAAAACACTTCATTATATTTTCATCTGGCCTTTTCCTCATATTTTATAAAGATAAACAAGGATTTCCTTGTCGCCCACGGCTCCTTCATCCCACCACTTTTCCTCTGACCCAGTTGTCCTATATTTCTGTGTGTACCAATGGGTCAGACCATGACTGGAGACTAAACCAGGATCATGATGATGGGCATAGCAGGAAGGGATAACAGCCATTGATGTGTCATCAACCACTGCAGAACCTTTGTACACGATTTTATGTACTTATGTTCTAGATGTATCACAATTTTGAAGCTATTTAAATAATACAGAACATCTATTTGTAATCACGAGATATTGGTTACAGCCTGCAAAAATTTTGAATGAATTTTTTTGACGAGTGATAAGGAAATAAAGCTGGATGGCCACTTCTGTCATATCAATTCTTGATAAAATATTCATTGGAACTAAATGAGCCTGTATTAGTCATAACTGTTCAATTCAGTTCATAAAAATAGCTTGAAATTGTGTATTTTCAGAATTACAGTAAATGTAAACATCAACACAAAACACACATCTTGATAGATAAACAAAGAAATTGACAAAAGTACTGTAAGTATAGATATATCTGATAGACTTACCTGGTGCTCACACTCCGTGAACAGAGCAAAAACTTGTAGAGATTTCGATGAAAAAAACTACATTGAAACTTATCATAGATGACACCCACTTTGTAGTTAGAGCATTTTCAGATGAGAACCAGGTTTGTATAAAAGAATTAACATGACATTCTGACGTGCATCAAACTGATCTAACGTCATATTTCATGAGGGGAAAGTTATATGACGTATTGCAAGAATTAAAACAGAGCTCATCCTTCTTGTTTTTTCATCACGTTAGCACCAGGTTGTCTAATTATGTGTCTTAGTTGTTTTAAATGTGTTTCAATAAACTTTTCCTCATTAATACTAATTAGCCCTGATTTTTAAAAACTCAGATTCCTCCCATCAAAACCGTTAACATTATCAAGAACCCATTAAAGGTTTTATTAAATACGAAGAGTGTTGTGAAGATTTCATTGAAAAAATGTGATAAACAACCCAAGTTTTTATGCATTGATTTAGTAATAGGAACACACTAATGATCATTTTGTTGCATTGTTTCCATACCTGATATCTGTACACTGTTTCCTGTACCTGATACCTGTACACTGTTTCCTGTACCTGATATCTGTACACTGTTTCCTGTACCTTATATCTGTATACTGTTTCCTGTACCTGATATCTGTACACTGTTTGCTGTACCTTATATCTGTACACTGTTTGCTGTACCTGATATCTGTACACTGTTTCCTGTACCTGATATCTGTACACTGTTTGCTGTACCTGATATCTGTACACTGTTTCCTGTACCTGATATCTGTACACTGTTTCCTGTACCTGATACCTGTACACTGTTTCCTGTACCTTATATCTGTACACTGTTTGCTGTACCTGATATCTGTACACTGTTTGCTGTACCTGATATCTGTACACTGTTTGCTGTACCTGATATCTGTACACTGTTTCCTGTACCTGATATCTGTACACTGTTTCCTGTACCTGATACCTGTACACTGTTTCCTGTACCTTATATCTGTACACTGTTTGCTGTACCTGATATCTGTACACTGTTTGCTGTACCTGATATCTGTACACTGTTTGCTGTACCTGATATCTGTACACTGTGTCCTGTACCTGATACCTGTATACTGTTTCCTGTACCTGATACCTGTACACTGTTTCCTGTACCTGATACCTGTACACTGTTTCCTGTACCTGATACCTGTACACTGTTTCCTGTACCTGATACCTGTATACTGTTTCCTGTACCCGATACCTGTACACTGTTTCCTGTACCTGATACCTGTACACTGTTTCCTGTACCTGATACCTGTACACTGTTTCCTGTACCTGATACCTGTACACTGTTTCCTGTACCTGATACCTGTGCATTGTTTCCTGTACCTGATATCTGTACACTGTTTGCTGTACCTGATACCTGTACACTGTTTCCTGTACCTGATACCTGTACACTGTTTCCTGTACCTGATACCTGTATACTGTTTCCTGTACCTGATACCTGTATACTGTTTCCTGTACCTGATATCTGTACACTGTTTCCGGTACCTGATACCTGTACGCTGTTTCTTGTACCTGATATCTGTACACTGTTTCCTGTACCTGATATCTGTACACTGTTTCCTGTACCTGATATCTGTACACTGTTTCCGGTACCTGATACCTGTACACTGTTTCCTGTACCTGATATCTGTACACTGTTTCCTGTACCTGATATCAGTACACTGTTTCCTGTACCTGATACCTGTACACTGTTTCCTGTACCTGATATCTGTACACTGTTTCCTGTACCTGATATCTGTACACTGTTTGCTGTACCTGATACCTGTACACTGTTTCCTGTACCTGATACCTGTACACTGTTTCCTGTACCTGATACCTGTACACTGTTTCCTGTACCTGATACCTGTGCACTGTTTCCTGTACCTGATATCTGTACACTGTTTGCTGTACCTGATACCTGTACACTGTTTCCTGTACCTGATACCTGTACACTGTTTCCTGTACCTGATACCTGTATACTGTTTCCTGTACCTGATACCTGTATACTGTTTCCTGTACCTGATATCTGTACACTGTTTCCGGTACCTGATACCTGTACACTGTTTCCGGTACCTGATATCTGTACACTGTTTCCTGTACCTGATACCTGTATACTGTTTCCTGTACCTGATATCTGTACACTGTTTCCGGTACCTGATACCTGTACACTGTTTCCGGTACCTGATATCTGTACACTGTTTCCTGTACCTGATATCTGTACACTGTTTGCTGTACCTGATACCTGTACACTGTTTCCTGTACCTGATATCTGTACACTGTTTCCTGTACCTGATATCTGTACACTGTTTGCTGTACCTGATACCTGTACACTGTTTCCTGTACCTGATACCTGTACACTGTTTCCTGTACCTGATATCTGTACACTGTTTCCTGTACCTGATATCTGTAAACCTTTTTGAGCAGTGTACAATAGATATAGTCTGAATAGATAAGAAATTGAAGAAAAATGTTTCCCCCTCTTTCCATCCCCCCTCCCAAAAATATAATTTCTAATGTCCTATGTCACAATATCATAGAGGATGACACAAAGGATTGCTAGTCTTTCCCCCTCTTTCCATCCCCCCTCCCAAAAATATAATTTCTAATGTCCTATGTCACAATATCATAGAGGATGACACAAAGGATTGCTAGTCAACGGAGTCGGATTGAAAAAATGTTGGATACGTTGTAGGAGACTCACTGTCACAAATTAACATGTGGCATTTAAATAGCTCCTCCTGGAAATCTCAAATTTTACAAGTGATACAGGTCATAGAATCTCCTGTCTTAGTTCTCCGTATACCTATGATCATGTCTAATAATAGGAACATCTGTCTCGATTCTGATTCTAATTGCTGGTGGTATAGTGCAATACTGTTGTCAGTTTTCGCAATTTTAGTGTCAGAAAATTTAACTGCCATCTTGTCATAAAAGTTGGAAAGAATTTAACATAGAGCTTTCCATGGAGATCTGTGGAAAGAAAAGGGAAAACGGTGAATAGATTGGTGTTACATATCTAGCCCAGCACTAGTTTATTGTTGTATTTAGGGTAGTAGATCAGGAAGAATTCCTGTGATTTCTATTTCAGTTTCCAGATTTGAAAATAAGAAAGTGAAATAACACTCTAAAAACTGTAAAACACTTTACAGAATTAAGTCTAAAAAACCAAAGCTGGCTGCAAAACTGTCTCGATGGTGAACTGCAGCTATCAACTATAACTGATGCTGAAATTTGATTATTACTGCGATTAGTGTTTTAATACCTCAAGATACGGTTTGTGGGATAAGTTACAAAATACAAACAGAAGTTTGAATGTTTACTGCTACCAAAAAAATATTCTTACTGTCAGCAGCACCCATTTTAGTAGCTCGAAGTGGAGGAATTCTTGAACGAATACCAAAAGTATATCTAAATCAATAGAGGATTTAGGCTGGTATAGAAAGCTCTTCAGGAAAAGTTTGGGCAGGTTGTCAAACTTTTTGTTATTTCTGATAATCTATGAAAAAGGTAGTGCCTTTGTATATTATACAAAGTTTAAACCTCATAAATTGTTCAGCAAGGTTAAAATCTCAAAGATGTTGTTAAAGCATTTCTTAAAAAAAGTTCAGAGGGATTAAATAGTTTTTCTAACAGGATTTTAATTGAGAGATTTACGGTTTTTGCCCATTAAGTGTATATTTGATATATATACATATACAGTTCATGAGCTGTGTTCAATGGATAGCGGAAGGATATCTGAGTCGGATTTCAATCTCGAAAACATGACACACTTAACTGTATGAGATGATAGTCAGGATGAAGTTGATGCTCGGATAAGGAAGATAACCGAGGATTTTGGAATTCAAATTTCACTGCAGGTTTTCAGGTTTAGTCTTGTGGAGCTGGTTTATTCAAAAGAGTTTTGGCAAGGATCAGTGTATATAGATCTACAGTAAGTATGTATCATGTTGTTTTATCTAAACCTGTAGGATTTGGCCTCCATCTTGATAACAACTGTGTAGGTATAAAGTTGTAGCCGCCAAAATGTAGAGAGCGACAACCCATAAAATGTATTGATGCTTATAAGTCTGAGTTCACTTTATCATGATGCTTTTACACAAAAACCTCAGTCTCCACACCAGTATTATCTAGATGAGACCTTTCTTCATAGCTCTGTTATCTATTGAAAGATACCGACACATTCCATTTTCATGGCGGCAGTTTGTAACACAATATGGTTTTTGTTGCCATAGAGTTGTGTACTTTATCCCTCCAAATTTAATGGGTCCAAAGTAATATTTATGTTTTCTGTTCAATATAATACTTGTACCTACAAAGAGAATTTATCTCTTAAAGTTGAATTCATGGATAGAAACAAATGATTAAATGAACAGGAACAGTGTAATTTTGATGTAGTCAGATCACATTGTGTATACCTCTAATCTGGACGGAAATGAATGGAAAGCTAGGATCTAACAGCTTTAGGAGAACACAAAAAATTGAATGTGTTTTTAAACATTGTGTTCATATTGACTTGTATTTTTGAACACACCTCTGACTTCAGTAGTTCCAATATCTAAACTAGTCAATAATAAAAAAAAAAAAATGAGTTTGTCTTTAGAAGAATGACTTGTCTTTTCATTAGAATTGCAAATTTCAATTTATAAGTGTTTCCAGCTGATGTCACTATTAAATGGAAAGGATTGATTTAATGAAAAAATGATGTGTAGGTGTTTTATTTTTTTCTCTGAACGTTATTATTTTGTGGAAGAAAAAAATTAATAAGCTATATTTCTCCTACCCTGGACAAATGTACCTTAGCTTTTACTGGTGTGTGAGATATCTTTGTTATACACTAAGGTGGGGACGAGAGGATCGATTCCTCTGTCGGTTTGTGATAACTGAATGGAATCACACCAGTCGTTCTGTAATATCACATCAACAATGACATACATCAACATCACAACAATGTTTTATATATAAAAAGGCTAGAAAGATCATAGAAAGATAATTATTCATGAGATTGAGTTAGTTAGCTATACAGGGATCTCAACTTCGATTCAGGGACAGTCATTTTTTAGCAGAATTTTTTAGGAGAGTTCATGCAGAGCACCAATTGCTAAAATTTTAGTGAATCCATTATTAAGAAAGGTGTTCAAAATTTGAGTGAATCCCAAAGGAAAATCATGAGTCTAGAACTCTAGTATCTGAGTCCCTAGGATAAATAGACGGAAAGAGATTCTAAAGTCAGCTAACATGAGACTTAATGAGAGAATGAAAAATTAAACATGAGGCCTGCTGAGGGAACCACAAATCAAACATGAGGCTTGCTGATGTTAGCTGGGAATGAAAAATCAAACATGAGGCTTGCTGATGTTAGCTGGGAATGAAAAATCAAACATGAGGCTTACTGATGTTAGCTGGGAATGAAAAATCAAACATGAGGCTTACTTATGTTAGCTGGGAATGAAAAATCAAACATGAGGCTTACTGATGTTAGCTGGGAATGAAAAATCAGACATGAGGCTTGCAAACATGAGGCTTGCTGATGTTAGCTGGGAATGAAAAATCAAACATGAGGCTTGTTGAGGAAGTGAAAAATCAAACATGAGGCTTGCTTATGTTAGCTGGGAATGAAAAATTAAACATGAGGCTTACTGATGTTAGCTGGGAATGAAAAATCAAACATGAGGCTTGCTGATGTTAGCTGCGAATGAAAAATCAGACATGAGGCTTACTGATGTTAGCTGGGAATGAAAAATCAAACATGAGGCTTGCTGATGTTAGCTGGGAATGAAAAATCAAACATGAGGCTTGTTGAGGAAGTGAAAAATCAAACATGAGGCTTGCTTATGTTAGCTGGGAATGAAAAATTAAACATGAGGCTTACTGATGTTAGCTGGGAATGAAAAATCAAACATGAGGCTTACTGATGTTAGCTGCGAATGAAAAATCAGACATGAGGCTTACTGATGTTAGCTGGGAATGAAAAATCAAACATGAGGCTTGTTGAGGAAGTGAAAAATCAAACATGAGGCTTGCTTATGTTAGCTGGGAATGAAAAATTAAACATGAGGTTTACTGATGTTAGCTGGGAATGAAAAATCGAATGTTAGCTGGGAATGAAAAATCAAACATGAGGCTTACTGATGTTAGCTGGGAATGAAAAATCAAACATGAGGCTTACTGATGTTAGCTGGGAATGAAAAATCAAACATGAGGCTTGCTGATGTTAGCTGGGAATGAAAAATCAAACATGAGGCTTGCTGATGTTAGCTGGGAATGAAAAATCAAACATGAGGCTTACTGATGTTAGCTGGGAATGAAAAATCAGACATGAGGCTTGCTGATGTTAGCTGGGAATGAAAAATCAAACATGAGGCTTACTGATGTTAGCTGGGAATGAAAAATCAAACATGAGGCTTGCTGATGTTAGCTGGGAATGAAAAATCAAACATGAGGGTTACTGATGTTAGCTGGGAATGAAAAATCAAACATGAGGCTTGTTGAGGAAGTGAAAAATCAAACATGAATCTTAAATGAAAAAATTGACTTGTTTCTGGGGTCTCTATCAGATTGAGGTTTTAAAGAAATGGAAAGGGAAATATTATTGCCTCTATTTAGCTGTCATGGGAGACTTGCATGTGTAACACATCATCAGGGGTATGTACAATGTATCACTGATGTGGTCATAACATTGAGGCGTATTTATTTAGGATTAATATGAGTGGACCTACGTCAGAATAGGAAGGAAGGAAAACTTAAGTATGGTTGTGACTTTCTGCTTCAATCAGATAAACGCATGTTAAACAATACATGGTTGGCAACTCCCGCGCGTCCCATACAACATCGTGTCATTTCCTGCTTGTTTACACAGGATGGACGGAGAAAATTCCGAAGATTCACGTTGATGTGTTATAAACATTGGTTTTTGTGATTATCATTCTGGTTCAATCGAATTTAAAATATACCTACGGAGATTTATCAACATGGATTCGTTTGAAGATATTCGGATCTGTGTACGAAGAGCTTCATCTGTGAGTGTTTTCCCACTGAGTGCATTTGCCCGTTAATCTATTTCTGTGTACTTGAGTTTGCTAGTCTGTACCATGCACAGTAAGTTACTTATATGAAGTAATATCCTTCCTCGTACTGCAGCTACAAGGTTGACAGAACCAGTAATAAAACCTTCCTTTCATCAACACAAAGGCCAATGCAAACTTTTTAAGAGTTTATTTGTAGCGGCAGCACGTTGTTGGTGACAGAATTTAATGCTAGGAATTCTGGCTAAGGTAGTTTCTTCCTTTTCTGTTCTGTTGATAGTTTTCAGACAGTTGTGTACTTAACCACTACGTACCTAAATCTAATAGATAAACTCTGATATTGAATATCACTCCATGTATGTGAACATCTGTGAATCTTTTTTAAATCTCATTTTTGCCAATGTTTGTAAGCTTCAGGTCCAGTTGTATTCAAAATCTTGATAGAAGTCGGGAAATTAATGAAACAATCGGTGTGTTATTTATAGAAAAAATACTCCAAATTTATTATTTATGGACCAAACTACAGTTCTGTGCTGTTCAAACAAGGAAACACATACATAAACAGATTCTGTTGAGTTGACCATAAGAATTTTTCAGCATGGTTTATAGTCTACACAAAGAACCTGAAACAGAAAAAGAGTTGTTTTACAAACACACTAGCAGCAGAATGTAAACTAGTAGTTTGTTGTTGCAGAAGCTCTCGCTGTTTCCGTAGACAATGTATTTTGGTAATATAATCAACCTCCCGCAAACTAAAACAAAGATAACTTTGAAGTTTGTAATCAACCTATATCTATACAAGTATTGAAGAAATTGTGCCTGTTGGTGTTATAATGAATATGGGTTTTCAGGGACACAGGCTCTCAAGGATTTTGTTTGGTGGTTTCGGTTGGGTTTGGGACTGGGGTTACTTTAGAATCATTTTGGCAGTGTCATTTGTAAAATTTTGTCAGTTTTCTGATTTTGAAAATATTTAAACTGACCAGAGTTACAAATTTGAAATCATATGCTAGTATACACAGTGTTGTGTTTGGCTGTTAATTCTAAATACTGTTGACAGTGAATGTTTTCAACTCTGTACAAGTTTGTATGATATTTTTATGGATGTATACTTGGCAGAAATCATTTCTGAATGCTGTTTTTGCAAATTTTTTTTGTATCTGACAGTAACCAGTTTTGACTCAGGAGTCAAATTTGACCTAATGTTAGGGTTATGAGGTGGGTCTTGTGGGCTAATGGGTAGCATCCATGAGTTTTACCAGGATGGTCCTGGTATGATTATCCTATCTAACTAAGAAAACTTCATGGTCATCTTGCTGACCACATTTAATGACTGTGTGCTCCAATTTCAAGTCAACAGGAGTTATTTGCTTCAAATTTACAGTTGTTGCAAATATAAAAACAGTTAGGTAAAATAAAGTTTTCTATCACAGCAGTTATCAATGACAGCTATGTAAAGAATTGAGCTGCCTTACCACCCTTCCAGGGTCTCATAACACTGAAATAATTTCACTTCTCTCCTGATAAAAGGTTATGTTAGGGGAGGGTGACGCAGCATGTGTTTTATTACTTGTAAATGTGATAAGACCAGGATCAGGCCCTGGGAACTGTAGACCAGAAGGCTGTGAATGTGTTCTCTGATTTTCACTCTTAAGTTTGTCATAATTATCTCAATAAGTGATTTTGTATAGTGGGTTAAAGTGACCTTGTGTCTCAAATAGGTCATGGTCATAGAAATGTAGGTCAAAGAAACATAAGGTAGAGACAGACTCACAGTCCATACAGGCAGTGAAATGTACTGAAATTAAGTGCAGGGTTGTAGAAATTGGCAGAAAAATTATGTATCTTCATTGAAAAGTATTTGCTCAATATTCCTTGAAATTTCCACATACATTCTTCTAAATGGAAAATTTAATGTTTTCTATACAAAGTATCTATTTGTTAATCAGATAAATAACACTGTTAATCAGTTTCTGGACCTTGTTTTTTGTTTCATGCTTGTCGCTGAACAGTGAAAAATTAAATCTCTTTTAATTTTTCGTAGATTTAAAACTGGATCATTATAAGACATTGTTGAAATTGACTATAAAATTAGTTAATTTTGTCCTGTAAATGAAGTATGGAGCAATTGATCATGGTAATCATGATCGAGGAGTGCACTAGAAGGGTAGTATATCAAACAAACCACCACAAATTTTATATTCTGTTTCTCACAAAAAAAAAAAAAAAAAAGAAAGAAACAAAAGACACTTTAACCTCACACTTAAATGGATTTGAAAATAGAATGAATTTTTTGTGTTAGAAACACATAAGGCGGCAGTCTCATTGAAACAAGGACTGTTTTTAGGGTATAGTTTTTCTCATGTTATCAGAAGAGTTAATTTTCACATTGTAATCAAAAATCAAGAAAAGGTTTCTTGGAGGATATGATGTATGACTTAGAAAATGAATTAAAAACTGGGAGAAAAAAAAAATTGCAAGATTTAATCTGCTTGGATTTTCAATGTCAGATTTATTTTTAATTTAAGAGCAATATGGCTTTCGTTAGCAATGAGAAGTTTTTATAGGTAGCAAATTACTTTGGAATTAAATGACTTTTTGACCCATGTGGTGGTGTGTAAAATTTAACATACAGACTTATGTTCTCAGATAAACACTAACTTCGTATCAGGGAATTTCAATTCACACACATAATGTCGGGTAAAAAATCTTATGTATTTTTATCATTGATAAGAAATTTAATGATATGAGACCAATTTTTCTTTGAAATCATTCCTGCTGATTTTTTGGAAGTCCATTTGCATTATTGGACATGGCAAATATTTAATATCGAAAGCCAGTATGCTTTACGGCATCAAATCTCCACAGTAATGTTTCGTGATTTTCTCACATTCGTTTTGTTGGTAGCGAGATTGTGCGGGGAATGATTCAGTAACATCTATCAGAGTTGTTCATTTTTTTTTCTATCTTGGTTTTGAATTAAGTTGGTTTCTCTCTTCCTACAGAATCTGCTGAAAGATTTCAGCAGATTATTCCAGTCTAATTTAAAATTCATGAAATAGGCTGGATGAAAGGAAGAAAAATCAATTTCTTGTTTGTTTACTTTGAGCACTGATATATAGAAGGATTGTAACTGGGCTTGTAACTAGCAAAGTAATTCTGTATTTTGAGGATGATTGTGAAAGCTAGACAAGTAGATCAACATTCAGGCGTAAAAAGATCCTTTACATACTATTAGTAGGTACATAATGACTTCAGATATAATTTTCTTATCAATTTTAATTCAACACTGATGTACTTGTTAACTTTTGAAAAAAAAATGGAATTTTTTTTAGCTAATAGAGCAGAAATTATTTTGTGCATTTTAGAGCTTGTATCTGACTAAAACTTGATGAAAGACTTATACAAATTACTACCTATTTTGATGCCATCTTAGTACATATAAATAAATTTTATATCAGAATTTTTATGTAAATAATTTGTTTTAAGTGATGTTTTAAAGCTTTGATAACACTTGAGCTGAGCATAAGCTGTAAATGTCTAAAACAATCTGTTTTTGTTGTATGATGGAATCATTGCTTTAGGAAAAAGGCTCTGACATGTTGATAGACAGAAAACGGGAGCACTCTGTCTTTCATGAAATATCACAATGATTCAGAGTTGATGTATATGTTACAAGACTGGTGTTTATTAGCTGTATCTGCCTTTGAACTGCAAGGGGTCATTTTAAGGCTGGTCTCCTTTTAGTAACTGGTGGTGACATTTCTGAATAACATACAGAAGGACCATCTCATTCTATTGGCATCATAAATGTTGACTCACTTATGATATAGAGAGACAACATTGTGAACTGCCAGGGGCCATTTTGAGGCTGACTGTGATAGAAGGGATATAACAGATAGTGAGTTAGTGTATGGTACAACATTCATAATTGCCTCTACATTGCTGCCATATCTGAAATAGTTACTATTACTTGGTAAACAGATATGATTCAGAGTGAATTATCTGGACTGCTAATGAAAATATTGGAAATTACATCATGTGATGATGCTTTGTAGGATTTACGTTAGAATGTTGTTGTAATAGTTTTCAGTAGTTTTGGTGTATAATTGTTTACATATGAGATGAATTTTGTAATGTCTTTGTACAGAACATGGTGGAGTGGCCTTTTTTGTCATTGCCTTTTTACTTGTATTTTCATTTGACTTGACCTGATTTTGTTTTGTTTTTTTGTAGATTGACTATCCTGATGTGCAGGTTATGAAAAGTGGTCAGCGACAGGCATGTAACAGTGTGAATATTGACCGCTACATTGATGACCATTATGAAGGCCGCATGCGCAGAATGCATTCCGACGGTAGTGTAGAGCCGGTAAGTAGATCAGGCACCCTTGGAGGGGACATTGATTTGAATTGGTCTGACTAATACAGTTCTAATTAACCCTAGCCAAATGTCTTGCTGCATAGAGAGATCCTAAGAGATCAAAATGTCAAGAGCTGGGAATTTTTTTTGTCACCGGCCTCAGTAATGATAATTAAACCTTCAAGCTCCAGCTTTTTGGATGTATCCATTTGAGGTATCCCCCAGTGAAAAAGAAATTGCATTGTTAAGCATGCATGGTTTTTTCCAAAGACTGCTTGGTCTTTGTCTACCACATCCAATCGGGACACCGATACATTTTATGCTACATTGATTCAGCAATTTATAGTCCGGTAAAATGCCAAGATTGGTCATTTGTAATAATTGGCTTCAAGAAATTATTTAAAACATGATCTCAGCTTTGGGAAAAAAATGACTCTGAACGAATTAATTTCCTGATGCATCTCTGGAAATAATGAAAGTGTGGAAAAGTAGGGAAGAATTTATTTTATACTCGGTCGGTTATTGACACAACACACTAACAATATTTGGAACCATCCACACAAGAGTACACCAGTGGTACTTAAATGTTTGGATTACTGGTGTCACTAATTGGGGAGATCATTCTAAATTCTCATATTAGGAGGATTTTGTCTCATCTTTCGAAAGGGACGACAAATGTGTTAATGTTTGTCAGAAATGCAATCTGCATCAGTGTTGCTAATTCATTAATAGAAATATTTTTCTGTGTAGTTAAACCAGTGTGTGTACAACTTCAATCAAGTCATTTAGAATGATATTGTATTTCTGGATCACAGTAGGATTTAGTTCGAAATATAATGCTTCTCAAACTGATTCCACTACATATACCTTCACTGAACAAGTTCTTGAACATTCAAAAACAGTTTTCTGAATTTGATTTCAACATCTTTTTGTCATTTTGAGGAATTCAAACAGTGCACGAGACAGCAGATTTTTAGTTAAAAGAAATTAATTTTTTCAAAAAAGTGATTTAATGATTTTTTTTAGCTTTTATCCGAAAGCAGTGCTTTTAACCGATGCATTTGGTAGTGAAAGGCATCAGTATCCTGACTGATTTACCATTGTATGGCAGAATATTTTATAATGAAGGCACAGTTCATCCAATCAGATTGGTTCAGAGTTAATGACTAAGGGTGTTTTGTTTGATGATCAATGGTTGATAAGTGATGAAGTCACATGATGATACTTTTAGTTGATGAAACAACTGTAATCACAGATGTGTTAGTTATCCAGGGCCTACAAGCTGGGATTTCTATCTTACTCAGCCACACTCTCCTTGATAGATATTATATATCATTCACACAACCTAGCAACATGTAATTTATACGCAGTTTGGAATCTAGAAATATTTGGCGCATGATCGACATTTCCTGGCATTCTGTTCTTGTGTTTTAAACAGTATTATAGATAATATTTAGTATGATTCTTCAGAACCCAGCTGAGAAATTGTTCAGTTTTGTAATGAATGCTATTAGATAATCTAACATATTAACACAGAGGAATTTGTTAAATGTTTTTCTCTAAATACCACAGAGGAACTGATTTTCATTTTCATATTTCTCTTGTCTTTCTCATTCATTTCTCAGTAGGTGAAAAGATCAATGTTTTTAATACACTATAAAGTTTACTATCAGGATACCACAGCATGCCTTTTACACTGAAGGATACTGGAGCTTTCCCTCATTAGCTGTGAACAACTTCAGCACCATGACCATCAGATGTTGATGGCAGCTGATGTGTTTTTGGAATTTCTGTATTTTTTATCTGGTGGGGTGCACACAGTATAGGCTAGGCAGAACTTTTGACATATGTATGTATATGAAATACTTTTCAGAAATATGGTTAAGTGATATCTAAAAAGTGCTCATAAACTAGTAAAATGAATTGGTTTATCTCCATAGTTAGCCATTCAGTGTGATTGTCGGGGTCCCATTTGATAGATTAAAATTTAGTGAAAATTGGATAGAAGTATAATTGAGTACACAGAAACTTTGGTTTTTATAGCTACACACAAATTATGAATTTATTTTGCAACAATAAAGACTTCAGATAAAAGAGTTCCATGTGTACAGTTTAGACTTCAGATAAAAGAGTTCCATGTGTACAATTATTACTTCAGATAAAAGAGTTCCATGTGTACAGTTAAAACTTCAGATAAAAGAGTTCCATGTGTACAGTTTAGACTTCAGATAAAAGAGTTCCATGTGTACAGTTAAAACTTCAGATAAAAGAGTTCCATGTGTACAGTTAAAACTTCAGATAAAAGAGTTCCATGTGTACAGTTAAGACTTCAGATAAAAGAGTTCCATGTGTACAGTTTAGACTTCAGATAAAAGAGTTCCATGTGTACAGTTAAAACTTCAGATAAAAGAGTTCCATGTGTACAGTTTAGACTTCAGATAAAAGAGTTCCATGTGTACAGTTAAAACTTCAGACAAAAGAGTTCCATGTGTACAGTTTAGACTACAGATAAAAGAGTTCCATGTGTACAGTTAAAACATCAGATAAAAGAGTTCCATGTGTACAGTTTAGACTTCAGATAAAAGAGTTCCATGTGTACAATTATTACTTCAGATAAAAGAGTTCCATGTGTACAGTTAAAACTTCAGATAAAAGAGTTCCATGTGTACAGTTTAGACTTCAGATAAAAGAGTTCCATGTGTACAATTATTACTTCAGATAAAAGAGTTCCATGTGTACAGTTAAAACTTCAGACAAAAGAGTTCCATGTGTACAGTTAAAACTTCAGATAAAAGAGTTCCATGTGTACAGTTTAGACTTCAGATAAAAGAGTTCCATGTGTACAGTTTCGACTTCAGATAAAAGAGTTCCATGTGTACAGTTAAGACTTCAGATAAAAGAGTTACATGTGTACAGTTAAAACTTCAGATAAAAGAGTTCCATGTGTACAGTTAAGACTTCAGATAAAAGAGTTCCATGTGTACAGTTAAAACTTCAGATAAAAGAGTTCCATGTGTACAGTTAAGACTTCAGATAAAAGAGTTCCATGTGTACAGTTAAAACTTCAGATAAAAGAGTTCCATGTGTACAGTTAAGACTTCAGATAAAAGAGTTCCATGTGTACAGTTAAAACTTCAGATAAAAGAGTTCCATGTGTACAGTTAAAACTTCAGATAAAAGAGTTCCATGTGTACAGTTAAAACTTCAGATAAAAGAGTTCCATGTGTACAGTTAAGACTTCAGATAAAAGAGTTCCATGTGTACAGTTAAGACTTCAGATAAAAGAGTTCCATGTGTACAGTTAAGACTTCAGATAAAAGAGTTCCATGTGTACAGTTAAGACTTCAGATAAAAGAGTTCCATGTGTACAGTTAAGACTTCAGATAAAAGAGTTCCATGTGTACAGTTAAGACTTCAGATAAAAGAGTTCCATGTGTACAGTTAAGACTTCAGATAAAAGAGTTCCATGTGTACAATTATTACATCAGATAAAAGAGTTCCATGTGTACAGTTAAGACTTCAGATAAAAGAGTTCCATGTGTACAGTTAAGACTTCAGATAAAAGAGTTCCATGTGTACAGTTAAGACTTCAGATAAAAGAGTTCCATGTGTACAGTTAAGACTTCAGATAAAAGAGTTCCATGTGTACAGTTAAGACTTCAGATAAAAGAGTTCCATGTGTACAGTTAAGACTTCAGATAAAAGAGTTCCATGTGTACAGTTATGACTTAAGATAAAAGTGCACAATTTTGTGGTATCCTTGGATTTTTTACCCTTTAAATGGTTAACAAGACTTAAACCATGGAAAACAGTTTAGTATCCAAAACATTTCATGTTATACAGTGCAAGACTTAAATTTGATAAACACATATGTGTATATTATATATTAAACACTGTACATTAGCTAGTCTGACTAATAATTCTGCTTCCTAGAAATATAGAGCTGACATCCTTCACTGATAGCTATTTAAATCTGATATACAGACTGTCCAGAAATAGTTGTAACAGTTTCTCAGAAATAATACACTTTTCTAATGAAGATATGTTTATTTTTCTTGTACATTTCTTGTAAAAATAACATCATTTTACTATTTTAGACTTATAATACACTTTATTTTAAAGATCTGTGATAATTAGGGTGTTGTATACTATGTATATAACATTTTCTTAAAACAAAAAAACAAAAACTAAAAAAAATTCAAAAAAATAAAACAACAAAAAAACAAAAAAAACAAAAACATTTCAGTACTTGTTTGATATGTTAATCTTTGATTTCAGTATCTTGTTAAGCATGAACACCTCGATAAGACTGACTTCATGAACAGATGATAAAGTTTAATCTTGAAGAAGATCATTGATTGACCACAAATAACTTATATGAAATGTCACAATTATATGCAGAGATGAAATTGTAAGAAACAGGATACATATTTATATATTTTCTGTCAAGTATGATGACATTTCATTTTAAATTTTCTGTTTTCATTATGTTTGTAGAATTTGGATTATGTGAATATAATGAAGTCATTGCTAATGCTTGTTTCAGTTTCCTCAAGACTGCAGCCTGCGGGCCGGGGAGCAGTTATACTTAAGAAATGAACAGTTTAAGCGATGTTCGCGAGCCAGTGACACCTCCAGTGCTTACTCAGGTTCGGACATGATGCAGTCATCCATTGATGACCAGGAGAATGTAGATGCAGACTTGTCAGGACTCCAGGAGAGCAATGTGGATCTGGACTCGGATGAAGAGGAAGGCTATCCAGAATCAGAGGTATTTCTGCCTCAAAATCAAACTCTAAAAGCACTTGCTCTCTAGTTGTTGTTTTTTTTTTCAGATTTACAGATTGGTTAATTCTATGTAGCATTCCTAGACCAAATGTAAGAAAAATTCTTGTAAGAATTGGTTCATTTTGAAATTACTTTATATGTTCAATCATTCCCTTAACGTTTTTTTGGTGTAGTAGACAAAATTACTCTTCTCTAATGTCAGGTATGCTTGCTGTCATATTGGGACTTTTTAACCCCAACAATTACAAGGTAAAAAATTTGACAAATTAACCAAGGACGACTCAAACAAGAGAATGAAGATTTGGTGTCTATTATGAGAGATTTGGTGTCTACTATGAGAGATTTGGTGAGAGATTTGGTGTCTGCTATGAGAGATTTGGTGTCTACTATGAGAGATTTGGTGTACACATGGTGAAATGTCAGAGATCAGTTGAATATAGTTGTGGATTGTTAATTGTCAAAATATATGTTGTTATTGTCAAGAGATTTCTTGTCTACTATGAGAGATTTGGTGTCTACTATGAGAGATTTGGTGTCTTCTATGGGAGATTTATTGTCTACTATGGGAAATTCATTGTCTACTTTGGGTGATTTGGTGTCTACTATGAGAGATTTGGTGTCTACTATGAGAAATTTGGTGTCTACTATGAGAGATTTGGTGTCTACTATGGGAGATTTGGTGTCTACTATGGGAGATTTGGTGTCTACTATGGGAGATTTGGTGTCTACTATGAGAGATTTGGTGTCTACTATGGGAGATTTGGTGTCTACTATGAGAGATTTGGTGTCTACTATGAGAGATTTGGTGTCTACTATGAGAGATTTGGTGTCTACTATGGGAGATTTGGTGTCTACTATGGGAGATTTGGTGTCTACTGTGTCTACTATGAGAGATTTGGTGTCTACTATGGGAGATTTGGTGTCTACTATGAGAGATTTGGTGTCTACTATGAGAGATTTGGTGTCTACTATGAGAGATTTGGTGTCTACTATGGGAGATTTGGTGTCTACTATGGGAGATTTGGTGTCTACTATGGGAGATTTTTTGTCTATGATTATAGAGATTTGTCTTCTTTGATAGATTTATTGTTAACAGAGTTTGGTTGTTTAACCCAAGAGATTTATTGTCTACTTTGGGAGATTAATTGTCTACTACGAGAGATTTATTGTCTACTTTGGGAGATTTGTTGTTAACTGTAGGAGATTTGTTGTTTACTGTTAAACACATATACTATACACTGAAAATTGTCTTGAGAATTATAGAATTCATCCTATTTTATCAGGTGATAAGCCCATTTACATCCATTGCAGTTTCATTAGAAATACTAGTAAACATTGCCTGCATACTCTTAGTAAGTGACTGTGTTAGTCTCCTAGGCTTATTGAGGGTACAAATACCTTATATGAAAACAAAGCCATGCCCTAATTAACAGGAAGAATGACTAAGTAGATGTGGTGGGGAGATCACTGAATGTGGCTGAGTTTAGGGTAGGGGAAGGAAGAGGTGGTATGACACTGTTTATATATATGTGGCACATTAAACTTTCAGGCTACTGTTACCAAGTATAAACACAGGCTATTAATACCTTATAGTGTTCTCTACCAACAGTCTGTCACGCTCTTGCAATGTCATGAAAAATCAACAGTTACTTTGTAAATCAGATCAGTGGTTTGATGTAAACAAACAAATATCAAGACTGCATGCATTGTTTGGGGAAGAAAATAGTTGTTTCTGTAACAAATAGGCTTTAATGGTCACTGATCTAACAATAGCATTATAGAGTAGAAATTAATGCTGCCATCAAATTGCTTTTTTGTTTTGGTACTCTGCATCAGGATGCAGCATGGGATTTAACAGTAAGGTTAGTTAAGATTCAAAGGTAGAAGAGAGACTCTTTTAACTAAATGGTGTAACACCACACAGGAAAAATATTAAGAAATGAGATAATTCATAATCAGTGGTACCATAGTTAATTTTTACACTTCAATAAACCTTTTTTACCACACTGGTTGACTTTTGTAAACACTGGTAAACACATGGACAGACTGGTAGTTGAAGTCTGGGGAGTAAATTTATATGGAGACTGGTAAATTCATGAGGAGACTGGTAAATTCATACAGAGACTGGCAAATTTATATGGAGACTGGTAAATTCATACAGAGACTTGTAAATTCATATAGAGACTGGTAAATTCATATGGAGACTTTTGTGTTCATCAAGAGACTGGTAAATTCATGTAGAGACTGGTAAATTCATATAGAGACTGGTAAATTCATATGGAGACTGGTAAATTCATATGGAGACTTTTGTGTTCATGAAGAGACTGGCAAATTTATATGGAGAGTGGTAAATTTATATGGAAACTGGTAAACTAATATGGAGATGGGTAAATTGATATGGAGACTGGTAAATTTGAATTGAGATAAGTAAACAGCTGCATGGTTTGCGGAATGATATATTCTTGTGCTGACTGGTAAGTTCATGTGAACACCAGTTAAATTTTGTGAAGACTGGTTAACATTATAACATCTCTGTTATATAGTGGTCCACAAATTAAAGGATTACTGATAGATGTTGATGTTACTGAGAAGTTGGAGTGAATACTTCGGCAGATATTACTAGTGTATTGTTCTATCTGTTGTGACCTTTCGATTGTAGAAGCGCACTGTTTTCATCTTGTGTTACTTTCAAGGACTTTTCACTTAACTTATGAGGACTTCCTGTGGCAGAAAATATCATACTTTGATGTGCATTATGAAGCGAAATGCGTTGGCGTAATTTTAAAATGAAATGCTGTAATTAAATGAAAAACCTTCTAGCCTGAATGTTGTTGTTTATAGCTAAATAGCTACAGTTGTGTATAGGTATAAATATAGGGATAGAGAAAGTTTGAATTTCCTCACCAGGACAGGTCACATAAGCACTGCATAATTTGTTTTATTAATAGATACTTATATTCCGAACTCATTTTCTCACAAGAATGTCAGACTTTCTGAAAAGAACACATTATAATTACATTTTGTTGTGTTAAGAAAACAGTGATTATTTCCACAATAAAAGATGTTTTGAATCATTTCACAACTTCACAAAGGATACGACCTTTGGGCATGGGTATTGGGAGGTGATCAAAAACAATAAGAAAACAGTCGTTTAATGGGGTCAAATTTATCTACACTTTTTGTTTCATACTTGAAGACATCTCCTAATCAAACGACTAAGGTGCCATTTTTTTTGTATTCTGATGGATTACTAGAGGCAAAGAGTTCAGGAGTACCTTTATTTTTGTAAACCAGAATCTTGCCGCTCTTAAGGATAAAAAGTAATTTGTTACCATATTTGGAAGGTTCAGTTGGTCTTTTTCATGTTGGTGTAATATCTTGATTGTTACAGTTGCTGCGAGATGCCGTCCAGGAATGTCTACAAAAGGATCCTACTGATAGAACGGAGGATGATATCGGAACTCTCCTCGAGTTTATACAACATTTTAGAGTAAGTATTAAGATTTTCCTTGCTGATTTAAAAAAAAAAAGAAGAATAAAAACATTTTAATGAAACTTTTATTATTATTGTTTTACAATAGATAAGGATTTATTTTAGTTTATTGACTTGTAAATATGAAATTTATTTTGATTTTAGCTTCTTTTAAAATATAGTGTGTTCTTTCAATTTATTAAATAAGAAAAGGGCAACCTGATATATTGAATGTATTATCTTATTTATATCCTTTATAAATTTGAAAGTTAATGTTAAATAGTACCATGCTGAATCAAGGAGGGATTTATGTGGAAACAGAGAAGGATGTAATGTCCAAGGAAAATGTTTGGAAATTTCATGGTTGTTGTCCATGGTCATTTCATGGATAATTTTGACAGATTTTCCATGGAAAACATCCATAAAATATTTATGAAATGTCCATGGAAATCATGGAAAAAGTACGGCTGGGTTAATTTGATAGCCACTTACTTTATAGGCGTTCGCCAACATGACGCTGCCAATCCGACGTGCCCTCTGTTCCGTGATGGTGTTTGCTGTGGTGGAGAAACAAGGGCAGATTGTGATGAACCATGGTGAGGAACTTGACTCCTGGTCGGTCATTCTCAATGGTCAGGTGGAAATTGACTTCCCAAATGGTGCTGTAGAATTCCTACACATGGGAGACTGGTGAGTTGACTGTATGAAATGATTACACGATTTTGTCCAACATGTTTTGCTCCTTAGATATTTTCATTCAATTTTTCCCTTTGAAAAGTATGATCACTTTTAACTGAACTCCTCTTAAATAACACAGATATCAATCTTTTCAGGCTGAATTGTGCTAAAAATAGAAGTTTTTCTCAGATGTCTTAACTTCCCAAAAAAGATATAATTTTTTTTTGAACATCATTATCTTGCAAAAAGACCACATCTGATAATATGACCATCTACTTATATTGATATTTAGTAGAATTATAAATCTGTGTAATTGGACAAAATCTGTGTTTTGACCCTCTCTGTGCATGTTAAGGGCTGAGTATGGTACATTTTTTGGCAATTCATGTTTGCCTTGAAATGATTTTGTGTTATTGGCTATTTTGATGTGAAGTGATCTCATTCAACATTCTAGGAAGGATGTTTTTGAAGATCTTGTAATATTTGTTATCACTTTGACAGTTTTGGTATAACACCGACCATGGAGAAGCTCTACCACCAAGGGGTAATGAAGACGGTGTGCGATGACTGTCAGTTTGTTTGTGTGGCCCAACAGGAGTATTACAAAATTCTACACCAGGTGATATATTTTGTCAAGTTTTAAACTAAAAGCTATCTGGTAAACTAAAAACCAACTTTTAAACAAAACAACAACAGGTATACAGGTAAACCAAACAACAACAGGTATACAGGTAAATAAAACAACAACAGGTATACAGGTAAACAAAACACCAACAGGTATACAGGTAAACCAAACACCAACAGGTATACAGGTAAACAAAACAACAACAGGTATACAGGTAAACAAAACACCAACAGGTATACAGGTAAACCAAACAACAACAGGTATACAGGTAAACAAAACATCAACAGGTATACAGGTGTATATGGGCAAACCAAACACAACAGGTATACAGGTAAACAACAAGAGGTATACAGGTAAACAAAACATCAACAGGTATACAGGTAAACCAAACACCAACAGGTATACAGGTAAACAACAAGAGGTATACAGGTAAACAAAACATCAACAATTTGAGAAAAGGTAAATGATATACTGAGCACCAAGAAAAACTGGTTTCTTATCATTTATTTTACATTCTAGCATATTTTTATTATCACCATAAAATTGACTGTAAATATTGTTTATAGATTATTTGTATATAGAACACAATAATAGCCATGTTTTTGTCTTGTTGTGGTCATTTGTTTATAACGCCCAAGAAAAGAATCTGCCAAAATCATACTGACAAAAAGATTCTGGCTTGAGGTTAAATTGAAGTGAACAAGATATTTGATCAAAATTTTTGGTTTGGTACAGGGGGAGGAGAACACCCGAAGACACGAGGAGGAAGGAAATATTGTCCTGGTGACAGAACATCGAGTCTTTGACGGAGGGAATCGACGTGGCCACATTGTGATCAGGGTAAGGCTAGACCAGCTATGACTAGCCTTAAGAATTGTCAATATAAGATGCAGATTTGTATTTAATTTCCATATCTCAATATTCTCTTTCGGTGTCTTATGTTTAAAAGGATAATAAAGATGTTTGAAGGACAACACTGACCTGTTAGATTTGATGAGGATTTGAATCATTATCGTTTATTCAGCAATAATAAATGATACACAACTGATATAAAAGGCTTTGTCATTCAGGATGTATATTTCTCGATTGATATTGTTGTGTATGACACAATATGTAACAGATTGGTACAGGTTTGTCTTTTTCTGTACAGGGGACAGCGGAGCGTCTGATGCAGCACCTTGTAGAAGATCATTCGGTGGTTGATCCCACGTATGTCGAAGACTTCCTGTTGTGCTATCGTATGTTTCTGAAAGACCCTACAGAACTCTCCACATGCCTTAGACAATGGTTTGAAGATCCTGTGCTGCGACCAAAAGTATGTTACCTACTAAATTTCTGTGTTAATTTTGCCTTCACTTAAATATCTATGACTTTTTTGTTGATATTGAATTTTTGTTGTCATTTTGTAAAAATTAGGGTAAATTTGGTTATCTAATGATGTCAGCCATTCTTTGTATCTGATTCATGTGTTTGTTTTTATCAGAAATCAAAAAGCTCTAGAAGTATCGTGTATAAAAGGCTGCATTTTGAATGATTCTTTTGGCAAAATGAATATGCTTGATGCCTTTCAGTGCAGACTAAATGCAGAACATCGGAAGGATTCCGTTTGCTACTCTTTATGGGAATTTCAATCAAATTTTTTTACCAGAATACATATTTGATTGTATTTTTGTTTGCCAAACAACAGTTCCGAAATTTCACTTTTTCAGGTGACCAGGGTTGTGCTCCTTTGGGTCAACAATCATTTTATTGACTTTGAAATGGATGCATGCATGTGTGAGTTCCTAGAAAGTTTTGAAAAGCTCCTTGGAAGGGAGGTAAGTCTCTCAGAAAACAAACTTCTAATTCTGCTCTCATTGACTTGGTTTGACAGATCAATCTTCTATAAGGGTGTATTACATTCCTCTCTGAGGGTGTTAACAACATTATTTAACACTAACTTGCAATTTTATCAAGGAATGGATACTGGGACATGAATGATTTTGAGGTATAAACACTCTAATCATTATTAACATAATCTGGTCTTGATGTGGGCATAAATAATTATTCAGAGGAAGTATGTCAAGTATACAGTCAATATAGTATTCATATTTTCCTTCAGAGAGGTAAGATTTCAGAGAGTTATTGATAGTTTACAACTGAATTTCTTATAAGCCTTTTCTGAAATTTAGCTTGGTAAAAATTTGGAAAAGTAAGATTTTAGAGAGTTTTTTAATATTTCACAATGGAATTTCTAATAAGCGTTTTCTGAAATTTAGCTCGGTAAGAATTAAGAAAAGTAAGATTTCGGGTTTTTTTAATTATTCACAACTTTCTTAAAAACTTTCTGAAATATTGACATAAGTATTGTGAAAATTTGAAAAAGTGATATTTCAGATTTCAGAGAGATAACTATTATTAGTTCACAACAAAATATCTTATAAGCTCTTTCTAAAATTTAGCTGGGGGAAACTATTGATCAGATCATTTAAATGTCAACAAATACATGTACCAGTGTATATATATGGATATATATGTTTCAGTTATTATCTGACGTAAGTAAAACAGTGACTTTGAAACCTCAAGCTTATTTGTCAGACCTAAGAATTTTGAAGCTCAACTTACATCAACATATTTTTCAATGTTTTTTTTAATTTTTTTTCATCTCCATTCAATGAACTTAGTAAATAAAGTACCTATATGTTTCCGATATGGTTTTTGACACCATAGCTTGAATTTTCTGATCACTGTTCAATGAATTGCTTTGCAAATCACTGATACTGCTTTCAAAAGAAATTTAAGGATTACGGTAACATAATTAGTAGTAGTGAATTTCCATGCTTTTTGCTTTTATCAAATAATGTTTTTTTCTGCTGCTCTTTTCAAGAAAAAATTGATCTTCCAATGTATGAAAAATTTAATTCTTCGATAAGAAAGAAAACCGAAATTCTTTAAAAAGTTATGAAAAAAATTATTTATTGAATATTATAATTAGCCAAAAATAGGAATGTTAATTAGCTCCAGTAATAACTGTTGTTTTAACATCAGTATACAACTTTCAGTTTCCTATGATGTGAAATTTGTAAATAATGTATTTACTTAACCAGGAAAAACTTTTTCTTCATTCCCAGTGTATCATAAACATTTTCACAGAATATACTTTACTATCAACTGTAAATGATCAAAATTCTTAACGGCAAAAGATTTCTTCATAACTTTATCATTTGAGTCTTGTTCAAACTAAGATAAAATTATCGTGTGTTTTTCAAAACATTTTTTGCTTTACATACAGTTAAGTGAAAAAAGGAAAAAAAGAAGAATAATTTTATGAAACTGTTTTATGATACAATGGGATATAGATTAATCTTGATTGGCTTATGTGCTGTAACATGCCAACAAACTTTGATACATTAACCAGAAAATGACTGGCCAATCACGGCTACTCAACATAGCATGTGCGGCCAAGGCCCGCCCTCGTACGGTGACACTAACACGGGCCACACGGGAGGAGGTGCTTCATTTCTCTGTCTTAGGGGGCCAAGAAAGGGGATTTGGTATCTTCATCTCAAAGGTGGAGATGGCATCTAAAGCTTATGAGGCTGGCCTCAAAAGGGGTGACCAGGTAAAAGAGATTTTTCTGTTTCAACTTGCATCTTTATAATTTTTTCGTGAGGTCTGGAAAGGGATGGTTATAGTAGGAAGAGAAAGTTCTTCATACCTGAAAAGGAACACAGGAAATTAACAAAATTGTGTTAAAGATTTTTCATTGAAATTAAAAGAAGATAATTAAAATTTTCAGCATTTTTTTTTTTTTTTTTTTTTTCTTTTTTCTGGAAAATCAAATGATCAGAAAATTGGATCGGAAAATGGGAAATGAAGGCAAATTGAAACAGTAGTTTAACTACTAAAAATAATTTAGATGCTTCATGTAGAATATCGTTTTTGTTTTGAATGATGAAGGACAGATGGTGAAAACTATCTATTTCAGTGTTTTTACATAAGATTACTCTGACATAGTCATAAATTAATCTGAGGGTTTATTTCAAGTGTTGGTTAACATGATGGCGACTTAAAAAGAGCAGATTCGTATTGTTGAGTTAAAAAGCTGTATCGGTTATGTAAATCTGATATGCCTTCCACACAGCAATAATTAGTAGCAGTGGATCTATAAATAACATTTCTAACACATTTTTGTATGTGTGGATGTGGTTTTTATGTAACTTTTTTACCGACTGTATTTAGTCATAAATTATATATTCAACGGTTGTAGATGTACACTTTGACCATGTGAGATGCATTTTCAAAGGGTTTTCCAATAAGAATTTTTATAAGGAATAAATATTTTGATAATTTAAACAATACTGTTCTTTATATGTTTGTTCTTTCCTCACATCTCTTTTCCATATTCTATACTTATGCAAACATTTAATATGCGACAAAATTTCATGTTTTCAATAAATGTACAACGAATTGGTATTGCTTACGTACAGAGTTCTCTGTTGTGTTTTGTTGTATGTAACTTTATTTTGCATGTTTTAACCTCTTCTTCTGATAATCTAGATTTTAGAAGTAAATGGCAGCAACTTCCAATCTATATCCCACAACAAGGCCTTAGACACCCTTAGAGGGACAACCCACCTGTCTGTCACAGTCAAATATAATTTACTAGGTAAGTGAATGGTCAACTGATTTGATAAACAAGGGAGACAATTCACCTGTCTGTCACATTCAAATATGATTTACTAGGTAAGTGAATAATCAAGTTATTTGATCTACGAGGGAGACAACTCACCAAATTATTTTCACGCAAATCAAAAGCTATTATATTTAGCCTGAAAGAGATAGAAGATCTTATTCACAAAAAAGCAAGCATATTGGAAGCAAATATTGAGATATTGCGGCACCTGGAAATAATGATTTTGTTTCTTTTGAAGAATTTAAAGAAATGTTGCTGGCAGCAGAGCGATCTAGTAAATCAGAAAAGCAGGAGGTGAGTGGTCAGTTGAGTAAACGACAGTCTGCGCCAAACCTGGAAGACTTAGCTTCACCACTCATTAAATCTAAAGGCAATAAAAAGCAAGAGAAAAAGGACAGATCATGGTTTAACACTCTTGGGCGGAAAAATATTATAAAGAAATTCCTTCCTCGTGGCGCTGGTGTGTCTAGCATGGATGACGGGTATGTACAACCATCATGTAAATAAGGTCTTATGCTTCCTTAAGTCAGGGATTCAGTACACATTACACCTGTGATCAATGTTTAAGTTAATGCTATATACTTCTTTACACATCATACCTGTGATTTTATGCTTGAGCTATACACTACCTTTCACATTATACCTGTGATTGGTGTAAGAGTTCAGGTTATAAGCTACCTTACACATTACACCTGTGATAAATGTTTAAGTTAATGCTATATACTTCTTTACACATCATACCTGTGATTTTATGCTTGAGCTATACACTTCCTTACACATTATACCTGTGATTGGTGTAAGAGTTCAGGTTATAAGCTACCTTACACATTACACCTGTGATAAATGTTTAAGTTAATGCTATATACTTCTTTACACATCATACCTGTGATTTTATGCTTGAGCTATACACTACCTTACACATTATACCTGTGATTGGTGTAAGAGTTCAGGTTATAAGCTACCTTACACATTATACCTGTGATTGGTGTAAGAGTTCAGGTTATAAGCTACCTTACACATTATACCTGTGATTTATCTAAGAGTTCAGGCTATACACTACCGTACACATTATACCTGTGATTTATTTGAAAGTGAAGGCTATATGCTGCCTCACATATATCTTTATTTGTTTTAAAGTTATTCATTCACCAATTAAACTATAGTTTGCTCCACAACTTTTCTTACACATTCACCCACATTGAACTAACACATAAAAACATTCACATCTACTTTACATAAATGACTTATGTAGAATAAATTTGTTCACAGAGAAAGCATGAACAAGTCGGATGAGAGCCTGTATTCTGGTCCACTACGACAGATATCAACAACGTCGTCCTCTTCCCTATCACCAGGAATGAGTTCACATTTAAGTGCCAGTAATCCTGACTTATCCTCATTAACAGTAGAAGATGTGAAACAGGACATCCCAGACCATGTGGTCAAAGTCTACAGGGCTGACCAGTCATTCAAATTTCTTCCAATTCATAAGGTTTGTTGTGATCAAAAAAAAAAAAAAAATAAATAAAGATCAAAAAGATGCAAGCAAACAATGAAAAAGTACAGACGTCCTGAAAACAAACATTTTGATGTGATGTATATATTATAAAGGTTATGTTTATGTTTTTATGTGTTTTTCCCCCTCCAGGAGACTACTGCAAGAGAAGTTGTCATGTTAGCGTTACAGGAGTTTGGTATAACTGATCCCAGTAGGTGAGTGAAATGACAAAAATGATTTGGCTCACCATTAACCTGTGGACCCGTTCACAGATGGACTCGATATTACCACCTCCTCCTACAGAAGTTTTTCTTTTTTTTTATGTCAATCCACAAATGATAGAAAGTCTGACTGATTCACAAAAACTGATTGCAGATTTGTATTGTTCAGTTGTTTTGAAATATTGTGAAAAATGGTGTTTCCCACCCCTGGATTGGTCCTAGAAGTCGCATTATGTGTAAATTCACAGGAAAGGGATGCTATAGGTATCATTCATATGAAGTATATCTGTTTGTTTTTCAGTAATTACTCTCTGTGTGAAGTTACAGTCGAAAATGAAAGTTTGGTAAAACAAAAACGCTTGCAAGACCAGCTGGGAAATTTACCAGAAAGACAGAATCTCAACGGAAGGTAGGTCTATTGGTAATACTGAACTATCAATGAGGAAAACTCCGCCAGTCACATGCACAGATGTTTGTTACCCTTTTACTTGGTGAAGGTCATGTCTATGGTTACTTGGCAATATTTTATATTATGATGTTATTAAAGTTATTTTTACATCTTTTCTTCGAAAAAAATTCACTTTTCTTTTTGCAATTTTCGAATTTTCTCAGTAAATTTTTATCTACCTTGGTTTCTGAATTTCTTAGATCTTATGGCACATCTTTGATTCACTGCTTTTCCCTGTTAAATCTTTCTTTTCAATATATATAGCTTTCACTCGATCCTACATAGAGAATTAGCCTGCTTTCTTTTCTTTATTCAAACCTGTTAGAAATAAATATTGACAGTTTAAAAAGTAGCTGATACATTTGTCTATATCAAATCCTTAATATTGGTGTTGTGTTGTGATCTTTCATCCCAGTCTGAATAAAAAAAAAGTCTTTATGTGCTTGTATCTGTTTCCCAATACATTAGAGTTACAGGAGAAGGGTTATACCTTGTGAAAAATGGCTCTCTAGAATAGCTCAATATTATGAATGAGAAACTTTTTATTTTTCTTTCAAAATGGCAAATGCAAGATTTTGATGATTTTCCTGTTTTGGAAAAAACATACTCCTTACAACAACCAAAGTATTTGTGTTACAAAATATCATTCAATTACATAAAAAAAATGGTATGAAACTGCAAGAACATCTTGATTGTAAAGTAGGCAAAAGGGAGGTAACTATTTTGAAAAATGAAATGATTTGAATGAAGGGAGATAACTCCTGTCATGTTTTGAGTTATTCTTTTGAGTAAGCCAACTTTCTGTATTTCTTTGTCACATTTCCCTTGCTGTAGTAGGTTACTGACAATTTATCCCTTTAGTCAGGCCTGGTGCAGGAAACACACGTTCACCCTGTGGGATGGGTCATTTTCTCTACACCTTCCAAAATTTTTTTCACGTTAAATACTAAATGCCAAACTACGAAAAAATGCATCATTTTGTTATGTAATTCTTAAATCTTATTGTTTTAAATATTGAAAATTTATTACTGTTATGTAAATTTTGTTAAAAAATTGTTTGCATTATGAATATAGGACACCTGAAATATATATATATATATATCGTGGAAAGCGTAACATGTCTAATTTAAATACAATATACATATATCTTTTTGAGCATCACTTAATGTTTGTTGTGGCTGCCATCATCTTCATCAAAAAGCTTTGAAAAATAGTGGTTTTTACTTTATTTTTTAGATTTTGTCGCAGAAATTGCTATTTTATAATGGTCTGTTGAAATTATAAAACTGATCTTTTGCTATTGTTACTTAATCACATTTATGTAAATAGATGCTTTGGATCAGTAGATTTTGTTCATCCTTTATCCATGTAATCTGGGCATGTTTTTACAATTTTACGATCGATCATGGACAATCATCTGTTCTTTTATAGCATGCGATAAATATATTTTATAATTTTTTTTGTATCAAATTTAAATGATTCTTTTTTTTTTTTTTGTATAATTTGAAACAAAAACACTGTAACTTTGTGTTGTGAAGTTCTTGAATATGATTGTAAGTATCTAAGCCCCTGGAAACTGGCCGTAGCACTAACTAAGACCCACAAAAATAGGACTGGTATTTGGCTTCTGTACTGGTGTTTGTGCATGGATAAGAAACTATACTGTATTGCTGATGTCTTGAGGTTTGATTTATACCCGTGTTTGGCAGCTGGCTTTTTTATTCCCTTGATTTTTTGTTGACAGATAAAACAAAATCGTAGTAAATAACATGCTTCAGCTTCATCTTGAAACTAGTAATACTCATTTATATTCAAGAAATAAGATTTGTCAGTAATCAAGAATATTGCAATTTAACAATATAGGTGTTTATGAACCCTTAATGAATAGAATACATTTCCAAATGCTAGATAAAAATACTTTTGTAAAATCAGAAATATAAAAATGGGAATGTTTACATGAATGCTGGTGTGTTATGGTATGCAGGCCTGGCTTGTCAAATTATGGCTTTCACACTTACCTCCCTTTGTTTCCAATTATCTCCCTTTGTTTTCATAGATTTGTCACTGCTTGTTAAAACTTTGCTTCTAATCATCCTACATGCCTTATTTTGATTTTACCCCCATTTTTCCTCTGTCTTTGTTAAAGACAAACCTGCAGATGAGTTATTATGGACAAAGATATTTGAAATTCTTCATACAATTGTAATTTTTTGTTGAAATTATTATCCAGGGATGAGAACTTAAGTTCCAGTACATTTTATAGTACATTTGATTAATCTCAGCATGTATGGATGAAGTTAGTGTTGGTCTTATTATTTTATTTTAATAAAATCCAACATTTCAAATGGAAACCCTGTATGGATTTATGTAAACCAACTTCTAGAGAGTTCAACAAAAATTACTGGAATCGTACAAACAAGCATTTTTTTTCTGATAGTTCAAATGCATCTGAAGAACATTTTTTTCCCCCGATCAGACCTGTAGTAAATGTTCATAGAGACTTAACATTTACTGATTATTCATTGGTTCCACCCCACCCCTCACCAAAATTAGTAGATAGCAAATACTGTGTCAGATTATGTCTTCAGTTTTAGTGGTACCTTTTTAAGGTTGATATTATATAGCATAGTCAAAAACATCGTATCAATCACATGCACAATACAGAAAAAACAAATATATATCAAGACTTGCAGGATGAATGATCGCTCTCAGTAAATACAAGGTTTGCTTGGGCTTGAAACAGAAGAAAGAAGATAACTTTAGATGAAGTTCATCATCTTGTCTTCTCCTGCTCCCGTTTAAGTGAGCATTGTATTTATTCCAGATTGTATTTACGATATGTGTGTAGTGTACGTGGCAATCTAGAGATGCCATATATGGAAATATTTTAATTTTTAAGAATTTTGTTTTTCACGATTTTTGAGGACGCCATGAAATTTCTTGAAATACAATGAAAATAAAAATCAGTAGAGAAAGCCATAGTCTGTTTCATAATTCTGGGAAATGAAAATAAAAATCAGTGGAGAAAGCCATAGTCTGTTTCATAATTCTGGGAAATGAAAATAAAAATCAATGGAGAAAGCCATAGTCTGTTTCATAATTCTGGGAAATGAAAATAAAAATCAGTGGAGAAAGCCATAGTCTGTTTCATAATTCTGGGAAAAACAGGTACTGTTTGTTTTATGGTTTTAGTAAAACTGTGAGAATTTGAACCGTCAAAAAACAGGAGCATTTACCATGGATTGTGTTTCACATTTTACCATGTGTGTCTACTGTGCATTGTCATCATGTGATACCATGTGTTTGGTGTTGTTTCTACTGTGCATGGAGACCGTGCAACAACATGTACTGTCAATCTCGCTTATAACAGATTTCAGGAAACCACGAAAATTTTTTATTATTTCTGGAGCACATTATTCCCAATCATAATGTTTCATATTAAAATGATAATTTTTTTGCAGAATCAGAGTATTTACTTGTGACTAATCAAAAAAAGATTATTGAAAAACATCACTAATAGAAACAAGTCAGCTCTGTTTTATTGAAAAATGGCTCTGATAGGAATATGTCATCATTGAAAGGAAGTCTTTTATATATTTATTTGTTTATTTATTTTTTCAAAATTTGTTATTCAAGTAAAAAGTCCTATGATACATAATATACTTACCCTATATTAAGCAAATGACCTCTTACCTAAGTCTTCCTTGTTGTGGTGTTATTAGTTTCGTAATTCCTGATTTTTGTAATTATGGAAGTTGACTGTATATGTTGTTTAAATTCCAGGTTATACCAATTACTCATATCAGGTCTTCTTTTAGCTCTCGACAAGGAAAATAAAGAGAAAATAAAAATTTCCTTAAACAACTTGCATTGTATTTGGAATTCAATATTCTGAAGTGGAAAAATGAAGATCTTTTAATGGTAATCCTGATGTAACAAGCCATTTGGTCACATTTCTTCGCAGCCCAATATTTTCCTCAGGACGGTGTACCATAAATGGTAATGGCAAAATCAACTAGACAGTGTCTGTAAAGTAAAAAACTGAAAATCTATGAGAAATATTAAGATTATGATTAAATCTCAGACCACTCGAGATAGTTGGCCTTTTTCTGTAAATGTGGTTTGTTTTAATTTCAATAATCACAAACATACCAGTGACTTTAAAACGATATCTGTCGGGAGTGGAGGACGCCTGATATAACTTTGTTGTGTGGGTTTTGACTCATTCATTATTCAATATTGATTTATGTTCGATCATGAGTCAGCATAAGTTTTGTGTCAGCATTTTAAATTAACAATTCGGTGCAGTCTGGCAGAATCTGCTATGAACCAATTGGTGAAGATTAAAAAAAATAAAAATAAAAAATGGATTTGGGGGCGGGGGGGGGGGGGGGGGGGTGCCTGTAGAAGTTTGAAATTTTATGGATCGATGCATGAAGGCTTCTTTTAAATTATCCCATAGCTATGCCAGTGAAATCATTTTCCATTTTCTAGGATCTAATTGTAAAATTAATATTTTTAAATTTGTAATATTATATTTACAGACTTAGATGTGCATGCATACGTGTATCTAGGTCTGTGCTTTACTTGAACTAATGAAATTTTAGCTGATAAAGATAACTACTGATAACAGGTTTTGGCACTAGCTCTAATGAATAGTGAGTCTGTCTTTATTCTGACCACAAACTGACCACAAACACTGACCAGTAACTGACCTGGATGTGGATGTCTGTAGTTTATGTGTTTGTAACTTTTTGTGCCATTGGTTGTTTTTCCATCCTTTATCCAGGAGATAGCTGTTCAAATGATGTTTTTTTATCTTTAGTTTATTTCAAAAAATGACATCTGATATAAAAATTCAAAATTGAAAAATAAGATTGTAATTTTAACCCACCTGCCTGAAGGACAAATAAGCCATAGTATCGCATCCGTCACCTGTCCATCAACTAGCAACTTCTGTTCTTAAGAACTTGTGTATAACTGTTAGAGTTGAAGCATAATGTATATCTCAGTATTAAATTGTGATGAAGGGTATCCTGTTTGGGATTACTTTGAATGATATAAACTCTTATAACAATGTCACCTTTTCATCAATGCATAATGTTAACATTTTCTGAGAAAAATACAGTTTTTGAGGAATTGTACACATTGTGCTTGAAAGGTTGAAGAAATTTGAATAATAGCAGGAGAGCGATAGTGGCCTGTTGATGTTTTAAAGGTTAAACATTGTTCTGTAAATCTAATATTTGATATGAAAGATATTTTTCAAAAATTCCTTGTTTTATCATGATAGATGGGTTATTTGAGCAGCTAGTTCCTTGGATACTCTTTTAGAGTGTCTTTCAATGTCGTAATTATGTAACTGTGATTAACGTGTAAGATGGCCAGCAGTGCCATCGACTTTCCTCGTACTCATCCCATCTACCTCCCAAACTGCACCAGACAGTCGCTGCAGACAGTGGCTTGGTTTCCAGGGGCTAATCATGGCTGTTTTTCATTGTCACTCATCAGGCGTACTGTTCCCTGTGTACTCAGGTATTATCTCAAAAACATCATGAACACTGAGACGCTCGTTCCCGATGAACTGCGATCCGACCTTATAAAGGAGGCTCACATCAGCCTCCTCCAGCTCAACACAACAGAGGTGGCCTCTCAGATCACTCTCGAGGACTTCAAAGTGTTTAAGGACATTGAGTCATCAGAGTATGTTGACAACCTTCTTGAACTCAAGTCAAAGTATGGCTGTCCAAACCTTAAGAAATTTGAAGATGTAAGTATTTCATTAACAATTTTTTATATGTGAATGTCGTCTGCTTAGAGGTCTTCGTAGCAAATGAATATATGAAAAAAGAAAAGATTAATAAATTGTACATTTAGATCAAAATATATGCATTTTTTGTAAAGAATCGGCAAAAGAGTAGTATTTTGAATAGTTCATGTTTTGCTTTTTAGAACAGAATCTTCCTACAAATCATTCCGTCATCAGCTTTGTTATGAAAATTTTTCTGAGAAAGGAGAACGGCTTTTTAGCTTTTTCTTTTTGATGTTCACAAAATTTTCTTTGTGCAAGGGGAAAAGAAAACCCTGCAATTTAGATGCATGCCCAAGTAGTAGCTCAGCAGGTAGGGAGTTGGGCTTTACAAACTCCAGAATATCAACATTACTAATTTTTCTATTACAAAATATGAGAAAATAAAGAAAAAAGTTTCAGTTTTTGAAATTCCACTGTTTTTTCTGTTGAAAGCTGGTTAACAAGGAAATGTTCTGGGTTGTTACTGAGGTGTGCAGCGAGTCCAACATCGTTAGGCGGGCGAAGCTCATTAAACATTTTATCAAAATAGCACGTAAGTAAATTATTGGTAATCAGCTCAATTTACCAAGTTCTCTAGGTACCAAGTTTTATAGGTTAACAAGTTACTAAGTTGTGTAGGTTATCAAGGTACCAAGTTATGTTGATTACTAAATTACCAAATTTTGTAATTTACCAAGTTCTCTAGCCTATGAAGTTATTAACTTGTGTGGGTTAACAAATTACTAATTTCCGTATATTGAAAAGTTATGTAAAAAACCAATTTTGGAGAAAAAATAAAACATTTAAAAAAAACTGAGTTATTCGAATGTAACTCAAGTTGTGTTGAAACCAAATTTTGTTAGAAAGTGAGTTCTCTAATTAACTATGAGAATTGTGAGTATAAATATTCTATTAGTATAAACAGTGTTTTTGGTGCTGTCTTAATTTGTGTTAATGAACTTTTGTGAATTTGGCTTGATGATGAAATTCGCATAAATAAACAGCATACAAAAGATATTTGATTTAACATAGCTATCATTACACCTAGGTGATAAAGTGGTGACAGTGGCATCATGCTGTACTTCCTATATTTCAGGACATTGTAAAGACTGTAAAAACTTCAACACAATGTTTGCTGTCGTGAGTGGTTTGAATCATTCGTGTGTGGACAGGCTCCGCAACACGTGGGAAAAAGTACACAGCAAATATACCAAAATGTACAATGTAAGTATAGATCTGTACATATCCACCACAACCTCTGTACAGGAACTTGTTCATTAAAGATTTTAGAAATAAATGAGATTTATCCTAAGATATCCTAAAATCCTTAGGATTTTACATTTTATAGAGGATTTTATTAGTAGTTCAAGCTCTCAAGCAAGCTGAAGTGACTGAAGAAAAAAAAATTGAGAAGTTATATAAATCCTTATATGGAGATTTCATAATGTATTGGTTGTAGGGTGATTAAATTATTGCAGTCGTTTTGTTTTTTTACGTTTTATATTGAAGTCATCTTGGGTTTACGTCTGTTTTATTCTTTTGTGACATTGTCTCTGTGTGTTGGTATGGTAGTGAAAGCCGGTTTACGTCTGTTTTATTTCTTTGTGACATTGTCTCTGTTTGTTGGTATGGTAGTGAAAGCCTTTCTCATTGTATTTTGTACTAAGTTTCATTTTTTATATATTTTGCACCAGGACCTGAAAGACTTAATGGATCCCTCCAGGAACATGTGTAAATATAGGAATTTAATAAGTAGTGATAACTGTCAGCCTCCGATGGTAAGTAGGTCAATTATATAGCAAAAGATAATATCATACTTCAAAAAGTAGGTCAGTTATATAGCATAAAATAATATCATACTTCAAAAAGTAGGTCAGTTATATAGCATAAAATAATATCATACTTTAAAAAGTAGGTCAGTTATATAGCATAAAATATAATTTAAAAAGTCAGTTATATAGCTAAAATATAATAAAAAAAAAATATCATACTTTAAAAATTAGGTCAGTTATATACCATAAGATAATATCATACTTTAAAAAGTAGGTCAGTTTTATGGCACAAAATAATGTTGTACATGTACTTCAAAAATCAATATATAAAACAAAAGTTCACCTCCACATTTGAAATTTCTTAAACTTTACATACATATAAAATTGTACTGTGATCTGGTAGATGCTAATCATTTAGTTAAAATCCTTGGTAAATTCAGGAATAAAAAAGGTGTCAGGAGAAAAACAAGTGATTGGTTACCATAGAAACCTGAATAGATTGGCTATCTATGCTTTTGGTTACTGACACAAAATTATTATTGTACATGTTGTTGTCTTTACAGTTGCCATTTTTCCCTGTTGTGAAAAAGGACCTTACGTTTATCCACTTGGCTAATGACTCATATGTGGACTCGCTCGTCAACTTTGAGAAAGTCCGAATGATCGCCAAGGAAGTACGCCATATATGTAACATGGCATCAGCTAAATATGTACGTAGAAATTGATTTTTATTCTGACAAAGGCAAAAAAAAAAGTTCAAGATTGATCATTTGATCAGCTGTTGCTGCATTGTGATAAAACATAACCATGTCTTGCAAATATATTCAGATATATTCAATGTATTTCAAGCTTACAAATTAAGAATGTAATCATTTCTGTAGGTGTACAAATTTGGCAATTAAGTTTCAATTAATTATTTTTTGACTCTTTAATAGAGAAAATGATGACAAACATCATAGTTGTTTATACAATATAATCTGTTAACCTCCATTAACTGTCTTTGCTTGTTTGCTTGACAGAAATCAGTATGGAAGTCTCATGATAAATTTGCTGGAAATGAGGAATGAATGTGTTACTGATAAGGATTATGTTCATTTCAGAATGTAAGTACAATGTTCCTGGGGACAAGCACAATGTATGAGAACTCCTGGATCTCTGGAATGGCCACAATGAAACGAGTGAAGAACCGTCGTGGGTCTGCGGTTCCAAACGCAAAGAAAATGTATGAGGAGGCTCAGATGGTGCGTCGGGTCAAGTCATACCTTAGCAACATGAAGGTCATTACAGACGAGGAGAAGCTCAAAGAGATGTCACACCAATGTGAAGCTCCACCACGTAGGTCAAAGTTCAAAGTTTTCAAATTTAGCTTGCAGTAAGCCCAGGATGCCAAAACATTACCCCAGACTCAAAGTCAGAGGGTGGGCTTATAACAGGACACGGGAAATATCATTAGTTAATAGTTGTACTTAACAGCAGTAAATGTGGGCAGGCTTATTTATCAAGTGTAGGATCATTACTTGATAAATACAATATATTTTATGTTCTCACAAAAAATATTTCAATCTCTTATGAGTTTATGTTTGCTATCATGAAATAGCTTGTGATGAGAATGATGTGACTTGTCAATGACTGTTTTTATCATCAGGACACAATATTATGTGAATGATGATGCTATATCAAAATAGATTAGGACTCTCTAATGGTGTTCCCAATTTAGTTTAATCAAAGGCATGCAATATCTGAAATATCAGGCAAAATTCATCGAAAACTTAACAAAGCAAAAGCAAAATAGTTTCCAGATTTTTTCTATGAATGTTAAAATATGATAAACATCCTGTCAGCTTATCAAATGGTGTTGAATGTGACAGGGTTAAACCAGGCTTTTGACTGACAAGTATCTGTAACATTAAGATTGGAATTTTCTTTATATTAACTTTCCTAGTTGAACAGGAAATTAAACCTAAATGAACAGATTACATATTGATTAAGAAACTTCCTTAATGTGATGAATATTTCCATCTTGCAGCCATTTTCAATGTTCATGATTTCCTTGTTCGTGGAACGGCATTATTGGTTTTTTCAATATATTATTTCATAGTGGACTTGGACTTTCATTTATGCACTGATTTCTTCCCTAGTTAAGAAGACGGATGCAGCGGCTAGTGCAATAACAGCGTCTATGGCGAATCTGATGGAACCTCCCAAGAATGTAGCTAGTGGACCAAAGTTTGGTATGGAGCATGGCTACTGTATTTTTCTCTCCAACTCATTTATCTGTATTTTATTTTTTTGTTTTGCTAAGTGATTTGTTTACTTTTTTCTTTCTTCTAGATCTACTGATAACCTCTTACCTATATATATATCTATATTTATATATTACTGGAATGTATCTTTCTGTTTATTTTGGTATGACTGTCAATTTCTTTTTTGTATCTTATGCAGGTTTTGTTTTTTTCCCCTGACAAAACTTTTTAAAATGTCACATTACATCATTTTGTAGTAACCAATTTCCGTTGCTTTTTGAAATGTATTGAATACTTGATAACTGTCAGTCCAATTACTCCAGCATCAAAGACTGTAAAGGTATAGAATAATGATTCCACTTAGTAGCAGTAAATATGGGTGGGCTTATTACCAGGCATGGGCTTATTAGTGGATAAATATAGAAATGATGCCTGTCAGCATTGACAAGGTGTGGATAGTTCTTGCCCAAATTTCTCTCTGTTGATATTTAAAGAATTAAAAAGTTTATCTGTTTGAGAAGTTTGGGATTGGATCCCGAATCTGTAAGCTGCGTAAAAAAAGTTATTGGACTGACAGATTTCCCGATTGAACGTGTATGATTTCTATTACTGTTGAATGATATAAATAGCTTTATGCTTTATATTGCATCTTAACGGAATCAGCTGTTCGTTATTCCTCGTCTTCACTGTAGATTTAACATTTAGATCAATCACAAGTGCTCTATATACAATCACAAAAAATATACCAGCATACTGCTTTTATGGGGGATCATTAAAAATCAGATTTGATTCTTACGAGGAAAATTTGGTGCTTATCTTTTCGGCCTTGACCAATAACTGTCTAGATTTGTTCGTTATAAATTATGATGCAGGAAAATTAGTTCATTAGGGATTTTTATTTATATTCATGCAAGTTTATTTTCCATTCAAAATTCTTTCACAATCTTTGGCACTGAAATAAATTGAATGAAAATCCATAGGAAACAAAGAAAAGGCAGTTTTATGGTTATCAGTAGTGCGAGGAGTGAGGAACACCTTTTGCCTGGTCCCAATGTTTTGCATGTTAACAGTCGATCAATTTTCTTTGTGTATGTTAGGTGCCGAGTCTCCAGAAGCCATAAGAAAACTTATGGGTCTGACGGACAAAGTGCGTCCTCATAACTCCAAACATTCTCTACCCTCTGCTCCAAACTTAACCAGTCCGATGTCTGGGCGTCGCCAGCCCACATCACCAAGGCATGCTCGGCCGCTTCCGGCATTGCATTTATCTCCTGAAAGTTCATCTGTAGTCAGTTTAAGCAATATAGCATTGCGAAAACCAAGTCGGAATGGTAAGAACTTTGGTCAATGTTTGTTAAATGACCAGCGTGAGGCGTTGACCAGATCTGTTCTGTACTGGACAGTGTCTTTTTAACCATTGAGACAATCAATGAAATATATATTGTTCTCCTTCAACTTGCAATGATTATCTCCCTTTGATAACAATTTTCCTGTATATACAGTTGAATATACTGTTTTTGTTTTAGCATTAACACAAATTAAAAAGCTCTTATTGTTATAACCAATTGTAAAACTCTTTGGATTGAGAGCTTTTGTGTGATTTTTTTATATGCACGATAAAGGAATGTCTGAGTGGTTTTGCTTTCTTTAAAAATTATTTCTTTTAAGTTTTAATTTGAAAGAATGATGATTGTAAACTTTATTGATTGTATAAAATACATTTGTATTTTGGAAGTTCAAGTGTGTTGATTATGTGTTTTTAAGTTGCATTGATATCTGTGCATGTGTTAAGTTATACAATGCTTGTGGTGGAACGGGTCCTGCCCATGCTGAATTGGATGCTGAAACCTGGTTGGCTTGTTTGTACACTTTTAAGATAGGTCTGGCTTTTCTTGCCTCATATCTATTGGATTCATGTCTGATTTTCAGTTGTGATTCTCTTTTTGATACAAGTCTGAAAAAAGAACAAACAAAAGAACTAAAAAGTTATCATGGATTTTCATTGTAACTATCAATGGATTACCTTTATAGTCAGACCTTTGTACAGAGGTACAAGATTTATAGTCAGACCTTTGTACAGAGGTACAAGATTTATAGTCAGACCTTTGTACAGAGGTACAAGATTTGTAGTCAGACCTTTGTACAGAGGTAGGGGATTTATAGTCAGACCTTTGTACAGAGGTACAAGATTTATAGTCAGACCTTTGTACAGAGGTACAGAATTTATAGTCAGACCTTTGTACAGAGGTACAGGATTTATAGTCAGACCTTTGTACAGAGGTACAGAATTTATAGTCAGACCTTTGTACAGAGGTACAGAATTTATAGTCAGACCATTGTACAGAGGTACAGAATTTATAGTCAGACCTTTGTACAGAGGTACAGGATTTATAGTCAGATCTTTGTACAGAGGTACAGAATTTATAGTCAGATCTTTGTACAGAGGTACAGAATTTATAGTCAGACCTTTGTACAGAGGTACAAGATTTATAGTCAGACCTTTGTACAGAGGTACAGGATTTATAGTCAGATCTTTGTACAGAGGTACAAGATTTATAGTCAGACCATTGTACAGAGGTACGGGATTTATAGTCAGACCTTTGTACAGAGGTACAAGATTTATAGTCAGATCTTTGTACAGAGGTACAAGATTTATAGTCAGACCTTTGTACAGAGGTACAAGATTTATAGTCAGATCTTTGTACAGAGGTACAGAATTTATAGTCAGACCTTTGTACAGAGGTACAGGAGTTATAGTCAGATCTTTGTACAGAGGTAGGGGATTTATAGTCAGATCTTTGTACAGAGGTAGGGGATTTATAGTCAGACCTTTGTACAGAGGTACAAGATTTATAGTTTAGACATTTGTACAGAGGTAGGGGATTTATAGTCAGACCTTTGTACAGAGGAAGGGGATTTATAGTCAGACCTTTGTACAGAGGTACAGGATTTATAGTCAGACCTTTGTACAGAGGTACAGAATTTATAGTCAGACCATTGTACAGAGGTACAGGATTTATAGTCAGACCTTTGTACAGAGGTAGGGGATTTATAGTCAGACCTTTGTACAGAGGTACAGAATTTATAGTCAGACCATTGTACAGAGGTACAGGATTTATAGTCAGACCTTTGTACAGAGGTACAGAATTTATAGTCAGACCTTTGTACAGAGGTACAGGATTTATAGTCAGACCTTTGTACAGAGGTACAGGATTTATAGTCAGACCTTTGTACAGAGGTACAGGATTTATAGTCAGACCTTTGTACAGAGGTACAGAATTTATAGTCAGACCTTTGTACAGAGGTACAGGATTTATAGTCAGACCTTTGTACAGAGGTACAGGATTTATAGTCAGACCTTTGTACAGAGGTACAGGATTTATAGTCAGACCTTTGTACAGAGGTACAGAATTTATAGTCAGACCTTTGTACAGAGGTACAGGATTTATAGTCAGACCTTTGTACAGAGGTAGGGGATTTATAGTCAGATCTTTGTACAGAGGTACAGAATTTATAGTCAGACCTTTGTACAGAGGTACAGGATTTATAGTCAGACCTTTGTACAGAGGTACGGGATTTATAGTCAGACCTTTGTACAGAGGTACGGGATTTATAGTCAGACCTTTGTACAGAGGTACAGGATTTATAGTCAGATCTTTGTACAGAGGTAGGGGATTTATAGTCAGACCTTTGTACAGAGGTACAAGATTTATAGTCAGACCATTGTACAGAGGTACAGAATTTATAGTCAGACCTTTGATGTACGATGTATAATGATACCTGTAGGTGTTATATTTAAGGGGGTTTAATACTCTGGTCCTATCAGATACAATGGCAGCCATGGGGTCCAGGTCTAGTTTGTGTAAGGCCAAATCTCTACACAGTTCTGGTGATTTGTGTTAGTAGCACATTGTAATGTTTGGAGTTTCTAAGTGACGGCTGAGTAATCTTAAGAATATTATGGTTGGTGGTTGTGTAAAAGTTTGGGGCTTCAAGGTCATAGGAACATGAAGTGTTGCAGGTTTCTAGCTAGGCTGCTGTAATATGAATGATTAATGGGTTTCAGGGTCTATGGGTTCTGGCGAGTCAGCAAGCCCAACAGGCAGCACCCATAGCTCACACCAGCATTACGAGTCAGATTCTAGTCGTCACAGTATGTCGTCCAACTACGATACTCAGAGTACCAACTCTGCCAGCTCAAACAACTCACCTCCACAGCCAAGGAAGTTCTCCCATCCCTCTCATCCCTCTCATCCGCCACAGACAGGTAAGTCTTCTGCTCAGCTTCCACTGTTTATGATGCTAACTCATCCTTTACCTTCCGATTATCTATAATCAAAAGAAAAGTTTCCCGATTGCATTCCCCAAAGTTATCTCCCTTATCTATAGAGTGCAAGATTTTTACCATAACTTACAGTAGATTGCAAAAATTTCTGCTTCTAATGAAATTGTGAACTGTTGATATCATGTGGAATGTTTTACTTCAAGTCATGAAAGTAGTAGTTTGAAAAAAAAAAGTTTGCAAAATCTTAAGAATGATATTGCTGACAATGTGAACAGCTTGCTAGAATTGCAGTATTGTGAGAATGGTATGCGAAAACTCCCAGATAAAGGACATCTTGTTACGCTTTCCCAGTTTAGTGTTGTTGCTTATTCATTTCTGCTTCTAGAGCAACGATATGATACATCCCGTCTTCAAAAACATGTTCACAGGGAAGATGTCTTTAGTTTGTTCAAATAGATAAAAATGACATCAAAGGGTTATGACAGCTTTTTAAGGCAAGCTTCTTTAGCATTGGTTATGTTAATGCAGGCTGACCTAGATTTTTGTCTTTAATTTCTGGTTTCTAAGTGAGAGTTTACACAGGTGGGAGATAGTCAGTCTTCAGGGGTCCCTTGTGACTGATATTATATGAGATGGTACATCTGAACACTGCTAAAAACAGTTCATACCCATGTCTCCCTTGTGAAGACTTAAGCTTCCCGTACATAAACTGCAATCACTAACGGGGAAGATCAACTTAGCTTTTAAAGATAATTTCACTAGCATATTTAAAAAATGCTAAAAAAATAAAACTTAACTTGCTTTTAATAAGCTGCTTATGTAAAAGTGACATCACAGTAAAAAAATATATAAGTTTACTAATTTTTTTTATTATTGCTGGTATGTATGGAGTGTATTTCCTTAGGTATAATGTCAGTTGGTTTTCACTGAAATATGGACATAAAGAGATGAAGTAATAATTATCAAAATTGATTCCTTATGTGTTGATCAGCAGTCTGGATATGTAAAATTTCACTTATGATAGCACATGCTTATAACATCATCACCTGTTAACAAATATGGCTTCCCACTTGAATACGTTGGCAGTTATTTTTACTTATTTTGTAATTCTGAATTGACTTAGAGATATTAAGTAATATATGCCACACCCATAACAAAATCCGGTGCTGAAAACAGGTTTTTACTGACTGTGTCAATACTGTCACATTTCTGCCAATCATCATGTGTTTTAATCTACAAAATCAACTGGCTTGTTTTCAAAATTATTACATGATGTTATCATTGCTGAATTTAAGAGTGGTTTATTTCCGAAACCAAAGAAGTGGTCAAGCTGGACAATGGAAATCAACTGTAAATATCAAGATTGCGTAGAAACATAAGTGGAAGTATATAAAACATGTAGAGTCAGTAACAAAGTTAATGTTTTTTACCGTGATGTCTCTTTAAACAACAAAAAATCCATCAGTAATTAGGGAACAGATATACAACAAAGTAATATTTATATAGTTCAAACTTTGCCAATTTCATTGTTTTTTGAGAGAAAACTGAGGGTGGGAAGCTTTTACAACAAGGAAGTAACCAATACCATATGTTTGTGTGGAGTGATTGGTTTATCATCACAGATTGGCTAGGTAGAGCGTACATACTGATAAAGTGAGTATGTAAAAGGATAGGGCTTGTAAGTTCTGGATGGTTGGATGGCGCCGTGGTAACGCACTAACTTTCACCTAGCCCACCAGGGTTCTATTTCTGGAACGGATGTGAAATGTAAGGAGTCATCTGTCCATGGGTTTTTCCCAGGGTACTCAGGTTTCCTACCACAGTATGACCTCTCGCTTCCATCCTGGTCAACAAGAGTGATTAATATAAGCTGGAAAAACTTGTTTCGCAGTCGTTGTAAAATCAATAAAGCTTATTAAATTAGAACATACATGAGATCCATGGAGATGGGTATTAGAAAGTCTACATGTATATTGTTCAGTGAAGCGTGTCGTTTAAAGTGTTGACTCAACGTCATATTTGTGCCAATAGCCAAGGATTGGCTGGTATTATTGATTACAGACATTTCATCCGGGTTGATAATTTATGAACAGTTTAGTTATGTCAGCATCCGACTTTGTGTTGGCCGTTGGTCAAGTTATTGAGCCAGATTGTTTTCTGGAGGCAGTGACGTATATGACTTTCATATTTGGGGTGAGAGATTAAAATGGTTGCTATGTATTGTCAAGGACAACCTCCCTGTTTTGGATGATTGGTTTCTGTCTCAAGTTTACATTCAGAATGTTAATCCATCTATCTTTATTATGAGGATGTTGTTAGATTTTGTTCTTCATGACTGCTGGAGCTTACAAGTAGCTAGAAGCTTATTTTTTCCTCTCTAGAGGAATTAAGGTTAGTCTCTGACGTATAATACAACTTTAACAATGGACGGGGTTGTTAGAAAGGATAGGCTTGTCGGCGTAAAATTACCTTCCTTTCCTTGTACTGAACTTCAAAGGTAACTTTTAAGTGCTACATTCATATTCAGGTGAAACAAAAAACTAAACATTCCATTTCCTTTATTTGGTAAAAAATACTTCAAAATATTTTCTTTAACAATAAAATTATTTAATATACCTGGTATGATTTCTTAAAATTTGATATATTGGAAACAAAAATATATGTTTTGAAATATGATAATCACCTGATGAGAAAAGTTACCTGAAGTTTGAAGGACTGCTGTTCTGCTGTCGGGCCTTGATCTAGTCCTCTGCCTGTAAACCCTGTATTGATATGAAAATGCATTTTATTATTAAAACTTTCTATGCTGTCTTAGTAAACATATTGTCTTTTTCTTCTTTCAAGTCTTTCTACTGTTTTGTAAAAATTGATGTTATTTTGTAAATGTTTGTTCAAAATCTTTTTCTTCTTGTCAGACTGTCAGCCATTAGCCTGTGTGTAGAGAGTTATGGATCATGTATTGTATTTCAGCTGTTTGTATATTTGATGTATAGTCTTGTTGACTGATGATAATAGATAATTTGTTTGCTTTCTTTTTCCTGTTTATATACATCAGCCAGGAAACATTGGCTGGATGCCTCAGCCATTTCATGTTTTCTTGTTGGTAGTAGCTGGCAGCTGTTGCATTCTGTTTCAGGGCCAACACCCCTGTCTGTCCCTCACCATCACCACCATCCTACGCCTCCAAACCCTCAGCCTCCGGGGGTCAGACCCCCACTGCCGACGTATGATGTTGTCATGCAAAACTCTCCAGGTGAGGATGCCGCAGCGCGTGGCTCACTGATTGGTCCACAGCGAGCATGTGGTATCGGGTATACAGTGTTCACGTACCCAGGAGATATACTCTCACAATACACTTCACACTCTCACAAGTGCTAGCCATATAATCTAAGAAAAGGGAGATAACTCTATGTCAAGCTGCAATATATGTGTCGACTGGCAACAGAAGCGGGGCTATAGATTTCCTCTTCTTTTGTGTCAAGAAAGGACAATCTTGAGTATTTCAAGGATGTCATGAGCAGTAAGGGGAAATAATCCAGGTCAGGGGCTGCTATTTCTGACTGTAAAGGGAGATAAGTCAGCATTCAAAGTCTTTATTTAAGTTATGTATTTAAGTACAATCAATCTCTGTCAGGTTCAGATGTCTGGAGAGTTTCATTTGCTTGAAAGGGAATAAGATTTGCTGTTTGTTATCAACAAGTCCTTACAGAAATTCCTGAAAAAGAGGGGAGTTGGCCCTCATGGAAGATTTTAAATGTACATAATCTTACACCTGTATTCCTTCAGTTTAGATGTGTGAGCTAGCAGTTGTGCTCTGTGTGTGTTCTGTGTTATTTACTCTGGGTCAGCGTTCAGACATTTAATGTATGGAAACTGATCACAGGAAGAGTAATAGCAGAAATGTGTGGCAAATATTTCATGGTAAATGTCATTGTTTTGGAATTTAAGGATTAGAATTACTTTATCGAACTTTATCAGTTTTGAAGTAAAAATGACAAGAAATTAAAAAAGAAGAAAAAAAAAAGGCAAAAAATAATATTTGTCCAAAACAGTGGATTCCTGATCCCATGGACTATAATGCATGACATCACTTACTGTAAGACACCTGGCGTGTGCTACATAGTAGTTGAATTGCATGGCTATGCTTCTTCTGGTGAAGGTTGATCTGTTTGCATGCACTAACTATCTCACCACTTTATGACAATGCACCTTGTTTACACATTATGATAATGTGAATGATTTTGTTATGAAAAAAATGTCCAGCAAGTTGTCTTATAGCAAAGGAAAAATATATTAGAAGCATGGCTTAACAGAGAGCCTTGTCTGAAGGCCATTTCAGTTCTAAATTCTGAATTCCCAGCTAATGACAGTCTCCACAGTTATTTGATTAAAGGCAAGACATACAAGTAAAAAAAAAAAAAAAAAGGCAACAAAGACTTAATGTCTCTTTGTTGGTGACTTTTGATTGTTATATTGTTCATTAAAATTTTCAAGTTTTAAAATAATAGATATAGGTTTGTGTTTGCATAGATTAAGAAATATGCTTGTGAAATAATAATCAATGGACAAAGTGTTTACTGCTAAAACTAAGATGAAGAGAGTCCAGGATAATTGATAAATAATTCTTTGTGGTTAACTGTATGCTCTTTGCTCTTTATTATTAGTCAGCATAGTCATAGTTGAAGTTACTTTTTTTTTTAAACTTAAGAAGTTGAATTAAAGGGAGATAAATTGTTGGTTACCTCCCTTTGATGGAGAATAACTGAATGATTCAAGGAAACATTCATTATTGTTTTCTTTTCTCTCACATTTAAAAGATTTTACTTAACACTTTTACTTTTTATTACAATAAAAACATGAAAATTAAGATTATTATCTTTAGTATTCTAGTTTGTTTTGGAATAGAATCAGACTGAATTTCATTTTCTTAGAAATAAAAAATATTGTTTAACTTTTAAGAAAAAAATGTTAGGGTTCGTTTTGCATTTTGCTATAGGAGTGTAGATTAGGCGATTTTTTGGACTCTTCATTAAACTAAATCATAAGCCTCATTTTAGTTAATTGTACTGGGCTACACATCTGCGCTGTATCTTGATTATGATATTTTGTGACCCAATTTAATTGATCTTATCAAATTTCAACAAAAAGATATATATATATATATTTTTTAAGTGAAGGTTTATGATAAGAAAATGAGATACAAATTTCTCCAGTACATGTCTAAAATAACAATATTTTCAATAACAAAAAGATTGTCTTAGAATTGGTCTCTGACCATGATATTATCTAAAAAGTTCATATTATGTATTTGTGTTATTGTACTTTTTAGTGTACTTTTTGTACCGTTAATTTATCAGAAAATAATAAAAAGTTGGCATTCTTCTGAATGGAATCTCTAAAATTTGTTTGAATAATCATCCAGCAGCTTGGGTGAGACAATCTTTTCTGTGAGGATTTCTGCTTCTAAAAGGCTCAGATGATGATGTATTTTTCAAAATATAATTGTACTGAAAATACAGTAGAATAGTCAAAAAATGAAGAAAATATTATGATATATTTATTAATATTAATAGGAAATCAAAAACACAAAATTTTTTACAAAAATAAGAAAAAATAAAAAAAAAAAACAAAAAAAACAAAAAAAATTCAGGAAAATAATTTTGTTTGAATATTTTCTGGCAGTTTTTATGTTACATTCAGACAAGTTGTATGTCATTTTCTTTGACCATATATATAACTTGATACAGATGTAGTACAGAAATGTAGCCAGACATTGACGATAAAAAGGCAAGCACACCTTGTACTCTTTTTATATCACATCACCACTATATTTAATATTGAATCACTGCATCATGCCATCTGGAAGGGCATTACAGAGTCCCTGTTACACTGGATGTATAATGTTATGTAGAGACATAAACTAATCTATTTCCAGTATTTATTTGGAAAATAAAATCACAGTTTAATCAAGTTTGTCTTGAGGATATATCTGCTTGAACATAGTATGTGGTAGATGGTATCAATGAACTTTCATATTGATGAATTGACAAGCTGTGTAGTTTCAACAGTTAAATCTTTGTTTAATATTTTCTGTGTTATGAGCAACACATGTTGAAATAAGAAATAAGAAATAAAAGAAAACCATAAGTTGTTTTCACATGTGCATACAAAGCATAAAATTTAAATTTTAAGTCAAATAGTACAGGCAAATCAAAATTCAGATCAATTCAGATTCAAATTACTTAAAACTTTCTTTAGAAAAAAAATCCTTTCCTTGATTAAATATGAGAATTGAAAATGTAATTTTGTTTAAGATTTTGGTTTTTTTTTTAGACCTTTGTTTATTGTTTATGCTTAATTTGAAATCAAATCTCGTTAAAAAAAAGTTGATAAGTCGTTTTTGTCAATATAAATATCAAAAGTCACCACTGATGATTACTGTTTACGTGAGACTGTGGGACCTTCATTGTTGTGACTGTTTATTCTGTCTGTTGTATCACTTGATAAGCTTATACTATATGTCAGGTGTTCCTTCTGCCTTTCCTCCGACAGCCTATAGCCAATATATTCACCACACGTACACAAACGTAAGACGTCCACCTCTCCCTGACTACCGCTCTGCTACGCAAATGGCGCAGTATGCCCGCCAGAAGCACACGTGGCAATTGGAACGAACACGCTCGCATGATGGTGTTGTGGGCTACCAACAGAACGGCGAGATCTCGTCGGGTGATAGACATTACAGCTCGTCAATGGATGGTAGGTGACCTCCCGTTAGGGCCTCTGTGTGTCATAGGGTTGTATGTCCTATATATAATGGCGGGATTTTGTAATCATATGTCTTGTCTGTTTGTCTATGCGTGTCCATCTTGTTTTGTTTTTATCGTGTCTCATGGCAGTCGGTGTTATGGCCCTTGTTGTGTGAGTTACATTTTTTGTGTAACTGCTTTAGTGAAGATTCTGCCTGTATTGCTTTGTTTTTGTATGTTTTAAGTGTTTGTGAACTTCCCCTCTGGTTCAGTATTAGTATAAAGTCACAAACAATTAATTCTAATAACAATAGAACATTATACGGCTACGACGATAAACAACCTAATGGAATTCACTTATTTACAGCTTTTAGCCCATCAGCATGGCCAGGTGATCAACTAGACTCATAAATCTCAGGTTTGTCGTGTTTCAACCCTGTGTGGGAATGAAAACAAAATTATCTCCCCTTTATTCCTGAACGACACCAACAATATCACACCAATATTGACATCTTCAGTATCTAACATGCCTTTACAAAATAAAACCAGAGCTGGCCTGATGGCACCATTTTGTAAGACACGACAGAAGTACAAAGATAGGAATATTTTATAAAACAAATGGAAATTATGTCACTCCAGCTGATAACTTCAAGTAAGCATGAAAATGATTTTCTAAAAAGTGTTCTGAAAGTGTATGGAATCCTACTTGTAATGTTTGCTTTGTTACAAGGATTTTTTTTTATATATTGAACAATTAAAAGTTTTTCCAAATTAAATTTGTCATACATATGTGAGAAAATCTATTTGTGCTTTTTGACTGGAAGTATGCTCAAAATTAATTTGATGGTTAAATTTTTTTTTTTTGATGTAGGCATTTATATCTGAATAAGTAGCTGGGTTCCAAAGCTGAGGTTTTTCTTTAAATTGGTTTTGAAATTTTGTAGGATTTTTGGGTAGTAAAAGTAATAACTTCTACGGCGATTTTAGACTGCAGTGGTAGTAAATTCAATGAGGACCTTTTTGAAGTTTTTGAAAGTTCAAATAGAAAAATGATTGTTTTTATTTTAAAAAGAGGACAACAATTAAATTGAGGTATTCAAAATCAGTTTTGATTAAATTAGTCAAAGTATCAAATTTTGCTCAATATCATTTATGTGTGAGAGATATTATTAATTGTCCTTACTGTTTAGCTGATGGTAACACTGATTACTCAGTATCCTTTTAAAGTAAGATGTGTGGCAAGGAAGAATCAGATGTTTGATACCGAGCAACACAATGAGAACGGGGTTAGATTTGTGTAAAGTACTTTTAACATTTCATTTTGTCAATGGAAGACTGTCATGGTTGTAAAAATGAAAACAAATTAATTTGCATCACAAATGGTTAAAATTCTAATCCTTCCACAAATAGCATGCTGTTTCCCTCCTCCCTGACCCCTTCCTCAGAATCACTAACAATTAACCTAAGGGAGACCTTCACTAAGTGTTGGCCAGGTGTTATACTGATGGTGCTGACCTATCTTTGTAGTGGTATCATGTATTAATTTTCATAAAACATTAGTGTATAAGTCTGTACAGTACGGCTACTCATTTCATCCCAAGGAAATTTTTCTTGGTATGGTTTGTTTATTTATAGAGGCGGAAATTTTTTTTTTTTTTTAAACTTTAGTGTATATATGTCTGTTTTTCAAAAAAGAAGAAAAAGTGTGATATTGGGGTTTTAGTTTTTGTAAATGATATTCAAAGTTTCAAATTTATGATCTGTAGCAAAAAAATCCCCTTGAAAGTCTGTTTCCTGATTATGACAACAAAATTTCTTTATTTTGTTTAATTGAAATGTGTTTCCTCTTTACTACATTATATATTTTCTGTTATATATAATTAATCTAGTAGTTTCTTACTAGCAAATCCTGACATTATGTCTTTGCATTTGGCATGCAATATTTATCTTTTTTCTTGAGTGTATAATTACGCTATGTTAGCTTTGATGGTACCTCTGTATAAATTAGGTATGTTACAACATCGTTACAAAAACTGCTACAGGTTTGATTGTTGTGTTGGTGAACACAGGTGTTAGGAGGTTGGTTGCATGTTTGTACAGTCAGTAATATAAACTTGTTGTTTGCCCTAACAGATGTTAAATTTTCAGAGTTGAGAAAAAATAATCTTTCCTTTTGGATATAGAAGATTCCGAGAGCTAATTCTCATTAAGGATGTTGTTGACAAAATTTACATAAACTGAAGTGAAATACAGAATAGAAGGGACAGACATTGTATCCAATTTAAATTTATTTCAAGATAATCATGAAACAGTAGATTTAACAAAACTAAAAATGTTTTGTTGTTTTCATGGTGATATTTAAGAGCACAATTTTAAAAAGATGATTGTGAAAAAGGAAAACTAGGGAATAACCCACTCGTAATTGAAATGAACACCTGCCATTTTATCACAAAAGGCATCTCTTCATTCATTACACCTGTATTAGGTTTCACTGCATATATAAAATAGGTTTATGTTAAACTATATCATTACAAAGTCATAGAAAGCAGACCAAGATCAGAATTCTGAAGGGGGTTCCCCATATGTTTTACAATTTTTGCTGTATATAAATTGCACTTTTGACAATGTCACGAGAAAGCTTTTGCTTTAAATGTACCTCAGGCCCTCGATAAAACGGTCTAAATATAGACTGAAATGGAAACTTTGCAAGATGTGTGTATTCAGCTGTAAACCTCACTTATTAAATAGTCCACTCCTCACAGCTACAGATAAAGTTTATGTCATCCAGAATCCTTATTTTCAAATCTTAGAAGTACTTTACTTTTTTAATTGGTATAGTCAGAAAAATTAATTTTTTTTTACTGTCTTCACATAGCCAGTATCAAACTTAGATCTGTCTGTTATATTACCCAGAGACCTAGAGTTTACATTCAGATCTGCCTCCAAGACCACCTCTGTAAAACTATTAACACAAAACTGAACCTCTATGATTAAAGGCCTTTTTTCTCTGCTGAATGACCTTTAGACAGGTTTGAATGTATTTAGTTAAATATCTTCTCTCCATCTTGTTAACATGATGAACACAGTATACAACACTGTATACAAGAAAAGTGAAATGTTATCTCACACGATATAGTTCAAATATAGTCAGTATAAAGGATTTATAGAACTTGCCATACACAGGTCAAGAAATCTCTTAATATTCATATTGATTTTATACGAGTTAGTAAAATTCAAATCTCTTCAAAAATGAGCATATTTTGCCTATAGTCTGATAGGACTTATTGTCGATTCCCAATGTGTTGTTTTGGTGTCTTCGAAGTGCTATGGCATCTGTTGTTGAAAATACAACTTATTATTATGAGTCTGATTAAATTCAGAAGATTAAATCAAAGATTGAATGTTGTTTGATTTAGAAAACAATAACTATTTCAGTGAGGTTTGATTCAGCAGTTTGTTTATTTAAAGCGATTTCAAGGAGGTTTGATTCAGCAGTTTGTTTATCTAAAGCTATTTCAGTGAGGTTTGGTTCAGCAGTTTGTTTATATAAAGCTATTTCCATGAGGTTTGATTCAGCAGTTTGTTTATATAAAGCTATTTCAGTGAGGTTCGATTCAGCAGTTTGTTCATCTAAAGCTATTTCAGTGAGGTTTGATTCAGCAGTTTGTTTATATAAAACTATTTCAGTGAGGTTTGATTCAAAAGTTTGTTTATCTAAAGCTATTTCAGTGAGGTTCGATTCAGCAGTTTGTTTATCTAAAGCTATTTCAGTGAGGTTTGATTCAGCAGTTTGTTTATATAAAGCTATTTCAGTGAGGTTTGATTCAGCAGTTTGTTTATCTAAAGCGATTTCAAGGAGGTTTGATTCAGCAGTTTGTTTATCTAAAGCGATTTCAATGAGGTTTGATTCAGCAGTTTGTTTATCTAAAGCTATTTCAGTGAGGTTTGATTCAGCAGTTTGTTTATCTAAAGCTATTTCAGTGAGGTTTGATTCAGCAGTGTATTTATATAAAACTATTTCAGTGAGGTTTGATTCAGCAGTGTATTTATATAAAGCTATTTCAGTGAGGTTTGATTCAGCAGTTTGTTTATATAAAACTATTTCAGTGAGGTTTGATTCAGCAGTTTGTTTATCTAAAGCGATTTCAATGAGGTTTGATTCAGCAGTGTATTTATATAAAACTATTTCAGTGAGGTTTGATTCCGCGGTTTGTTTATATAAAGCTATTTCAGTGAGGTTTGAATATATAAAAGCATTTCAGACAGGTTTGATTCTATAAAACTATTCATTATTAACGATTATGTTAAAACTTTTTCAAATTGGTTTGAATATATAAAATCATTTCAGACAGGTTTGATTTAGGACTATTATGAATCCATAGAATTCCATAGAAACTATTTCAGCCAGGTTTGATTATGTAAACCTATTTCAGCCAGGTTTGATTATATAAAATAATTTAAGCCAGGTTTGATTATATAAAATAATTTAAGCCAGGTTTGATATAGGACTACTTTGAATCCATAGAATTATTAAGAAAAACTTGTATAGCAGTTTTTGACATGAAACTCAGTCATATTACTGGAAGTTGTCAGGAAGATACTGTAATAGCACATGGTTGTTGTATGAATGAATCTGACTATGAATTTTTTCTTTCATCATTCACTGTAACTTTTCACATCTGACATTTTTTTCATGTTCTTGTAGATGCTGAAGAAGAGCAAGTGTCTGCTGTATGATAGGCAGATGCGTTCTTGAACTATCACACACTGGTCAGCTGAAGGTCAAGCCTGGACATCAGTGTTCTGCGGCTGTGAGCCAGTGGTCAGCATGGACGAAGTGCAATATGAGGAACAAGTTTTGTCTGATATCTGTGATAATGTGTACATGGAAGGAGGGCAGTCGTCACTCGTGGGGGAAAATGTCTCCCATCTTGTGGAGTCCGGTGGATCCTATGTGCTGCATCATCATATTTAAATGTCATTCATGGTGTTATAAAGCACATAATAATAAAAGTCTCCTGGGAATCTCACGGTATAGCATTGTTGCCTGGAGATTTCATATTTCATCAATTGGCAGCATGCAACCTTCACTTTCTGCTGCTTGTGGATTTGATGGAGTTAGACATGTGGTGAGCAGTACGGTCTCGTGGAATAATCATTTACTTGATCAAGAAAGGTTCCAGACTGTCACATTAATACATTATAATATACATCTATCAAGGCATGATTTTCTAGTCGGCTTCTGTAATAGTCATCGTTGGAAATATGACAATTTCTTGCAGATTTATAAAATCTTATGTACATGATGGAGTCCGTGCTTATGTCATGTCAGATCTTTTTATGGCGGGCGGTCAATTCATCATTGTCATCCTGATCATGACTTGTCATCATTACCAGGCAGTCTGGAGATATAGTTGGTGCGAATCTCATTGAATGCCTATGGATTATCAGCATGACCAGTGGATTGGTTCTGGGATATTACTTATGGTTTAGACATAAATGGTCCCGTGACCATACGACATGGTTATTGACTGTGATACCGAATCTCCATTATATTTTAAACTATAGTGCAATTTTTCAGGAGAGAGGTGACAATGATTTGGTCTGTTGTGATGTGAAAGACAGGTGCATTGTGGTTCACTTCAAACTTCACCTGGTGAAGAAACTCTAATTTGAAAGTGTTGCCATCCAGCGATGTGATTATACACGTATGGATATCATATCTAGACCAAGAAACTGAGACGATTGACCTCCGCCGTGTGACTAATTGACACTGCGATGAACAATCAGCAGCCAGTACTGTATAAATACATACAGAGTGTAAGACACTCTCTCTGTAAGGCCAGTGATATTGTGTTTACGCTGGGGATTTGTTTATACAGTGTAGCCAATTTCTGATATTGTCAGGTTATTCAATGTGACATTAGACGACAGTGCCAAGGTTATGGGTCACAAGGATGCAGTCTTTCTGTTTGAATATGACCCCAGAACCTATACAACAAGTAGTGCTACATCTGAGAGAGGACATCTCTCCTCTTTTATACTCTGTAAATCTATGCATTTGGTGCCATTTCATTTGGTTTTGTTGTTGTTGATGTTATTGAGAATTAGCACGGAGAGCTTCCTTATTTATACTGCGTCTGTTATTCAAGCCTCAAGCTCTGTGTTGATGTAATTAGCAAAATTAATGAGACATTAAGAAAAAAATAAGTTTAATAATTGAAATATTAAGAAAAAAAAATTATCTTTTTTTCCCTACACAGCAGTTATTGATTATTTAGAAATTATTTCATGTATTTGTGCATGGTTTCAAAATGACAGCTATCTTATTCATTAGAAGAATTACGAAACACTTCATGTGTATTAATTAAGTTAATTATGGTGGACATAGTTAAACCAGACTGGAGAGATCATCTTTCCCCTGCCACATTTTCATTCTATTTATTTCCTTCATTCGCCCATATGATGTACGTTATCAACTCCTGTATAGATCATACACCAGGTTGAAATATGTCTCTTATGTTCCATGGAATTCTGTGTTGCCGGCAGACATTTCAAGTATTTCGATAAAAATAATATGTAAAAAAAAGTGTTTAGACTGCTTTTGCTTTGAACAAATATCCATTTAAAAATTGACTATTTTTCTGAATTAATCAGAAATGATACCCCTCTACCCAAAATGAAATGACAGTTTGTATTGAACATTTACGTTACACAGAAAATATATACAACATTATTTTTCCCTTTATTTCTAACGTAATTTATTTTCTTCTGTTGTATTTTTTTTTATATTAGGTTTGTAACAAGATATCGACTAGAAATCTAGGAAGATTTGAAATTTTTCCAGAAAAAAAAAAATCTATGGGGAGCTGTTAACTTTTTAATACTAGGTTATTTTGAAACATGTGTATAGGTAGTAATATTTTAGGATTCTACTGCAAACTGAAAATTTGAATTAGGGTAGATATATATATTTAAAGCCTATTAACTGTAACCCTAAAATGGGTATTTTTTATTTAGCTGATCTGAATTTTTTTTTTTTTTGAAAAACTGGACACTAAAAACTATTTTGTCACAACTTTAATGCTAATGTATTGATAGATATACTTCCAACAGATGTCTGGTAAGTAAAATTATCAATATCTGTTTTAGATTTTGATTAGGCGACAGAACAAGATAAAAGACTTTAACAATTATTGTTTGACACTGTTTACAGGGCCACAGTTAACATGGGGAGGTTGCTGGCAGGAGTCAAGTATTTGTATATTCAGGATAAGTTATCGATTAAAAATTTTCTGGACAGATATTTTCTGTATGTTATAAGAGATATTGAGCCTATGTAGAATATAAAGACTTGATAGTGTTAAGTTATTGAAGTGTATACCGGAGGTTATCAGTTAAGTATTCTTGCCCTGTGTTGTGTTATGTTATGGGTCTGATTTCATTAGACAGTTTTCAGTTTGTAAAAAAAAAAAAAAAATTATTACATAATTATCACACAAAAGGTAGTATATCCAGCTATATCAGCTTTCGACTCACAGCAAGTCGACCAGAGATTTTTGGAAGAAGTTCAATTCAGGAATACCGAAATGACACTTTAAAGATTGTGTTACAAGCAATTGAATAATATTAGGTGCCTGAAACATTAATTGCACTCAATGAAAAAATTATAAACAAATGAAACCTGCACCACAGAAATTTATCTTGTTATTTAATCTGACCTAAATTAAAGACTGAAAAACCTGCACCACAGAAACCCATCAAAGCACAAAAATAAATGGAACCAGTTTTTGCCGCTTTCCGAGATGTCCTAGTTGGTAAATAGTATTCATTTCTGGACAGACAGCAATATGTATAGTGTTCTGTGGAACTATATTGCCGGACTCAGCCCTCCTGTTTTAGTACGAGAAAACAGTGATTAAGTAATGAACTAATTTGAATGTATTGATATTTGTTTAAGTATGTATATTTGACTTGAGTCTAAAGATTTGCTCATGACATGGCAGGATTTTGTTGTTGTAGAGGGGCTCGGCAATATATATTAAGGGTGTTGTTTGACGTGTCGCTGTACAGCTACAGTGAACTCTGATGTATACAGATCTTAGATAATACGCTGATAATTATGTGCATCATGCTAATACAATATATGAAAATTTTACCAAGATATGAGATTTGTGTAAGTTAGTGCCAGAGGATCTGGTATGTTTGGGTCTAGAAATAGAAGTTGAGTGTGGATAAATGTATATGCAAATTAATGAAGAGTTGAAAGTTTGCGCGAGACTAAATTAGTCTTTAGTTGAGTAAAAGGACTTTAGTACAGAAGTATTGTGAGCAGAATGAGAGTGTTATTTAGTTGTTTGCTGAATGGAAATGGAAAAGTTTAGGTCATTTGTTGCATTTCAACAGCATTATCACATTTAAACACTGAAAAATATCATATAGCCAGTCAAAGATTGACTTTATCATGTAATGTGTTAACCATACTGAAAATAAGGAGATAATTGTACCAAGCAGATTTATAGAAAACTGGAACTTCATTTCTACACTTCTATATCAAAGAAATTTACTTCATTATATTAAACTTGAAGATAACCGTTTCGATTCAATATTTTTTTTGTCAAGTGAATTTTAGAGGAACTAAACTTAATTCACAAAAGACAAATTTAAAAAAAAAAGCTTATAACTTTAACTTGTAATTGATATTAATGGAACATGATACAACATGTCTTTGTAAAATTATTATACAAGAGCTTTTGATTGATAATTGTATTAAGGCTATATGCTACCTTACACTATAAAATCATGATTTGTATTTTTCCTTAAACATGATTTACATTATTTCATAATCACGATTACATTATTATACCTTTACAATGTAACACCAATCAATATCAAACTAGGTTTTATTCCTGTTTGACAGGGTTCTTCTTGAAGAAATCTTTTGTAAAGAAGGAAAGTGGTGTAGTAAGGTAGCATATATCCTTAAATAAGATGCTCTGGAGAGTTTTAAAACATGGTTAGAATATTTACCGTCAGAAGATTATATACATTATAGTCATGATAAAGGTTCTCATCATATCATATTTATTAAGTTTCCTGTAGGAATGAGCCCCACCTTCAATATAACTATATATCCTGGTCCATCTACCCAAGGATATCAAATACTCTGTCAGATCTTGGTTTTTTATTTTACTTCCATTAATCTAAAAATAGTTCAAGAATTTTAAAATGCTTCTATTAAGTTTATGGAACAATTACATTGGCTCCCAAGCATTTCTGCCAATATTTAGTTTTTTAATATTAATTTCACTTTCACATTGTGTTTATCATAAAACTGAAAATTTCAATACAGAATAATGATAGATATATCTAAAAAAAAAAAACAAAAAAACAGAAAGAAATTCATTGTAGATGCATTTCAACATGCATTTACAATCCTTTTGGTATTGAAGGCACACACTCCATAGGTTATAAACATTGAGGTGATTATGATTTGTAAAATCATAGGTCTTCCCTTGACATTTCCCATCATGCATTGCCATTTCCATTGTCATATATTGAATATGTTGAACAGAATAAAACATGTACAGTTTATAGTAATGATCCTGGTGGTTCTAGTTTTTTGTCATTGTTCACACAGTCTTGTATTACAGGTATTTTTTTAGTGCACTATTATCAGACAGTGAGCTATTCAAATCGCCTTGCGTCTGTGGCCCATTGCCTGACCATCCATTCATCTGTGCTAGAAATGATTCTTCATTGTAATATTCTTAAGAAATATTAGATGGAATCGTCTCAGATTCCAATTAGTCCCTAGTCATGGTTTTAAGAATTTGGGAGTGATCCGAAAAATTAAATGATTTTGACATTGAAATTTTGATGTTGCTATTAGTCTTAGTTGTGCCCTTTTACTTTTGGGACTGATCAGAAAAAATGGCTGCCAGCCAGCCATCTTTGATTTTTGAACTGAAACTTTGTGATCACCATTTCTTGAGAAATGTCAACTTGATCTTTGTCCAATCACAAATATACGATCCCATTGGTTCCTAGTTGTGCCATTTGAATTTTGGGACTGATCAGAAAATTATAATGATTGCCAGTTGACTTTCTTCGATTTTGACAGTGAAAGGTTTTTAATGCTATTTCATAAGAAGTACTTATTGAATTTTTCTAAAAGTTATTACTCTGAAGTTGTGTCCGTTTGATTTTGAGATTTTCCGGAAAAGAAAATGGCTACCAGGCAACCATTTGTTATTTGACAGTTAAGGATTTACAATTGCTTGAGAGGAATTTTCAAATTTTAATAATAAGGAGCAAAAACGTGAAAGAAGGAAAAGAAAAGGAAAGATTGAGGAAAATGCAAATAAATGTGTGGGATCTTTGTTTATATGTGGATGCAGGAATAATTAACCAGTGATATCAAACAGATTTTACACAAGATATCTGGAAATATTACATTATTACAGTGTAAGTATTTAAGTATTAGAATGATTTACCAACACTTCACACTGTTTCTTACTTACACTGTACATGGTATCTAGTACAACTTGTCATATACTGTTACATAGCAGACCTTTTATCATTGTCAAACTGATCACATATCACAGAGTTAGGATCTCGTAAGATCTTCACTGTTATCATTGTCAGACTCATCACATATCACAGAGTTAGGATCTAGTAAGATCTTCACTGTTATCATTGTCAGACTCATCACATATCACAGAGTTAGGATCTCGTAAGATCTTCACTGTTATCATTGTCAGACTCATCACATATCACAGAGTTAGGATCTTGTAAGATCTTCACTGTTATCATTGTCAGACTCATCACATATCACAGAGTTAGGATCTCGTAAGATCTTCACTGTTATCATTGTCAGACTCATCACATATCACAGAGTTAGGATCTTGTAAGATCTTCACTGTTATCATTGTCAGACAACACATTTCCCAGAGTTTGGATCAGAGCTAAGACTTGTGATTACTTGGTACTGGACCTCTCCTAGATTTTGAATTTCATTTTGATAGCTTTGGATTTTCCTCTATTGCCTTCAAAGCTTCAAAATTTAGGCCCCAAGTATGACTGAAGGACAAAACAGCTGGATTGTTTGGTTCTACTGTATCTAAATTACTGTAAATCTTTTGAACCTTCACACTTTGAACTTTCAAACTTTGAATCCTATCACTTTGAACCTTCACACTTAAAACTTTCTTCTTTAAACCTTCTTACTTTGAACTTCCACACTTCCGAGTTATACTCCAAATCTATTAAACTAGGACAGAACATGAAAAAGTAAGATTTATATAGAAACCCCTGTAAAATAAGAATGAACGTAAAACCAGATGTTCTGGACGGACAAGCATCTTCTTCGGTGGGAACAACTTAACAAAAAACAGAACAACCAGGAATATTAACGAGCATCAAACACCTTCAACTTCCTATTTCTTGACAGCAGTATTCCAGATTGTTTATACGGTAATGGCCAACCTTACATAATGTCTTGGCTACATTTTAGAATGATATCGATACTTACTGCATAGCCTATTGAAGAGTTTCGATGTTATCTGTTTTATGTAAATAAATAATCACAGGACTGGTGTTAATATTGTGTATTTTTAGTGGAAGTGTATACATGTACCAATAAAACATCCTAAATAATTTCCCATTGTTTTCTTTAAAAAAAAACCAACCAACCAAACAAATAAACAAAAACAAACAAAACACAAAAACAAAAACATTCAATATAAATATAAACTTAATTTATTTTACAACAATTGTGAAATAAATTATCGGTTTATATTGATCACTCTTCTTGGCTCAGATGGACGCGTGCAGGATGGTGACCCCTTTACAAGTCCGTACAGGGAATCAAAACCTGGATGACTAGGTGAAACGCGAATGGGGTATCATTGCGCCACCCGACCACCCAAAAATGTGCAATGTTTGTCACTGTAGCAGGTTTGTTAACATGTAAGTGAGCGGTTTTTTCTACCTCTTATCAATCACCCAGTTAGATAACGTCCCTGAACAAACATGTCCGGCCTTAAAACGGAGATAATTCACAAGTTCTTCCGTAACAAATGTAACACGAGGTAACTGTGATACAATTAATATTTCAATTAACTGGACCCTAATTACTTAAATGTTAATTTGTTTTTATTGTATTTTTTCTTAGTTCATTTTTCTCCACTTTGCATAATTATCTATCCATAAATAGATCAAAATATTTTTATCAAGGAAAAAAAAATGAAAAACGGATATGATTTATTTTCTTATCTGTATTTACACGTGACATAAACCCGCTCGGCAGTGATATATTACCCTGATAACATGGATACATATCTGTATAAAAAATTGTAAGAAGTATGCGATGACTTGGCTGTTATAAATCATCCTGAATGGGAAGGTCATTGAGGAGATCTGATATCACGTGATGTTATATTATGTCACCAGATAAACATTTCTGTAGCAATCAATATGAAATACGATGTGTTCTGTTTTGTAAGAGTGTCAGTTTAAGATCACCTATTTTAAACAGATTTCAAATTTTTTATTTGTTTTAGCTGAAACGTCAATTCTTTAAATCGTTCTTCGTTATCACGCTTGTCGAGAAAGAGAACAGGGAATTACTTAATACACCCTATACAAATACTGGTTGTAGTATTAGGTATTTTGTAGTTGAATTATAAAGTTACAAAAACACACAAGCTATATGTTTTCCAAACGTGAGTGCGTGGAGTGTCCTTTCAGTCAAAATCGAGTCTGTCAGCCAATCAAAACATGGTTAAGTGCTATACCACACGTGGTAGAAGATTAATGTATATACATAATAAATATATATATATATATATATATAATTGAAATAAATTTGAAATTGAATATAATAGTTTAAGTGAATAATTGATGTCTAGAGAGTTTAACAACATCTACCTATTGTTGGAAGGTAGAATAAACAGCAGCAAGACAAATTTAATGATTCAATGAAGTATTTTATTGTGTAATCTGATAAGCAATACCATTATATTGTAATTTTAAGAGACAGTAACAACAATATGACATTAGTATGACAAAATTACATCATATTCACATTCTTAAAAATCTAATTTGCCTTGGCAGTAAGCTTGAAACATAGGAATAATTCTGAAGGATTTCAAATGTTATTTCATGAAAAAAAATATACTGACATTCATAACAACCCAATACTCTGCAAACTTGACATAGGATTTCATAATTATTGATATCTCTCATACATTAACTCTATCATGGTAAGGACATCGATATCGATATCAATTCACTATTGATGACATCAACAGAAATATTGAAAAGGATTCGGAGTAAAATTTGCATACATTTTATATGAATGATATATGTTATTCTTTTCAACAACATTTAAATGTCTGATTTCTTCCGTTTTACATGTTTCTTATTTTGTAAGTTAGGTACCGTGGGACGAGAAAAACAAATTCACTTGAACATATTTTAAAAACAAGTTTTTTTGTTTATTTTTGTTTTTCTTTCAAAATCAGATATATAAATATCTTTTCAAATGTGCAGCATAGTTGAAATTTAATGAAAAACAGCTTAACTACAAGAATGCTTTTATCATCATCATCATCATCATCATCATCATGGTCATTGTCTCGCATTCGAGATGTGTTCATCTTTATTTACAACGTTTTAAAGATACCGCAAACAAATAACCTGTACAAATTTTGGATGATAAATAATGAAATATTTTAATGTAAACATTTTGCGCTATATATTTACAAATATATATATTAATAATTTATTTTTATACAACATCTTCTTAGAGATAAATATAAACGATAACAATTAAAAAAACTTATATACAGACTTAAGGTTTAAAAAATTGCTAATACTGACAGCACATTACTAAAATGACTTAGTACTAATCACAGACACATTAATGATATTGTACATGAAATTTTTATTTTGATGTGGAGGAAAATATATCAATGGGAAAGTAATGAAAAGTGAAAAATCGATAATGTGAATATAGGATGAAAGGTTATCAAGATTACAAATCAAGTTCAATATGCTCTTTTGGCCTGACTAATATTTAACCCTGGTCCAATAATAGACAGGGTTACGTACATTTCGGTAACTGTCACAGCATTGGAATATCAACAAAACAAAACAAAAATAAAACAAACAAAAAAACAAAACAAAAAAAAAATAAACACCACATACACCATATTCAATCATTATACTATTAGCAGAAGTAACACTGTATATCAATTAATGCTCAAGTTTTTTTGTTGTTATTTTTATTTTATTTTTTTTTTTTCATAGTGAACCGCTGTCCATTGTTGGTTTAGCTTATAACATAATACCTTGGTGGTAGAGGTGGCGCGACATCATCGAAGGACTTTGCAGTTTCGAGAAATTCATTGCGCATAGTCTTCCGTGCCTGGAATGGAGAGTGAAACATCATTGAAGAGCCGTATAAGTTGAAAATTAAGCAGGCAGTGCAAGTAGAATCTTAAATACTAAACAAAAAAACAAAAAAAAAATTGATATATAAATTTTGGCATGCCCCCCATTATCATGACTTTTGTGCAAGATGTTGTTTTATACCTTGTTCTCATTTGAGAACATGTCATTACTTACATGCATTGACCAAGATTTACATGACGTGTGTCGTCGATGAAGCAGAAGACACTTGCTCTTCAGGAGCATTTGGTCTTACTCTCCTTGTACTTTATGCAGGTGTCACAGTGTAAATCTTACTTTTGTTAATATTTCCCCCTAGTTTTATTGAATCTAAGTTTGGATTATAAATACGTTCACTTGTTAGTATTTTCGTGTTGTTTTTTTATATCTTTCTATTTGAATATCTCAGTTTTTTTTTATTAAGTCCTTATCTATTTTTGTATGTCGCCCAAATGCAATTAATAAGAAAAAATGATTTAGTTTCAATACTTTGGAGAAAGAAAACTTCATGAATGACAAACACAAGAAATTCGTAATATGGAATCACTTATTTATTACAGGAGTGAAATAGACCAATCGTTTTGTTTGCACTCGGATGTCATCTCAGTCCATTTGTACTTTTAACAGGCACCTAAGTTTAAATAATAAATATTAATGTACTTTGAGTGATAGGGATAGGGAAAACACTTTTATTGGTATAAATATATATATTTTTCTTGTTGACATGTGGAGTTTTTGAGAACAATTTGGAAAAGCACGTTAGTTTCTCCTAAACTTGCTACCTGACCTTACCTCTCGTGAATGTGTAGACGACGTTGATATTCTCATTCTCACAGGGGCCTCATCAGATTGCGAACCTGCTACAGGCTCCACACTGGTGGTTGCTGAAGGCCTCCAAAAGGCTGCTTCCTCTCCCGACGATTCATCCTCGTCCTGTAACAAATGTCCAGGCTGCAGTAAGAGCTATGGGCACAATGCATATGTGTTGCTCTTAAATAAAGTTAAAGATTTGTCAACATGTGTTATATTTGCGTCTGGAATGACAGGTTAAGTTCCTGTAAATATTGATTTATCAGCAAGTTAGTTTTCATATTACTCACGGAAGCTACGAAACGGACTATATTTTAATTTTTTTCGAGAAATTCATTTTTTGAAGAATTTATTTCATCCTTCAACACACAACGAAAATGCATCGCTCCTGTAAAAACTATAATGTTATATTGCTTTCCCTGAAGAATCATTTTCAGATATTTCTGTATGGTAAAGAATTAAGATAATTTTATTATGACATTTTTTTCCAAAAATGTCAAAGAATGAACTATAGACATATATTTACCAGAAGTTCATCTGATTCACTTCCTGGTGAGCAAAAATCGTAACTTGAGGCCTGGCTGCTCCCAGATACTCTGCTTCCACTACCTGTAATCATATAACACGTGTTCAATAAGTTGACCAATCGCTTGCTGTTATATATCACGTGTTCAGTAAGTTGACCAATAGCTTGTTATTATATATCACGTGTTCAGTAAACTGACCAATTGCTTGCTATCATATATCACGTGGTCATTGATTACTAACATTTCATATTTTATTTTTTCCGATAACATAATTTTGACATGTTATTAGTTTTTTTACTGTCCCTGAAATTGATATTGAGTATAAAGTAACTTCAAGTTACTCACTAGAATTACTGTTCCGTTCCTGGCTGTTTTGAGATATGCTTCCCCTGGAATCTCTCAGAAGTGTCGGAGTCTAATTAGAATAAATATATATATTACTTCATTTTGTAGTTAAATGTCAGTTTTGTTCATCGCATGATATTTATCTTTTGTATTTTACGTAAAATCAGATATTCAAACTCTTTTATTCACGGGTAAAAAACCAGACAAATTCTCGATATGCATTAATGTGCTGCTACATAGATGCATCCGGAGATGTAATACAAGGCGTGAATTTAAAGAAATTGATGCCTGCAATCCAGATATTTCATTAAACTAATTAAGTAAGATGTTTTCAATACAAAAATAAATAATTTACATAGTGTATGCTGTATATATATATATATATCAGGATCTTACCGATATATTGAGATTTTGTTGTGATTTCTTTTTCACCAGTCTATTTTTGATTTTCTTGAAGACGCCTTTTCCTTTGTTTTGTTCCTTGACAATGTCAAACATTGACATATATTCATTCCTTAGCGTATCCAAGGCTTCCTTACGTTCTCTTATAGAACGGGAGTTATTCGCATTTTGTTTTTTCCATGATTCGTACAAACGCTCTGCCTCATTGAGAGTAAATTCTCCTTCCTTGACCGCTGAGAGTATTCCGATCAGATCGTTTTCTGCCGCGGAACCTTTACAAGGAAGGGTTGCTGATTTTCCTGTAAGCAGAAAGACAGCTATCAAGTCTTATTGTTTTCTTTCTGACTAAATTCACAAAAATATTCAATGACAATGGAAATTACTTTTGTTACTGTTGGTATTTTACCTGCAGCATGATTCTGTGTGCCAGTCATGCCCATGAATTCTTCCGCAGATGGCTGACGCGTTGGGCACTTCCTTGGAGCTGGAAGTGGTGGTCTTGACGGGTCAGGTTCACTGTATCGCCTACTAGGTTTCGCTGGAGCTGGTTTTAAAATCAATATCTTATCTTAGAATCCATAATTATATATCAACCTTTAAGTCAAGACATGATTAGGATATTTAATGTAATTCCACAGTCAAATCATACAAAACAGTATTCACTGAAGTTGAATAAGGTATTGATATTACTCACCCACGGGTGTCTTTGGTACGCTCTTTTTAAATCTGTCATGACTAGATTGTTGTATAGAACAGGGAGATGGATCTGAAAGAAAAACAATGGATGATGATGATGATGATGATGATGATGATGATGATGATGATGATGATGATGATGATGATGATGATGATGAAGACAATGTGTCTGACCTAATTTAAAACACTCTTTTATGATTTGTTGTTGTCATTTATCAATACACTCTGTTTGCCCTCTTACGAAAGAGAATTGCCTTTGTAATATTCGTACACCTGTTTCCTATTAAAAAAGAAGAAGTGGATACCCCTTAAATACAAATCTAAAATTAAAATACAGCCACAGAATGACTCTAACTACATCTTAACGTTGTTTCATCATCTATACTAGGGACCTAAATTGTATTATATATCTTTTTTCGTTCTTTCAAAATATGCTATGTGTTTCCTAGATATGTTTTCAAATGTGCTTACCTGAATTCATACCCAATTCGTATTGGTTTTCATACAGTTTTCTGCCACTCATCTCCAAATATATGTCTTCACAAGCATGGACAGTAGCTTCAACGTCCTGCAAGAGAAAGGTAAAAATGAAAACCATGAAACCTGTACGTAAGTTACATTGTACTATATAACCTTTCTCTATGTTATAAAAAAGTATGGCTCTTTGGCACGACTAAATCATAAATATTTCCGCGCTATTATCGATCAAGGTGGTGTTTATCAAAACGTGATAGCGAGTTGTAACAATCTGCTGGTAAAGGTGAATTTAATTTCCGTTATGTCAGTTATCATACAGCGTACTTTCCATGTATGCATGTAACTGGATGCATAGAATGCGATTCAAAGTTAAGATTATTGGAAAGTTATTCGTGCCTAAGAATAGATATTATCCAGGTTTTTCCTATCAATAACGTTATTGAAAGAAATGTTTGACTTTCGTGTAAACATCTTTTTCATTATTGTTATTGAACAATTTTAAAATCAGAAACAGCTATTAAACAAATTTGATAAGTCTATTTGTTGAGGTCTTTTTATTCTCGGATACAAGTTGTTTAAGAAACGTGAATTATGTGTATACGATTTTTATTTCGTTGCAGTAGTTTTTATGTTGAGTTTTAGTTTGAATATTCTTTTAAAATGCAATACAATGGATGACTCAGATCAAATGCTACGTTGCTTTATCTACTTATAATGCAATTGAAGTTTTCAACACGATTTTGAAGATCTAAATATAGAGACGAACAAGGAAGTCGCCACTGATCTACCCATTACCTTTATTGAATAGCTCGAGTAAACACGTATTCAAATTGAATACAATAATTTTTTTACTTTTTGTAAACAAGTTTGTGTGTGTGTGTGTGTGTGTGTGTGTGTGTGTGTGTGTGTGTGTGTGTGTGTGTGTGTGTGTGTGTGTGTGTGTGTGTGTGTGTGTGTGTGTGTGTGTGTGTGTGTGTGTGTGTGTGTGTGTGTGTTGGTGGGTGGGTGTGTGTGTGTGTGTGTGTGTGTGTGTGTGTGTGTGTGTGTGTGTGTGTGTGTGTGTGTGTGTGTGTGTGTGTGGGTGTGTGTGTGTGTGTGTGTGTGTGTGTGTGTGTGTGTGTGTGTGTGTGTGTGTGTGTGGTGTGTGTGTGTGTGTGTGTGTGTGTGTGTGTGTGTGTGTGTGTGTGTGTGTGTGTGTGTGTGTGTGTGTGTGTGTGTGTGTGTGTGTGTGTGTGTGTACGTGCGTGCGTGTGTGTGTTCTCACATTGGCACAATATTATGAAACTTACTACAAAGGTTCGAAGATAATCACATAGCTCTGTATGGCCATGCTTGTCTGCAAGGTCAGCAGGGTCATAACCATCTATGTTCTCCAATTGAAAGGCAGCTAAAGATCCAGGTGTGTCAAGGAGTAAAGAGCATAATTCACTCAGGCCATTTTTGGCGGCAAAATGAAGAAGTGTTGGTAATTCATGTTTGCTTCGATCTGTATCAAATAAAGTGACACACTGATAGAAATATTATTATGTGTTGAACATTGTTGACACAGGGCTGTGTCTGATTTACCTAATCATTTTGTTTTTAATTATTTCATAAACGATCTGTTTTGAATTCGTCAATACAATTTTCCTTTTCACTATTAGGTACATAGAGATAGTACACCATTTTACTGATAACGTTACTATGTGATAAAGTAATCTTCTGTTAATTCAGATCTTGAGTTAGCAATTGCAATACTTTTTGAAAGTAGATATAATCCATTTTTTTCGAATAATGGTAATGATATTCAAGTTTATTTTTATATATATCTGTATGTAGGTATTTATTTGTCAATGGCGAGGAATTTTTTAAGTATTAAAACAAAAGCGACCTAAACGGTTACTTACTTGGTGTAATATCCTCATAGAACTCGCCCAAGATGCACTCTAAAGCATCATCGTCTGGTAAGCTTTTTCGGTAGACCTTCACTAATTCTTTGTCTAGAGCCTCGTTGTTACCAACGGGAACTCGAAGAATCTGGGAGAGAAAAGCCGGGGACTGGTAGGGTTCGAGTGTGGGTAGTGATATGGTTAAAGGATGTTCTGCGAAAAATGTGCCATTTTTGTATACTTTCAGTTTGGTCTTCCCCACAACATGACCTGGAGAGATAGACAATGTCGTTTAGTACATTTAGTTGTGTAATTTAACTTGTCTGAATAAAACAAGATAAATACACAACGGAGCTGTGGCTAATACAATGTTTAATACTTTGATATTAACACTAGAATTTCATAGTAACATAAAAGTTACAGGGGAACGCCGGTTTTCGTGGTTACACAATGTCTTCGTGGTACAGCATGAAACAGCAATTCTTGTCCAATTGACGATTAGATCTCATGTAACTTTATGCAAGTATATAATAAATACGAAAATGGATTAAAGGTTTTCAAATGCAAATATATATCTCTTAATATTCAGAGTTGTAAAGTTTGTAAAGTGTTTTTTCTTTTGTTTACATTCTAACATAACTTGTTATTTCTGTCACTCTCCTCAGTGTGTAATGTAACCACGATCGTATACGTCACAATAATAGTCACATGACCAAGAGAGTTTCACAACAAAGAAATTCTCTATACAGATGCAAGGAAGGAAAATATGAATATTTATTTACATGTATCTGGCATTCTGAAGGAACATGCGAATGGATTCATCCTTTGAGCGACATATCTTGTCTCATCTGTCCCGATAGCTATCTCCACACGGCCTGTAAATTCAGTTCTGAAGATCACAGCAATGGTTTCTTCACGCTATAACAAATCCCGGACATAGCAATATAAGCATTCACTTTAATACGTTGTAACGGTATAACTATAGTTTTACGTTACATTTGAACATAAAACATATCAGTAACACATACTCCACATACTGTCACGTCGTATGTATGTATATGTTGTTGTCTACGTTCGGTATTTTCGTTATCCCTGTCGAGCGACCGTACTTGTGCGTGTGACCAGGTGAGTGGGAGTTCATGGAGGTCGCGTGAATTCCGCAGGGGTTGTTTACGGGTTATTTATCCGATGTAACCACTACAAGGAAAATATACAGGCACAGATTGCAGACTGTGGTAAGTCTATCTTAATATCTCTTTCTTCGCATTATTGCTTTCTTAGCCTTTTTCTTAATAAATATCTTTGATAAACACTCGTTGTTTGTGCGGCTCAGTCATGCGTAGCATTGTTGTTTTTATGTATAAGGCTACACTAGGGTGTCCTTTCTTAGATTGTATCTTAGTATTTGCTAGGAATGTTATTATTGTAGCTGTTTCTATAACTTCTTCCAGTTATTATAAGTTATATGTATTTTATAAGCGTATAGAATACTCAGGTGAGAACGTATGCGTGTTTGAAAAAAGTATGGAAGCCGTGAGTTGCCGTATAATGTCTCATACATTGTTTATGTTATTACCTTTATAACTCTTCGAAATGTATCATGTACTGTGTAATTTATGAGTATTTCTGGGGATAATTTCATTTATAATAGTAGTTGATTGTGTCATAATAATGTGCAAGTGTTGTATGCGAGTCAATCTTCGTTACTATTCTTTTAAGCTTTTCCCACCGGTCACAACGACACCAGCTACCTCATCAAGGCCACGACGGTTTTATCAGTGAGAGTCGGCACCAGGGCCTTAGCAGACAGTAAGGTCAGCCAATCACGGGAACTACAGGTTTGGCATTGGGGTACACGTTCCGAGGAGCATAGCGGTACAGATATGGCATCTATAACTGTGAGCTCTACTCTGCTTGAGAATTTTGTGTGGCACGCACAGCGTCAGAGTACTACTGCGGTAGTAGTTCGTCAGTTGTCTGGATAGGAATCCTCTGTCTCCATTGAATCCAGTATTTGGGGGTTTGCTTGAACTTTTCATTCCTGGTGTGAAGGACCGTTGAGGGGTGATCAACAGAGACTTTGTATAATACTGAAGTGTAATCTTTTGTGTGAATCTGAGGGAATGTGTGAGTGTGCTTTGTTTACGTTCATGTTGTAAATAAATTGTTAATCTTTATAACGGTATTGTGTTTCATTTTCCTGATAGCTTCTCGCCGCTCGTCCTACGTTACAACTACCAGAGATGACTCTGGGGGCAAATTATTCAGTAACGAAATATTTGGAGAGTTTTATCTCTAAACTCAACATAGAAAATACAAACACAACTGAATTCAATGAAATATGGGAAACAATGAAAACATAATGTGTTAATAAAACACTATACCTCCGGTTGGAACAGAATTCTGAAATAGGACATTAAAACTGTACTGTGTAAAACATGTGCTAATTACATGCACACTTTGTGAAACACTTATGTCTTCATTAAGCAATAGTTAAGACCAATGTTAAAGTTTTACACAATGAAGGTCAAAGGTCACAGTCAAGGTCACATGGTCAGCCAATTTGGTACCACCGGAAAGGTCTTGTCACAAGCAGTACACATCTTAAATATGAAAGTCCTACCTCATACGGTGCAATAGTTATGGGCAAGGTTAAAGTTGACAACAGACAAACAATTCTCTGACCTTTCGACCTGGGGACATCAAAAAATGAAAATACGACCAGGTGTCTTTGAAGGATAAGTGTCCTCTGCTTCTTGATCAATCAAAGTAAATAATGTCACAGTCCCAAATTAGAACAAGAAAATTAACTACGGAATCACCAGGCATCAAACTCGTCCAAATGCATTAAATTAGTTTTTGAAAAAGTGAATTTTGATGATTTGCTTAACAGATTTTTTTGCTTGTTGATATTTTGTTGTTTGGTTGTTTCGTTTTCTTCTTCATGTTGGCCAATCTTTCGGGAGCAATATAGATAAATCCATGTCACGCCATGACATAAATTTGCAAGATAAATTTTCACTTATCATAGCGGTGAAATCGTCCATTTACTAGTGATAGTGTTGAGAGCACGTAAATCGGAACGGAATTTGTCTTGCTTCGTTCTTCGCTTTTCTCCTATGCCGATGAGAAATTTGTAGTAGTTTAAACATCAGTGATCTAAATATTAACTAACCGAATCGTCAAAATAATGCGCTCACGGCAATAGCTGGATAGTAAAAAGTGGCAGCCGTCTTATTTAAAGCTAGGAATATAAAACAGTGTTGTCACTACAGTGTTGAAAACACTTAAATGATAAAAACAATATAGTGGCCGGAAGATATTTGGATTGAAAGTTGTAAATCTGAGAAAAGTTTCCCCCGTGAAAGAAACCTCGTGTTTGCCTACGTGCGTATTGCAATGTGGTGGAAAGGAACATAGGTGTTGTATTTAACTTATCGGGTCCAGATATCGTCTGTCTGCTATATGTAGGTCACAATAGCTCAATGACAATACAAAAATATCTTATCAATAGAGTGAACGTGAAGTGAATTTTGACCCAAATATAAACGTGACATGATCATTGACATGCAATCACATATGTTAATTCTACAGATTGAAAGAAGAACTTAAAGTAGATTTTTTTCTGAACAAAACAAAACTAGAAAAAATTCATCAACCTACCTCGTGGACGTGACTTGGCATAATCTTGAATTTTCTCATTTTTGTTTTTCTTTGCTTCGTTTGCAGTTGTTCTTGTTGCTCTATCAATTCTAGAAGATCTCCAACAATAGATCTATTGGCAATACCTACGTCTCCAGCGACAAACGTTTTCCATTTGCTCACAAATGGAGCAGTAGAGGAATCATTCATGTCATCCTGCGATGTGTGGCAAAGAATATTGGCTACTTGGGTTCTTTTACTCAAAGTAGGAAAATGGCTTTCGTCATCTTTAATAAATTGCAACATATTGTTTGTCGTCAGAATGACCAATAGTTTACTCTTGTTGACCTTGGCCCTGAACTCATGGGCAGATATTAATGTATCACAGACTTCAATGGTCAGTTTGACCTCACTGCAGCTCATCATTTTTTTCCAGTAGGCACACCATTCTTGACCATCGTCCAAATCATGGAATAAACAAATATCAATTTTCGCCAAACTGGACTTTCCTTTCTTCCCACGGTCATCATAAAATATGTCCGAAGTCATTTTCCCTGAAAAGATTATACAATTTTTTTATGAAGGAGACGTTTTGTTGGGATAAAAAACGACCTTAAGCATTGTGATCTTATTTACATTGAATATTCTAAAATATGTAACGACATCAATAAGTGTAGTAGATAGACAGAAATCGCTATCGTTTTTAATGGTTGCTTCATGATTTCAAGAAAACAATATTAGATTTAAATATACCTTTAAAGCCATAAACGCGTTTACATGTGTGTTCATTATGTTTGGAAACGCCAGTTCAACGATATGATAAATTTTATGATGAGTTTACAGTTTACAATTCAGGCATATTGGTGAGAAATTTCATTTTTCCGTTTGTTGACTTAGAATTTGTTTTTCTTTTGTCTTATGTCAGTGGATTTAGTTAAAGATTTAGATTTAGTAGCAGCAGTAAACAACACAGCACGGAAGAAAATACATCTTCAGATTCAATTGTTTGATGAATCACTATGGTTTCTAATGAAACACAACATTGCATTGAATAAAATAATATTTTTTTCCATGGAAAAATAACAGTATCTACATTATATACAACGAAGAAAATAATAGAACATACATTGAGTAACGTTACAGTGTAAACAACGAATGAAATAATAGGACATCTATCAAATAACATAACAGTATATCCATTGTATAACAAGATATTATATATACTGAATGACAAAACCTTATATACATTGAATAACTAAATAACAGAGCTACAATGGAAACAAATCTTTTTAAATATAAATCATTTTGATGAAAAAGGAAAATAAAAAGAAATCTGTATTGAAATATTAAGCGTTATTTCGATATCATGCCTGACTTGCCTTTAATCCATTTATGTACTAAAAGCTTCACGCCTCTCTGAACGCAATAAACAGGTAATTCACTCACAACTGAGTAGACAACAACAGGCTAGCACGAGACGCTCCAGGGAGAGAGATATAGGTGACTTAAAGTTTACAACAGGTATATATTTGTGTGGAAATACGGTATAAAATCTCAAAATATGTCTACAATATTACACAAAATGGACTTCAGTTAGATAGTGTACTGAATTGACTGTAGTGGGCCAATGAATCGCTTTCAGCTTCAAATTTTCTATACGATAGCACCTGTAATGATAGAAATGACACATATATTGGTGTGAAAACCAAGTTTCCATTATTTCTTTCTACAAGGTAGGTCTGTTCACTAATGTATGGGTAACATATATACAAACAAGGAAAAGAAATAGGAGCACACGTACCTACACCCTTACACAAATAAACATATGTATCATCAGCCACGCGAATACAACACACACACGGGGTGTCTATCTAGTTGGTGTATATGTATTATCAAAGACATATAAAACTTGTTTATATAAATCACACACACACATATATATAAACATACACCTACCTATTTACGGTGATCACGGCTTCACCAAGTAGACTATCGACTAATCATGTAATCACTTTTATATAACCTCCAGGTGCTGAGAGAATAGTAGTGTCTCACTGGATACAGATATGTATATTATGTTTTCCGGCTCCCGCTGACTATCTATATTATAGCCTGAGCATAACTTCCCAATAGAGTCGGTTTTCCACTGAGCTATTTTTAAACTTCCTTGTTGAAGAATGGCCTTCATGCGTATTGAACAAGGTAAATTCAGACCCCATTTGGTGTATTTACTCACAAAATTACAAGCTCCCTGGATAATGTGATACTTTTCTACGTGTCTTTTTTCTTGAAATTTTGATTTAACACATTCCTGTGAACTTGAACTTATGTGTACCCATATTCACTGTGTGTTCCCGCATTCACGAAGGCAGTCTTTCATAAATTGATCTCACCTCATCACTAACACAAACTACCCTGGTACTTTTCCTCCATAGTGCATAAACTATGAAATAGATAATCAATAAGGTTATTCCTTTATTGTTTATTAGTTAGCACATCAAGCTGTTTAAAGGGCTAAATCTGAAAAATATCTTAATAATGCTTGTATGAATATTTTGACATGTTTTAGCGAAAAATATGATCAACTAACCTGAGATACGACAGATGGAATACTACTTGTATCAATTTTTTTTTCAAAACATGTTTGAGGATGTAATCATGGTTGTTATATCTGCTCTAGGTAATGGGCCTATCAATATATAATACCTGTAGAATGAAAACTCCTTCCGTAATCGCATCCTTCATTTGTTTGCCTAATAAATGATTTTCCTAGAAGGCGCAAATCTTAAATACTATGAACACCCAATAACTCATCAAATTTCAGCATAGATATTTTTTCCAGTAATAGTTTTTGATAAAACGGGAACTCAGGAACAACGAATATGTATGAAGATCCTGTTGTATTATAATTATGCCGAGTTTCAAGTATTTTCTTACTTAAATTGATTGACTGTCATGTACATCGTTCGGAACCTATTACCACTGCTATTTTCCTAGCTACACTCATGTGATATATTTCAGTTTGTCGGTGTAACTTTTCTGAGAAAATTTAAGTGATTGAATTGTGGAGCTGGTGCACCTCATCATCTCAATTTTAACATTTTTGTCACTATGGGGTACCTCGTCGTCCCCTCTGCATCGAACTTCAGACCCTTATGATCAATTGCAAGTCTTAGAAGGGCGAAAGAGCAGTATGACACAGTTTTAAACAGTTTTACACATTGCTTCGCTTTCCTGTATCTAACTCTAAATTTTTATTGAAAGATACCATGCAATGATGTGTCTTTTATACAAACCTTATAATACTAATCAAATCGTAACATATTGTACCACCCAATATTTTCTTTATAAGGAGACACTGAGATAATGGAGAAGAAATGCCAGAATTAGGAGTGATGGAATCAGCATTATAATGAATAGATGTATATTAATCGTTATTGACCATTGGACATATCATAAGGATACATAGGAGATGCGGTAGATAAGACATCATGGCATCAGCTACAAGTAAAAGCAGTGCAGTCAATGTTCGTGCCAGATGGTCCCTGTTCCTACCTGACATCACACTCCATGACACGAGAATAACAAAATCTCGTCATTGTATATCAGATCACTGTTACCTAATACGCTTAGAACGTGGTAATGCGTAATGTAGTGACAGTAAGGTGTGTTATCTTCGAGAAACTGTTTTGTCACTTAAACTTAGTTAAATTGGTGACTTATTTTTTATGCTCAATGTATAATCAAGACACTTCAGGCACATTGGATGAAGTAACATACATTCAAATAATTGTCTTTTATCGCATTTTATTTGACGATTAGGCATCTCCCAGTGACCTCGGGTACATGTGTATGGATTATGTTGATGGGTTGCTAGGTAATCGTTCAAAAACGTCGTTTGAACGTTTATATATTCCGATTGAGCTAAACGTGGTCGAAGCTATTAAAGAGGATTTATAAGATGGTTTATTATGTATGTTGAACCACACAAGTAGAATTGTCTGTAATGTTTGTACAATTTTAGACAACTGCAAGTCAATAAGGTGTGTTTTTTGGACTATAATATGAAAAGGAAAAGGGTTTTAAGTTTTGTTTGTACTAGGAAATGATAATGTGTTATGTCAACATGCTTTTTGCATAAAATCTTCCTTCCATTAGTCATGTTAGGAAAACCTCATGTGACTTAAAACTTAAGAAGTAAGCAAGTCTGTGTTATGCAATGATCATTTTGTAAAACTGACCTGAAACCTGGGCAAATTTATGCCAACTTGTCGGGATAATTAACCATAGCAGGTCAACAAGATTATAAAGACTGACTTATCTATATAATTATACAGACAAATCGACATTGGTTTGCTGAGCATTTCTACGTATCTAATATTATCAATACATCTATTCCGGAAAATTATATATTTTTTTTTAAATTCTAAGAATGCATTTTATGCTTTGCTATACATTTGCAATTAAAACTTTGTAAGTGTTTGTAAGGTTCAAACTGTATTAGTGATAACTTGCCTGAGTACCCGATCTCTTGACAATAACATGGATACGATAAAGTGTTCACCTTGCTGCTTCTCTCAGTGTGCATTTACAAATACAATTTCTGACCATCGTATATCTTTTCTAAATTTTAATGATTTATGTTGTATACTATTTTATAGTAATTTAATACATGTTATAGTGTGAAGTTCGTGTTACCTTAAAGCCTTTATTGAATTACTTTATTTCAATGAACAATAAATCACAGGTTGATATCTTAAACAGTTGCTAGTTAGATAGAAGTAAATTAGTATCGTCAGGCTGAAAAAGTGGTTCTTTGTTTATTAATAGGTACGCAATGCATGATGATGATGATGATGATGATGATGATGATGATGATGATGATGATGATTCCGTTAATGATATATTTCTATTCTAAGAAAGCAACTTTCTTATTCAAATAAAAAATATCTAACGCATTTGGACATCTTACGTTTTAGGTCATGCCAAAGATTTCTTTTAAGCATATATATATATATATATATATGATGTAAAGCGTCTGAAGATTAATACATGGAAGCACTCATGCTTTACACTTAAATGCACATCGTGTTTCTGATTACTATTCTCATATATTGGACCGGACATTTGATATTTATTTCAAATTCAGTCCTACCAATGAACACTTATAATAGACTGCTTTAGCTACAAAATCAATATCACATTTATAAAATCAGTGCGCATTGTCCCATACAAGAGTCTGGTTGTTGGTATTGCATGTCATGGGATCCTTCATTGCACTTCCTCATTACGACATTGCATACAGGAGTTTCTATTGTGTATTACAGCGACTTCTGTAACAAAGAACACCATGAGTGTGGTATTTTCTTCGTGACGACAGTTAAACGAGTTGACGCTTTATTGGTTGTAACGAACAAATTGCTTCGTATTGTGTCCAGTATACTATCTTAAGGCTTTAGGCACATAAAATATTCAGACAACGCATTTCATATTGCACATCATCTGGCAATACCTGTCATATTGATTGCCCGTTGATTTATTTCACTAGGAATGCTGTGTACGTTTTTTGGATTTTGAGTTGATAATCGGCCATTGTAAATGTCCTTCATTTATGATAAGCTCCTACACTATAAAGTAACACGCCAAAAACATGCTCATATTTTTTTTAATTCTCGATCAATATTGGTTAATATTTGCTAGTAATAATGAAATATTTTGTACGTTGTACCGTACAAGTTACAAAATCGTCTCTTCCTCTCTCAGTAGGACAATTTTTATACTTGGTCAAACTCAGACACCTGAAATCTACACTAGCCAGATAGCCAAGTAAACTAAACTAGAGAGGTTATAAAAATTGACACTATTATACATATTATGGAGTCTAAATATTGTAATATATATTACCATAAGGGCTTTAACAGAAATAATCTAGAAGATAATCTATATTAAGGTGATTTAGTCAGATCGATCTGAATGACAGGTGTGTCTTCTCCTGATATTCGTAAAACCTTTTTTGTCCGTATTTTGACCCCTTTACACTAACTTTGAGTTTTAAATTAGTTTCGTCAAGATGCCAATTTGTTGTTATTGTTGTTGTTATTGTTACTGTTGTTGTTGTTATTGTTGTTGTTATTGTTGTTGTTATTGTTGTTGCTGTTGTTATTGTTGTTGTTGTTATTGTTGTTGTTATTGTTGTTGTTGTTGCTATTTGAGTGATAAAATGTAGGTGTTTTATTCCGCAAAACATTGGGAAGGATAATTATCCTATTGGCTCCTCATAAGAAATGTGGTGTTTTGTAAAGAATTTTTAAATGCAAATATTTATCAACTATGCTGTTTTCTGGTTATCAGTTAATAGTTATTGTACATTGCACTTCCTGATTGAAGAATCACAAGGCTATGAATATTTATCGCGGTGACCTACATCTTGTTGTAAGAGATGTACGGACACTTGGAACGCGGCAGTGCACCATAAGCAGTGCATTGGCAGTTGTATGCGTCACCTCTTGAGAAGACTGTCATGTTATTTAAACTTTTAAACTTTAAAATATAGAATTTACTTTCATCTCCAGTAAATAATCTAAACACTTATGGGACATTAATTAATTCTAATAAATCGTATCTGTCACACCGGGAGCTTATTTATGGAGTCTACTTATGTTATCTAACATCTTACTTCTAACGTTTTTTAATATCTCCAATGTATGTCGATTTTTTTCCCTGTGAACAGACATAGACAAACTTGTTCTTTGTCATAAAACATAAATTAAAATGTATGATGAGGTATTTTTTGTATTCTTGAAAGTTGCATGAACAAATACAAAAAAAAAAAAAAAATTAATGAATAAAATGAAATAAACATAGTCAATGCTTGACCTTTAATTCTCATATGTCTCATCTATACTGGTTGACCAAGATCACGGCGAAGGTTTAAGGTAGTAATATAGTAATCCCATTGGGAAATATTCTAAATCTTTGGGCGATATGGAGTTGGACGTGCTTGATGATCGAAAGTATACCTTGTGGCTCCGTTGTTATTTACCTTGTTCTCATTTGGGGAACGCAACATAACTTATTTGGTTTTGCCAATATTAACCTACTGGGTGTCGTCGTTGTGGCAGAAGACGCTTGCTATTCCGCAACGCCTGGTCTTATTTTCCTTGTACTTTTTTCAGGAGTTTCCGTGTAAATCTTTCTTTATGTTCATATTTTGTCCTGGTTTTACTGAATTTGTGTTTGGGATTGGATTTTGTTAACATGGATTTTTTTCTGTTCACCTGTATATTCGTTATATCCGTTCTCTCCATCTTTTGAATACGATAACACTTTTTGTCTTCACCGAACTCAGACAAAACAAATACGCAGTTAAAGGATCTAGATTGATAATGTTATTATGCAAGAACTTACAGGTAACACCTGCTTTGTAACATTGTTATCTATTCTTACACAAGTAATTCTATTTTGAATGAAGCCATCATACATTTATTCTTCCTGTTGTGAACATTCCGTTCTTATCTTTTCAAAAGGAAAAGTTTCCAATTGATAAAGACATTAACTGTTTCTTCCAATAAATAGTACTATTTATATATCTATTCTAAAAATCACATAAAGATAAATAAGATACTTCCCGCTTGTGTTATTTAGGAAAATGTTAAATTTCCATGAATAGCACGGCTTCAATATATTATTCTGCATCGTATATCTCTGAACGTTTTGTTTAGTCACAATAGTTTTATCTTTCTGATTTCTTGTTATGTGTATTCAGTGAGTCAAAATGGCGTTATATTTCATTCGTTAATGTTTCAAATATTGTTTAGATATAAATGATCTTGTTAATTTTAATTGCTTGCTATTATCACACGTTTTTACCAGTAGAAAAATAAAACACAATAAAAAAATAATAATAAAACATTAAAAACAAAATGAAACATAAAAAATGCAAATTGAAAGACAAATGTAATAAAATTGGAGATATCTTATATGCTGTCAAATAGCTGCGATTAAATACAAAAATAGGAATCGACACTTTCTGAATAATTGTTTCAACATGTTCAGCTTACAATCGAGAATAACACTGGTAAGCTGCTTATCCTATGACGACGACTATGACGATGCTAATGTTGACGACGACGACGACGATAATGCTGACGACGACGATGCTGATGCTGACGACGATGACTTTGATGATGATGACGATGATGATAATGATGATGATGTTGATAACACCGCAACGTATGGACTAACATAAAAGTCGGTTACTCGAAAATGGGGAAAAAAGGATCAGATGAACCTTTTCTACGCCGTAGGACTGACACAGCACCAGAACTTTAATAGGAAATGGATTTTTTTAAAAAATGTTTTTGAACGAAGTAACAGACAACTTTGACAAAGTTTGAACGTATTTAGATACCTAACGGTCTGAGTTTTAAAAAAATCTGAAATAACTCATTGTAATTAGGATGATAAAAACAATGATTCTTCTTCCTCCTATCAAGAAATTCAAACTATCCTTAACAAAGACCTTGAATCTCTTAATTCATGGGCTAAAACATGGCTTGTAACTTTTAATCCTGACAAAACGGATGTACTTTTCATCTCTAATAATAATGAAATAGAAGGTTTATTAGAATTAGAATTTGATGGAAATATTTTAGATTTCACTGATAGTCACAGACATCTAGGTGTTATTCTCAACTCAAGTATTAAATGGGGGGATCATATTGAAGTGATTTACTCATCTGTTATGAAAAAAATAAATGTTTTGAGAAAACTGAAATTTGTATTGAAACGGGTTTAGAAACTTTGTCTTCTAGAAGTTCTTTTTCTCTCTCTCTCCTAAAATATGTAGTTAGTGTATTTGTTGCCATATGGCTATTGCGTTGTCTAACTATATTTTGTTATATATTGGGGAAAGGGTGTTTCATAAGTTGTAATAACTTGTACCTAATCTTGTTGTAATAAATTTTGCAATAAATATGTTTAATTCATAATTCAAAAACAATGATGAATAAAGGTGATCGATTTGAATTGATATGAAGGATTATTTTCCCAAATATAAAGATAACAGTGATTGTGGGAGATCAGCTTGGTAATGTGGAGTGTACGTCGCTCTATTGATATTGTGTATTGTTGATACTACTTTAGATAAGAGAAATCACGCCTTTGCCGACTGTGATTACCTACTCACGACTTCCATACACTTGGAAGCGACACTGCCGAGTTCGGTTAGAATTGTAGGGATTATCTCCTGAAAGGCTAAATTGATTATGACTGTACTGACTAAATTGTTTCACTGTAACCCTTTCGGGCCTCTTCAGGGCCATTTTCTTTATATTTTATAACCAGATAATCCCATTTGCTAAAAGTGATACAATAAACCAATCATGAGCCCACTGCCTTCGAAAAGGGCAACAATGTCTATTTCCAGCAAATGATATACATTTTAGAAATATGCAAACTTTCCTGGGGCAACAAGGGGAAATTCCTGCTGGGACTTAAATAACTTCCTCATTCAGTAAGGTATGTACAGCCAATGTCATTATAGAACTATCGATGAAAATGTTGTTTAAGCCTCATAATCCCACCCACTCTCCCCGTCCTTCCCTTTCCGAAAAAACCTCAAGCCTGGCTAAGTGTTGTTCATGCTACGTAATATTGAAATTTTAAAAAAAGATAGACAACGTGAAAACATCTACGTATGGAATGCGGCTCGGACGACAACAGACGAAACCTGATAGTTAAGGTGATATGACAGATTATAGTTCATATAGCTAAGCACGCAGTCTAGCCTTCTCGGTGATTACATACGTGACATAGACATCAACAAATTTCTGCGCACCTTTCTACTTTGCCAAATAAACTAGCATTTTAAGATGAATCTAAATCCAGAGGACGGACCAAGGACTGGTAACGAATATGCTATCAGAATAAGACGCATGTTCGTCACATTTTTATTTTAGTAGGATCAATGTGCTAGTAAAGAAATCGTTATCCCAAGGAAACAAATATTTTACGGGCCATTTTTTAATATCACCCCATACCATAGAATAATCAACGTCATTTTGTAAAGGTTTTATTTTTCATTGGCAAATGTCGCGGTGGTAGAAATTATGAAAAAGAAAAAATGCATTGTAAATGTAAAACATATTGCTATTTATGACAAAATAAAAGGAGTGCTTTTCTTTATAATTTCTTATGATATTGATACATGACGCCAAACGGAGTGCAATCGTGGTTTATTTACATCACTCCGTATTCTGTTAATGATTAAGTGATAACAGGGATAGTCCAGGAAGCTTGCAAAATGAAGATTGCGGATGAATGTGCTTTCTTGTAGTTCACACAATTACCTTCCTTGTATGAGGATCACGTACCGATTTTCGTCGTTCGATTTTCAGTAAGTCACCCCCTCCCACATGTGACAGCGATCCATAGATTGATTTGTAGTTATATGTATAACCTATATCGAGGGACTTTTGGGGGTTTTATTGTATCATTGCTACTTATCCTGATCACATGCGATGAATAAACAATAACTTATCGCAGCAGTTGAACTAGAGTAAACCCAGTGACATTATTCTGTAACCTGGGGATATTTGCAGCAAAAAATCCATTTATTATTTACAGAAATTATTTTGTCCCCCCCCCTAACCCAGTTTGGGCCTTATACCCTCTCATTGGTGAAGCAGGAATTCCACTCTATTTAGACAACACATTTCTAAACAACATTAATGCAAGGTTATTTCCATTCTATGCGGTGAATATTAAGAAATCACAAAAGTGAAAACGTTTATGTAAGGAACACTTTAAACAGCGGAAGATGACAAACATGATGGTCAAAGGTCATCTTGATCATCCGAGCCAGATTACTTAATAAATTGTCTTACATTACACTTCATGATTCTTCGCTACTGGTCAAATGGGCGTATGGTGTGTGACTTCCTGCAATGAAGTGCTGAGAGTATTTCTCTGAGGTTTTGCAATTTTCTTCAGTAGGTTGACACTTTGCTAAATTATCATTGTTTAAAGTTTCTCTATCGATCTATTTTTTAAATGGTTAACGAAGAATCGTTTTACTTCTAAGAGACAATTATATATAGACACTGTCAGTTACAAGTGTGAAAAATACCTGAATACCTCTTATCGTTTAACAGTTCATGTTATAGGACAACTGATATGATTGTTAAACAGGAACAATACAGTCGTTATCACTATTCAAAGCAAATCCATTGAACAATGAACACCATGCCCTCAATTACTCGATCACATATGTGTCTCATTTCAACAACAATAAAGTAATCAGACATTTTTTAACTCGGTAATTAATTTTTTTATTGGATGTACCATACTTTCTGTCTGGAGATGACAGTCGTGACATATGAAGCAAAAGGTAATGACGTAGATAAATATGATTCTACAGAAGTACCACTTCTCCTTCTCGATAACTACAGACAGTCACTCCCTAAAGGTACTGACGAAGATAAATATGATTCTACAGATGTATCACTTCTTCTCGATAACTACAGACAGTCACTCCCTAAAGGTAATGACGTAGATAAATATGATTCTACAGAAGTATCACTTCTCCTTATCGATAACTAGACAGTCACTCCCTAAAGGTACTGACGAAGATAAATATGATTCTACAGATGTATCACTTCTCCTTCTCGATAACTACAGACAGTCACTCCCTAAAGGTACTGACGAAGATAAATTATACAGAAGTATCACTTCTCCTTCTCGATAACTACAGACAGTCACTCCCTAAAGGTAATGACGTAGATAAATATGATTCTACAGAAGTATCACTTCTCCTTATCGATAACTACAGACAGTCACTCCCTAAAGGTACTGACGAAGATAAATATGATTCTACAGAAGTATAACTTCTCCTTCTCGATAACTACAGACAGTCACTCCCTAAAGGTAATGACGTAGATAAATATGATTCTACAGAAGTATCACTTCTCCTTATCGATAACTACAGACAGTCACTCCCTAAAGGTACTGACGAAGATAAATATGATTCTACAGAAGTATAACTTCTCCTTCTCGATAACTACAGACAGTCACTCCCTAAAGGTGATGACGTAGATAAATATGATTCTACAGAAGTATCACTTCTCCTTCTCGATAACTACAGACAGTCACTCCCTAAAGGTAATGACGTTGATAAATATGATTCTACAGAAGTATCACTTCTCCTTCTCGATAACTACAGACAGTCACTGCCTAAAGGTAATGACGTAGATAAATTCTACAGAAGTATCACTTCTCCTTCTCGATAACTACAGACAGTCACTCCCTAAAGGTAATGACGTAGATAAATATGATTCTACAGAAGTATCATTTCTCCTTCTCGATAACTACAGACAGTCACTCCCTAATGGTAATGACGTAGATAAATATGATTCTACAGAAGTATCACTTCTCCTTCTCGATAACTACAGTCATTCCCTATAGGTAATGACGTAGATAAATATGATTCTACAGAAGTATCACTTCTCCTTCTCGATAACTACAGACAGTCACTCCCTAAAGGTAATGACGTAGATAAATTCTACAGAAGTATCACTTCTCCTTCTCGATAACTACAGACAGTCGCTTCCTAAAGGTAATGACGTTGATATATACGATTCTACAGAAGTACCACGTCTCTCTCTCACTAGCTACAGCCAATCACTTCTTTAAGGTAATGACTCAGATAAGATAAAGACGATTTTACAAAAGTACGACTTCTCTCTGTTTCGATAACTACAAACAATCAGCCCCTAAAGATAATCACGAATAGAAGAACGATGGTCTGTCACTCTCAATAACCTGAGGCATGCACTTCCTATTGTCCAGGTTTATCCTAAATTTCGACTGTACTTGAAGATGACTTATTCATACCGTTGTTTATTCATATCTTTTTTGAAGTACGATATAACAATGCTGTCGGTCTTTCTTTGTAATACATCCCCAACCTACCCCACCTCCTAACATCTCTCTCTCTCTCTCTCTCTCTCTCTCTCTCTCTCTCTCTCTCTCTCGCCTTCTCTAGCTACAGCCTATCACTCCATTTGGAATATTTTTCAAAGACATGTTAACAAAACCGCAGTTTAGTCTATATATATAGATGACACGAGTTGAAGATAGATGATTTCAAGACAGATTTACACAAATGATGTAACATCTCTCTTTCTGACTCGGTTGAGCGTCAGGCTAGCAAGCCAGAGGTCCAGCCTCATCATCTTTAAATGGGGAACAATACAGAAAGAATTACATAGTAATAATTGAAAAAAATATTGAATAAACCCTGATTTTTAATTGGCTTTATGAAGCTTTATTATGAATTTCATTCCAACTTTTATCTTCTGTGCTTTTTTATCTTAAAAGTTCATGGTAAGATGTATGGTTCATTTACCTAGAGATCGATTATCAAAGACATTGGTATACCTGCTAGTTTACACTAGTTCAAGTACTGGTGTCATGTTCTTAAGAACATTGAGTTGTGTAACATACTGGCAGACACATGTTGCATTTTACTGCTGATTACCCTATGGATAGTATCATCAGCTTGTTACCTGTTGGTTACGTTGATGTATACCTTGTTCTCATTTAAGATCGGGACATTTTTCATATATCTAGCTTAGATAAAATTACAATCAAATAATATCAATTGGATTTACCAAGGTTTACATAGCGGATGTCATTGGTTAAGCAGAAGACGCTTACACATCCGGAACACCTGGTCTTACTCTTCCCGTACTTTTTCAGGAGTCTCCATGTGAATCTTTCTTTTGTTCATATTTTGTCCTAGTTTTATTTAATTTGAATTTGGATGATGATTATGTTGACCTGTTGGTATTTTCTTCCTGTTTATTGTTGAATAAGATATGAAAAAATAAGATAGTATGAAGGTTATACTTGTTTATAATTAATACTGACGATAACATCATAGGGATTCAATTGATAGCTGATTAGTAGTTTTGTGTACTTGTAAATTCGAGTTGATTTGAACATAATAGATATGAATCGTGCACAATCTCTATATGCGTCATCTTAGTAACGTTAGCATTTTTTCTATATCACTGGTAATTTAACACCAAAACACCTTCCCTGTGAGTAAGTAGTCTATTTTCCTTGCTTAAATCTGACCATTATACCATTATGCTTCTACAGCTCTAAGAATAAACTGTTTAACCTTTTTAGTGTGTATGTTGTTTATTACAATAATTACGTTGCAGTCATGATATAGTTCTTCTAAACAGGTAAGTTAAATGTGATCAATAGATAACCAACAAATGAAATAAATATGTTACCTTTCTATAGAATTAATGTCCTTTCCGGTTTTAATATGAACTTGTAAAATATTTTAGAAGATAATGAATGGTAGAAAATACATACAAGCCAGAACTGTAACGCAGTTGTCATTGGGTGACCTTTTATGGGGTTTTTTCTCCGGAGTTGAATTGCGTATCCCTGTAATACAAAAAAACAAGTTACTTATGTTTATCTAGGTCAGTGAAATGGCGTTTTTGTTGTAACTAAGTATCTAACTGGTTAAAAAACGATTCATACCAGTAAAGAATTGTTTCAGAAAAAAGACGTTGTTATTGCAGTTTTTTACGTATCATATTCTACTGTGTTTCTCGTGTGAAACATTTATTTATTTTCCAAAATTGGCTAACCTTCAGATATCACCCAAAACACACAAAGCCCGTGTAACATCATCTAAACCACTTTTAAAAGAATGTTTTCATAGCAACAGATTGCCAAATGTTTTATATATGGTAAGTTTTAAAGTTAACAATTAACTGGAAAATGGTAAATAAGAACAAAGTTCATGCGCAGTGTTATTTGTTTATTCTCTTCTTTGTCTGTAACAAAGTACATATGATACCCAGTTGTGAAAAGGTGTTTTCGTTTGCAATGAAGCCCTTTAATTACACTGCCTGTATGTGTTTAACACGATATTGTGACTTGTACATAGCTCGATGTCTTTCGGTGACTTTGTGGCTCCATGCGTTTCGTGACGGGCAGTATTTGTATCGGTTACTACATGTGAAATTTTTACATTTTATGTAATAACAAGTATATCAAGTCTTATAGAGCACCTAAGTACATGACACTAGAATCAAAGAGATGGAAAATATTAGAGTGTAAAAATGGAAGATAAAATCTGATTTGATGGGTTGGCTGATATGGCTTGTATAGGATTTCCTCTTCGTCATCGTTGATGTAGGCAGGTCGAAAAAAAAAATCCTAATGACGTTGTTGTTATTGCAATAATGACACGTGACACTCCTGAAGATCAGAATTGATAGATCGTCATAATTTAACCTCACAGCAATGACACGTGACACTCCTGAAGATCAGAATTGATAGATCGTCATAATTTAACCTCACATCAATGACACGTGACACTCCTGAAGATCAGAATTGATAAATCGTCATAATTTAACCACACAGCAATGACACGTGACACTCCTGAAGATCAGAATTGATAGATCGTCATAATCTAACCCCAAAGCAATGACACGTGACACTCCTGAAGATCAGAATTGATAGATCGTCATAATTAATCACAAAAAAAAAAAAAAAAAAACATATACCATTAAGAAAAAAAACTAACTGTTCGCTTTATTTAAATAATTTAGACCGAAGGTAACACACCAATAAAGCATAAAGGAAATGCAAGGGAAATTTATTTTGGCTCAACACCAGAAGAAACAAAACACTGTACATTATAGTTTTTATTTAAAACGGAGGATTATAACCAGGACGGTATTTCCATTTGGGGGAATTACCTGTGTCTACGTTATGCAATCCGTTTGACCTCTTCTATGAAAGATTAAAGTATTGAAAATGCTTACGATGTTTATCATGTAATTTAGAATGAAGAAGTTAATTGTGTATTTCGTCAATTCATTTTCTTTATGAACGCCTTTCTTTGTTATAATTCAATATCGCACAGGTAGCATTCAACACATCCATTTAAATTGATGAATTGTGACGTGTCGCCTATGGTTCGACCCAGTCATCACTGGCGATTCCAAATGGGTATACCCACCCCGAACGGAGTTTAACAATAATCTAGTGGAGCAAATATATACAAAATGAAATATATAGCCTTTTCTAGCTCAGGGACATTGCCTATGTCTGAGCAATCACTTCCCGTGATCACGTACAACCTGTACTGAGAAATATATACAGGAAAAGAGTAACACTTAAAGAAAATAAAGAGCTAATTTAGATATATAGGGGAACAGAAAATAATAATTTAACAAAACCTACAGTGCGCCTACTTGTTGAAAACGTGACAGACAGCCTAACTAGTGTTCCGTTACTGTCTACAGCCAAACTACATATGTCCACGCGTTTACTAGACCGAGATACAAAAGGTAGCTTACACCTTTACTACCACGAGAATATAGACACCGACAGTACACCAATAATTGTCACGTACTCCTTACATCTACACTATTCCACCTATACCCAGATTCACACACTAGCCACACAGCACACACAGGACTGCATGTGTGCTGACCCTTGAGCTCCCTTACTGCTTGAGTTTGTCATATATAAACTCCCTTGGTGCTCTCCGCTAGCGTCCTCACTGAATGTATATTTGGGTATACGATGGAAATACAAATGTAATTATATTACATCGGTCAAACCGTCTACAAAATATGCTCGTGAAAAAGGGAAAAGAAAACCCGCCCTATCTCTCACGCGACACTCCCAAAACTCCCTTGTAGAGAAAAAAAACCTCACTCCGCGTTAACCAGAGGGCGACTTCCCATCCGTACTATAAGACAAGTCGTCAGCATTTGTTATAACTAGCTTGGTTCCTAACCTTCTCAAAACAGAAGGCCAGACACACCACGGTAACGGTGGCCTCCGGTCGATCCATGGGAGGGGAAAAATACGACTGTTTCACAATACTAGGGGCCGGACAGAGAGGCCAAATTGCCGAGGACATCTCCCAATATAAAAATTGCAATTCGTCCTTACTGCCAAACACCACACCTTAATTATTACAACGAGTTTCATCACAGAATGATCTATTTAAGTTAACAACGTTTTCTGGTTGTTGTTGTTGTTGTTGTTGTTGTTGTAAAAACACTTTTATTTCAATGCCATTTTTATTGTTAAAGAAAGTGTTTCACGGGATAGAGGTCACTGCGAATCACAGGCAACGATGAAAATAAGCATGTCTATTCACGTACCTTTGACATGCAATATAATTTTTTTTTCATTTCTTAGGACAAAATAGGTAATATCTAGAGATGTCCCCTATACAGATACGGTCGTTTATATGTTAATGTTGTTGACATAATACTGAAATCGCACAGGTAACAAGTTTTGTTGCAGCAAGCAGAAATGTTTTTCGAGTCGGTTACAATGACTAAGTAGTAAATTGTATGCGAGATATTTAGTTGCATAAATTATCTGATTTGGGATTGTCTGAGATTTTACAAGGGGAACTTGTGTCTCTGTTTTCCCACTTACTAAACAATTTTCGCAATTGTTGTAAAACAAATAAATTCGTAATTTTAATTAACAGCTTCTAATTTTCATCACATTACCATTTTAATGGGCATTTCATCGGCCTTCTAGAATAGTGTGTAGATCCTTTTATTGCTGTTACAACGTTCAGTAGGTTCGATAGTGAGTCAGTAACTCCAGGCAAAGATCATGGTGCGTGCTATCATGCTATATGACGCCATATATATTGTTATTTTATGTAGCATTGGTATGAGAATGACGTCATGTAATATTTTTTTCTGTGTATCGTGCAGCTGCTTTGTGTATTTAATGTAATATGGATGCAATATTTGCTTCTGATAAGTCAAAAGACTTAAGGAATAAAAATTCTTGACTTGTTACCTACCCATGGCAGTTTATAATTCACAGAAAGAGAGGAAACGAGCCGACATGTTTCGCTATGGTTGTGCCGTCGAGCAAGACACTCTATCCTGGTTGTCTCTGGACGGCATGCGACGGGCCTCCCGTTTTGTTATCCATTTATGTAGCTACCAGCTACTAGCCGTGGCTGTTCAGGGAACGATAAACCCTTTTATTAACTAACTGACAAATCAACACAATTTCAAACTTCGTTGTAACAGTAGTCCTTTCAATGTACAAGAACTATTTTCAATTTCTGCCCCCCACCCCCAAAAAAGTCTGGCTGACTTACACACAAATAAACTATTTCCGTGATACGCTCACATTTTCTTTTTGTTTTATTTCTTATAAGAAGGCGCCTACACACGGTATCTCACCCTATTTACTGCTTTGTACGATATAGTCGATGACATTGATCGCGCTGGTCATTATTAGCTACCGAGAAATGTTAATTTGAAGGATATAAAAAAAATCTCATAGAAATGGTTGATACATACACGTCGACATACAGCTAAGGTAAACATGCTAATGTATTTTATTTAAAGGAAGATATAAGTTACAATATGACATCATTAGAATCAGCTTTTAATATCTGTGTTAATAAAGTGCCTTTATATGGAAAGTAACTCATTAAAATTAATTGAAATGGATCGTAACTCATTAAGATTAATTGATATGGGTAACTAATTAAAATTTATTGACATGGAAGGTAACTCATTTTTAAGATTCATTGATATGGATGGTAGTTTTTACTTTCATTCACCCGTTGATATAATACTTCCTGCTACTTCTGGTGTTTTTAGTAATCTACTTGTACGACTTTTGTACATTATATATGATATTAAAGTCGAGGATGTCATTTAGGAGAATTATTACATGCCTTTCTCTTTTGACGATGAGTATACCAAAACTGATGCTCCATTTCAGCAGTATTCAATATTCATTAAGCATAAAAACAAAAACTAACAACAAACAAAACAAAAACAATAACAACAGAAGAAAAAAAAAACAATGTCAGTATATAAAAAACAAGAAAATATCAACATGTCAACATTGATATTATCCAAACTCAAATTCAATAAAACTAGGGCAAAATATGAACAAATGAAATGTTAACAAGGATACTCCTGAAGGAAAAAAGACCAGATGTTCCGGAAGATTAAGCGTCTTTACCTTGGTCAATCTAA